>NC_056663.1:51814793-52128293 GCF_018350195.1 Panthera tigris | reverse complement strand
TAATTTTGTTATTATTGATTGATTTTTTTTTAACGTGAACTTTTTAAAGAAAAAATGTTGGGGTGCCTGGTTGG
This sequence comes from Panthera tigris, assembly GCF_018350195.1. Taxonomy (NCBI): domain Eukaryota; kingdom Metazoa; phylum Chordata; class Mammalia; order Carnivora; family Felidae; genus Panthera; species Panthera tigris. The sequence continues at coordinate 52,128,219 of NC_056663.1, read as the reverse complement.
CTCAGTTGGTGGAGCATGTGACTCTTGATCTTGGGGTTGTAGGTATGAGCCCCATGTTGGGTATAGAGATGACTTTAAAACAAAAAAAGAAAAACGTTGCTGTAAAATATTGTCATGCCTGTATAAACTTTTGATGGAAAAAGAGTTCACCACCCTATAGTTGATGAGGAAAATATTGTGTATAAAGGTTTAACTATGCAACAACCCTTTAAAATCCTTTCAGCAAGGAAGGATGTTAACTAGCCATTTTACAACCTTTCCAAACAACATTATTGACAGAACTTCTCTGGACCTGCTACTACTGGGTCAAAGATCTTCAGTGGCCCCTCTTCATTCGCAGAATATACTCCAAACTTTTAACTAGTATCTTGGAGACCTTTTGGTTGTCATAGCTGGAGAGTGCTGCTGGCATCTAGTGGGTTGAAGCAAGGGATGCTACTAAACATTCTGCAGTGAACAGGACAGTCCTCTGTGACGAAGAATTACTCAGTTTAAAAGATAGAGTGCCTGTGTTGAAAATCCCCCACATGGGTAGTCCTTTGTATTGCTCTGTTCAAATTCTAATGATCTCTTTAATGTTTATTTATTTATTTTGAGAGAGATAAAGGGAGCATGAGTGAGTGCCAGGGAGGGGCAGAGGGAGAGAGAATCCCAAGCAGGCTCTGCACTGTCAGCTCAGAGCCTGACTTGGTCTTGATCCCACCATGGCGATATCATGACTGAACTGGAATCAAGTCAGATGCTCAACTGACTGAGCCACCCAGGCGCCCCTCTAATGATTTTTTATGACCTTTTTAAATGGTTAACTCTTCCATGAAAATGGGTACTGGTCTTTCCATTCAAATCATCATTCTTGACTGTTCACTTTCTCAGGGAAAGTACTTTGGCACTTAATATTTTTATTTTATTTTTTACTTTATTTGTAATTTGTTCTCTCCTTTAAGAGTGGGCTCTGTGTCTGATTCGTATTCATTTCTTGCAAAGAAATTTGTACATAGAAGGGTGCACTGTTTGAAAGAATGAACAAACGCGGCATTAAAGCATTGCATGGTGTTGACACAGGGCAACTAAGCCACCTATCTAACTGAACGATAGATACTCAGTACTTAGAAGATGGGTGTAAATGGGAGTCTCTGAACATATAGTTTGAGTTGGGCTTCAGTGAAGGGGTAGGACTTCAACACCAGAATTTTGAGGGGGAGACACAAGACTGTGATGCAAATATAAGTATACACACACACACACACACACACACACACATATGGACACACACGGTATTTTCATTCTAATGCTGCCTTGAAAATAGCCTTCACCAATTTGGGAGGTTTGCTTCTGACAGTTTCTTAGGGTCTGGTTGGCTCAGGTGGTGGTTTTAATCTTTTGCCTTTGAAATGTTACATGAACTAAAAGCGTGTAGTGGTTTATTTTAATGTTTTCCATGTATGGTGGCTAAAGGCTAGGTGCCCAGTAGGAATTAATAAGAATAATCAGTTATTTGCTTTTAAAAAGGAGACATCTGTCAACTTGTAGTCCCAATTGTCAACTGTATCTTGGTTTTCTCCACCTAGATGTCTATTCTTTGGGCTATTGGACTCCTGTAGGCTCAGACAGAACCAAAACCAGTCAGAAAATGGAGAATTAAAGAAGGATGTGTTCATCTGTATTTTAGCAATTGTGTTTTTTTAAGGGCTTTGTCTCAATTTTATTTACAGCCCAAATTACAGTGAAACTAGAAGTTTTCTGTTTGGTCCAAGCTCTTCTCATATCTTTTTTTTTTTAACCTTTAAATGTTTCTACTTAAAAATTAAATTTTTTTTCTTTTCCTTTTTTTTTTTTTAGTGATTTCTTCATGGCTGGGAAATTTTGTATCCTTTCTTTTTCTCTCCGAACTTTAATGTGTATGTACACAAAGTTTCTTTTTGGTTGGAATTTAGTTGTACTCTTTGGAAACTGCTTGATGACAACCTGACATCACATGAGACTATTTAATGAAGTAATCCATTTTTAATACATTAATTTTTGGGCCCATTTATAATTTTCCAAGTTTCATAATATTCTTGAGGTTGCTGCAGGTCAATCCCGGAGCTGATAAACTTTCAAAAGATTATACCAGAGTACACTGATTCGTTGTTGAACATGTGAAATTATTGATTTGACCAGAATCCACGTTTGTGGTCTGTTTTTAGTCATTTTGCCAGTAATAGCGTCGATTAGGTTAACCTCTTTATCCATAGGACGGTTTCCTGCCGCTGCCTGTTGATTGGAAGACCTGGCTCCCACCCAGCCTCTGTGGCCTGGTACCTTGCTGTCTGTTCTATACCCGATTTCTTGCCTCTGTTACAAAACTTAGTACGATGGGATCAGTTCTGTGTAGTTCCCAGTACAGAAGGAACTCAGGCTTCAGGCTTTCTCTGTCAGAGAAGTATCTTGGAATATACGTTAGATCATTGTTATTAGTTTCTTCCTAAAGGCTGCTGTAACAAAGGATCACAAACCGGAGAGCTTGAAACAACAGACATTTATTCTCTGACAGTCCTGGAGACAAGACTGAAACCAAGGTGTTGGAAGGACCGTGGCCCTTCTGAGACCGGCTAAAGGGCTCCTTGTCCATTCCTAGTTACTGGTGGTGACAGTTAGGCCTTGGCACCCCTTGCCTTGCAGCTGCATAATTTCATTACCTGATTCCATTGTCACATGGCATTCTTCCCTCTGTGTCTGTGTCCAGAGTTTTGTTTCCTTACGAGGACAACAGTCATAATTAGGTTACGGCCCAGCCTACTCTAGTATGACTCCATTTTAACGTATTACCTTTGCAACTACACTGTTTCCAAATAAGGTCATATTCTGAGATACTGGTGGTTGGGATTTGCACATATCTTTTTAAGGGACACAGTTCAGTCTGTAACACTCAAGACTTCAGCGTAGCAGGGTTTAAAATTCTCTTTCACAGCCGATGCGTCGATTTGACTAAAAATGAAGGCAGTTAGGGTATAGGTGGCTCTTCGAATAAGGAAATTATATGCCGTAATGGTTACGAAGTAGGTAAATCTACAGCTTTGCCATGTGACAGGTAGGAGTCTTTGTGGCTGTCCTGTTATGTGCGTTGTCACACAACTTGTTCCACCCAACTTCGTATGTAACAAGGGGAACTCCGGTAGGGCTTCGTTACGCATTACCCTGCAGATAATGCCTTTTTCTCAGTTTCTGTATAGCGCCATTTAGGCTTTGGAACAGATGACACAGTTCTTAGTTTGCCCACTGGTGGAACGAGAACTCTACCTCCCTGGTAGGGTTATTCCGAGGTTTGGACGAGAGGATGTTGGCATCGTATCTGGCGCACATGGCGTGTTTGCTCTGTGGGAGTTGCCCTCTCCTCCTCTCCATCTTCTCTTAGCCTTGGCCACGCTGGAAGTGGCTGTCAGCGGAGCAGCTGGAGTTCGTTGCGCTGCCAGCAGTAACATCTTGCTGCCAGTGGTGCCAGACTTTGCCCAGTGTTGAACTGGCTAAAAATAGTAACCAGGAAGACGGCCAGGGGAGGTCTCTCGCTCAGATTTCAAGACTTTATGGCGGTTTTTCTTTGAGAATGGTACTCACACCTTACCAAGATGCACTGATGGCTTGTGGACCTTGGTCCCGTTGGGTGCGGTGCTGTGCGGCACCATGACACCCTGTGTACTTGGGGGTGGACCTCATCTGCCTTCTCACCGAGGTGTTTAAGTAATCTTGGATTTGGGGATGGCGGGAAGTTTTGTGGGACAGACAGCACCTGAATATTTCAGAGAAGAGGTTGATAAGAAATTGGACTCAAGTTTTAAAAACGTATATGTGTTTATTTAATAAATAAAGGGATAATATAGTAAAATCACCAGTTTACCAGTATATTTGAGACCATTTCCTAACCCTTTAAAGTGTCAATATCATGCTCAAGTTTTCTTTGGGGGGAATTTGTTCTTGATATAGTAAATCTGTCAGATCCTTGCTTATCATCTGTTGCGTTAGGCGATTTTACTCAGCTCACCCTCAGTTTCTGATTCTGTAAATTGGAAATGATAGTACCTGTTTTATTAATCTTAAGACCATTACGAGCATCAGAACAGGATTTATACGTGTTTGTCAATTAGGTCACTTCTCAGGTTTATTTCAATTATGAGATTTTTCAACTTTTTCAAATCAGGTAGCTGGTAAAAGTGCGTTGAAGATGCTAAGTGTGCAGAGCAGTGAAACCGGCAGTTTGGAAATACCGGCACACAAGTTGGGAACCTTGTAAAATGAGTTTTGCAAGGTTTGTTTTACACTCGTGGAGTAGTACATTATTCAGCCCATCTCTTGGGAGTCAAAAATTAGTATTAATGTGTCAGACTTTAAATGTAAACAGCACTTGTCTGATTTTTTTGAGAGGGACACAGTTGCATACCTGTATTTTTGTAGCGGCAGTCAAAAAAGATCATGAAAAATGCTGACGGGCACCACTGGTAATGCTGACAGACAGCTGAAGATACAGTGATTATGTTGGGGTGTCATTGGTCTGGTAGGTGAGGAAAACATACTGGACAAAGTGTAAAAATCCTGTATTGCTTTCAAAGTGAAATCATTATCTTCAAGTAGATATCAAAAGTTAAAAAAAAAAAAAATTTTAAGACCCTACTACAGAGGGACCTGAGGACTAGATCTTGCAAACAAATTCTCTTTCCTTTTTTCCCTTCTGTATTTTTGTAAGATCAGTTGTCACTCATTTAGTTTAGAAAGGAGGAAGGGGTAGGGGTACCTGGGTGGCTCGGTCGGTTAGGCATCCGACTTCAGCTCAAGTCATGATCTTGGGGTTTGTGAGTTTGAGCCCCTCCACCCCCCATCAGGCTTGCTTGCTGTCCATGCAGAGCTCACTTCGGATCCTCTGTTCCCCCTTTTCTCTTGCTTGCTCTCTCTCTCTCTCTCTCACTCTCTCTCACACACACAAATAAACATTAAAAAAAAAAAAAAAGAAAGGAGGAAGGGGATCCTAATACTAAAAATTACTTTAGGGGCACCTGGATGGCTCGGTTAAGCATCTGACTTGATTTCGTCTCAGGTCATGGTCTCACAGTTGTGGGATCGTGCCCCCAGTCAAGCTCTTCGCTGAGAATGAAGCCTGCTTGGGATTCTCTCTCTCTTCCTCTCTCTCTGCCCTCCCCTCCTCAATAAATAAATAAACATTAAAAAAAAATAAATTACTTTAGAACTTTGGCTAAATGTCCTCAAAACTAGAATGTGGCTTCAGGTGTTTGAGGGGTGAAAAGATCCTTTGGTTGTCCTTTTTTTTCTTTTGCCTCACAGGATGGTGGGAAAGGAGCTAATGGAGAAAACTGCAGGATGTGCTCAGGAGACTAGGTGAGAGCAGGAATTGGAAGAAAGCTAAGGGCAGGGTCTCTTCCCTGTAAGTCAGTGTAACCTCTGAATGGATTAATAAGCAACCAAATGAAGGCACTTTGTGTTCTCAGCTATAGTCACAGCCACTTTGTTCCTTGAATCAAAGGAAGGAACAGAATGTCTAATTATAATAATCTCCTAATAATTACAATATTTTGCATTCATTTTCTTTTAAAAATCTATTTGAGTAACTACTAGCCTTCCGAAGATGTTGGAAAATAGTATTTAGGCAGCAGCTGGCAGCTACCAGTGTTGGAGCCTGCAGTGTATAGCTCGTAGAAGATTTCATTAGTTGGACATACACTTTGATTTCCTTCTTGCGGCACGAGTGCATTCTCTTGAGCAGCTGCTTTGGAAAGGAACGTACAATAAACATTTCTACACTTGTTTTAAATATGTGGGTTTTGTTGGAGTGTCACTTGCCATCTGGTAGAGAGAGGAGTGACTTAACTGCTAGAGAGGAAGTGATTGGAATCTCAGCACGTGTTCCTAATGCAGTCTCAGGTTCCCTCTTCGTTTCTCATTCACCGAGACAAAAATTGACAGCTGTAATTATTTTGTTCTGTCAGATCCTTAGAAAGAACCACACTTAGGATAGGATTTGCAGAAATACATTTTGAGCTGTACCTGGCTTGAAATTGTTTTAATTGGAAAGCAAATGTTTTTCGTAAATGTTTATTGACACTTAGCATTTTTAAATGAAAAAGATACTGTAAACAAGTCAGACAGTTAAAAAAAGTGAAAGTCTTCTCCTCATCCCAAATCACCATCACCATGAAGGTGCTGCATTCACCACCACCCCCAATTTTTTTCTGTGTGCTATCAACTACCTAGATACCAGAGTGACTTATGAGAGGAATTTTTTCTAGTAGCGACTTGTGGTTGCATTATAATCACATTGAGTGCTTTGGATAATGGCAATCTCGCGTTGGTTCTCGGGAGGCTGCCGGGGCATTGAGGGACTGATAGGGGTGGGCTGAGTAAAGGAAAACCCTGCTTCATCTGGGAAGTGGCCAAGAAGGGTCATTGTCCTTAATTGGTACTTACATATTCCTAACTGGAAAAATGCCATCACAATGACTAACTTATACTGAGGGTCTCCTAAGTGCAGGGCATTAAGCTCTTTACATGTGTATTACTTACTGAATTCCCACAGTAACCCTGTGAGGTAAGTACTGTTATCCCCATTTTAGAGATGTGGAAACTGAAGCACAGAGAAGTGAGCAACGTGCCCCGTGTCTCAGAGCTTAGTAAGAGATTCACAGTTAACTAGTCTGGCTCCAGACTCCCGTTCTTATTCTGCCATCTCTTGGAAACATACCTGTGTTCGCTGGAAGCTGCTGTATTTTTAAAGCATACCTTTTGGCCCAGGAGTTAAGTGAATGGGAATTATAGATATGTTAATAACTTAAATACCAGAGAAGAAATTTTGTATAATTAAATATGTGTCTTGAAACAATTCCGTTGCCAGACTGCTTGCAGGAATCCTCCTTCTGGTTTTGCTTTGTTAAAGTAAACGTTTCCCCCCGTGAGTCTTCTGTAGTGTTTTATTCTGGGTATTTTTCTTTGGAGCCTACATGTATTCTGGCTTTTGCTCCTGCTGAGTAGGCAAACATATCTAGAGACAGCCATGGAGTAAAGGAAAAGAAAAGCTTTGCAATTTAAAATTGATTTATGTGGAAGCTTTTTCTGTGGTTCCAAAAAAAAAAAAAAAGAGAGTAAAAGAAAAAAAACCCTTCTGTCCTTTCTATCTTGTCGTCCCCAGCTACAGTAAATCAAACCCATTTTTGGGGGCAGGGGTAGGCAGGAGTCTGTGGAAAGCACTCAGGACAGGAAGTAAATGCCACTGTGATAATCAAGTGACTTTCATGAGAAGCTCTATTGTTAAGAAAGGGTACCTGTGTGAAAGTAAAATGTGCAGGAGAGAACTCCTGGAGGTCACCAGACCCACCTAAAGTATGTGCTGTAGTGAATGGCATTTAAGGGCCACAGCTCTTAATTTCTGGTAATTCGTAGTGAAACAGGCAAAATGTCCCGGACTGATTTTTCCCCTCTCCCCACCGTCTCTTGAATTAGCTGTGTGTATGAGTATGTGCGTGTGTGTGCATACCGTTAATTTTAGCACTAGCAGAATTCTTTTTTTTTTTTAATGTTTATTTTTGAGAGAGAGAGAGAGAGACAGTGTGAGTGGGTGAAGGGCAGAGAGACCAAGAATCTGAAGCAGACTCCAGGCTCTGAGCTGTGTGCACAGAGCCCGACATGGGGCTCGAACTCACAAACTGCTAGATGACAAGCTGAGCTGAAGTCGGCCACCCAGGCGCCCCTAGCAGAATTCTTAATGGCAGTTTTTGTTCTGAGGTTCTCTGTGTACAGTTAATCTCTCCAGTGGCCCACACTCCAGCGAATCCTTTCTTCCTTACGCTCTTCTGTGGGCACAAGGCATGTGATACTTATAATAACATACACTTGAGGAACTCCAGAATAACGTATATATAGAGGACAAAATATTTTCTCAATTTTTCCTTATAATTTCTAAATTAGTAAGAGTCAAGAATTCAAGGTTCCTAACCTAAATCCTTAAGTTGGAATAGCCATTGTGAAGGGTGAGAGAACAGATAATTATTCTGTTACAGCAGTGGAGGTTAATATGTAATGTTCCTCTGTAAATTATTCAAATCTAAGAATATTTTCCAACATTTCAGAGACTTAAAAAACAAACTAGAGTTTTCAGAATGCGTTGTGTATACAGATGGCATTGTTTTTATCCCACTGAGACTTTGCTTCAGCACTTGAGATATGAGGATCAGAATGTCAAAGAGCAGCATTTATTTTTAGCAGCTAAGATCTAATTGGCAACCATAAAATTTACCCACTTAAAGTGTATAATTCCGTCTTTTTAATATAGTCACAGAATTGTGCAGCCATCACCACTATCTAATTTTAGAACATTTTATCCCTCCAAAAAGAAACGCTATGCCCATTGTTAATCACTTCTCTTTCTCCCTTTTCCCCAGCCCCTGGGAACCATTAACCTACTGTCTGTAGAGCTCTGGACATTTCATATAGAGAGAATCCTACAATACCTACAGTGTATATAGCCTTTTCTGACTGGCTTCTTTTACTTCCACATAATGTTTCAAGGTTCATCTGTGGTGTAGCCTGTATTGGTGGTCCATTCCATTTATGGTTGAATGATATTCCGTTGTATGGATTTACTATATTTTGTGTATCCATTTGTCAGTTGGTGGACATTTGAGTTATCCCCACAATTTGACTGTTACTAATAGTGAAAGTTTTTGTACGGACTGTATTTTTATTTCTGTTGGGCATATACCTAAGAGCGGTCTTGCTGGGTCCAGTGATAATTCTGTGTGTAATATTTTGAGGGACACTGTGGACAGTAGTGTGATAGCATTATATTCATTCTTTGTTTAGCACAAGACATTATCTAAGGCCCAGAGCTTGTTTAAGTCACTCTTGTTTAAGACTGTCATGGGAGCACTGCTGGGGTGGCTCAGTCGGTTGAGCATCCAGCTCTTGATTTTAGCTAGGTCATGATCCCAGGGTCAAGGGATTGAGTCCTGCATTAACTCCACACTGAGCATAGAGTCTGCTTAAGATTGTCTCTGTCTGTGTCTCTCTCTATCCCTCTCCCTCTCTTCCTCTCCCTCTCTCCCTCTCCCCCTCTCCCTCACTCGTGCACTTGCTGAATCTCTCTAATTAAAAGAAAAAAGACTATCCTGGGATACTAGTCACTAACCCAGATCTAACATCAGATCCAACTAGAAATTGCAGACTATTTTCATGCCTATACAGGAGAGATTTTATTATATACCTCTGTCAAATCGTATAGATTCTGTGTCTTGCTCTGCTTTTATATTTAAAAAAAGTTATCGTGGTAAAATATTAATGTCAGATCTACTGTATTAACTATTTAAGATTTTTATCATTGTGGTAAATATGCATAATATAATATAAATTACCATTGTAGTCAGTATTTTTTTTTTATTGTGGTAAAATACGTGTAACAAAATTTACCGTTTTAACCCATTTGCCAAGTGTATATAGTTCATTGGCCTTAAATACATTGACAGTGTTGTGTAATCATCACCACCATCCATCTCCAGAACTTTTTCATCATTCCAAACAGTCTCTCTACCTGTTCAGCATTAATTCCCCAATGCTCCCTTTCTCCAGCCCCTGGTTACCTCTTTCCTACTTCCTGTCTTTATGTGTTCGCCTATTCTAGGTGCCTCGTATAAGTGGAATCATAAATTTGTCCTTTTGTGTCTGGCTTCTTTCACTCAGCATATTTTTTAAGGTTCATCTATATTGCAGCATGTATCAGAATTGCATTCCTTTTGAAGACTGAATAATAATCCATTGTACAGACATATACCACATTGTATTTAGCTGTTCATCAGTTGATGGATATTTGGGTTATTTCCACCTTTTAGCTTTCATAAATAATGCTCTTGTGAACACTGGTGTACAGATATCTGAGTTCTTGCTCTCACTTTTTTTGAGTACATACCTAGGTGTAGAATTGGTTGATCATATGGTAATTCTATGTTTAAGTTTTTGAATAACTACCAAACTTGTTTTCCTCAGCAGCTGCATAATTTTACATTCCCACCAGCAATGTGCACATGTTCTGATTTCTCCACATCTTCACCAAAACTTATTTTCCTTTTTTTTTTCCCATTGTAGTCAACGTAGTAGGTATGAAGGTCTCTCATTGTGGTTTTGACTTGCATTTCCCTAATGACTGATTATGTTGAGCATGTCATGTGCTTGTTATTAGCCTTTTATATACCTTCTTTGAGGGAATTGTCTGTTCAAATCCTTTATCCATTTAATTGGCCTGTCCTTTTGTTATTTAGTTGTAGGAGTTTTTTGTATATTTTGATATCCAAATACATGATTTGGAAATATTTTTTCCCATTCTGTAGGTAGTTCTTGCACTTTCTTCATATATTGAACCATCTTTGCATTCCAGGATAAATCCCAATAGGTCATGGTAGATAAAATTTTTTTTTTAATGCTCTGTTGGATTTGCTTTATTAATACTTTGTTGAAGGTTTTGTGTATATATTCATAGGGCTTTTGGTTTTTAATTTTCTTGTGATGTCTTTTTCTGGCTTTGGTATCTGTTGCAGCCTCATAGAATGAGTTGGGAAGTGTTCCCTTGTCTTCTGTTCTTTGGAAGAGTTTGAAAAAGATTGATGTTAATTCTTTAACAGTGTGGTAGAATTCACCAGTGGAGCCATCTGGTTATGGACTTCTTGGGGAGATTTTTGTTTTTTCTTGAGTCGGTTTATATAATATGTGTGTTTCTAGGAATCTGTCCATTTCATCTAGTTGACTAGTTTGATGTATAGTTCATATAATTCTTCTATAATTCTTTTTACTTCTGCAAGGTCAGTAGTATGTCTCTACTTTCTGATTTAGGTTATTGTGTCTCTTGTATTCTTTGTAAGTCTAGCTACAGGTTTGTCAGTTTTGTTCATCTTTTTCAAGAGGCCACTTTGATTTTCATTGATTTTCTTTATTACTTTATTTCATTTATCTCCTCCCTGATAGTCATGGTTATTTTCCTTCTCTGTTTCTTACGATACAAAGTTAGGTCATTGATTTGAGATCATTCATCTTTTTTGTTTTTTGTTTTTTAACTTTATGTATTTGGGGGTGGGGAGAGGGAGTGAGGAAGGGACAGAGGGAGAGGGAGAGAGAGAATCCCAAGCAGGCTCCACACTGTCAGTGCAGAGCCCAGTGTGGGGCTTGAACTCACTAATTGCTAGATCATGACCTGAGCTGAAATCAAGAGTCGGATGCTCAACTGACTGAGCCACCCAGGCGCCCCTCATTCGTCTTTTTTAATGCAGGCATCACAGCTATACGTTTCCTTTTGAGCATTGCTTTTGCTGCTTCCCATAAGTTCTGATATGTTTTGTTTTTGTTTTTGTTTTCATTTGTCTCAAGGTATTTTCAGTCTCAGGCCTTGTCAGGCACTTTTTTTCTGTCAATTTTGTTTCTTTGCATGGGCCATACCTTCCATTTTCTTTTCATGCCTTGTGATTTTTTTTTAATTGAAGAATGGACACTTGAATTTGATGTTTATAATATTTTATCTCTAGAAATGAGATTCTCCCCCTTCCTTGGTTTTTTAATTGTTGAAGGCAGTGGTATTTCTGATATGTAGTAATTTTTTGCAAATATTGTTGTAGGAATCGTATTCCTTGTTGCATATCGTCACTGAAGTCTCTATTTCTCGGCTTGTGTTCAGTCAGTGATTTCATAGAGAGTGCCTTGTATGCCAGAAGCTGGAAAACAAATAAACCTCTCCGATTCTTTGCAGGTTGGCTGTGTGCTGGTGCCTGTTTTCCTAAGATAGTCAGACTTGGAACTAATTTAGCATTCAGCGTGTGGTGAAAGCTTAGGGTTTTCTCTGAGCATGCGTCCTATCCTGGGCATAGCTGCACCTTTCTAAATTTCCTTAGATACTGGTGCTTTTGACTGCCCTAATTTCCCAAAGAAACTCTCTTCTTGACTTTTCCTCCTAGATCTTGGGTAGTCTATTGTATGTTTCAACTATAATCCTTTACTTCAGGTATCTGCAGATTGTTCCTGCACCTTAGATGTTTTGAGCAGTGCCCACCACTTCTCCAGCCTGGATGAGTTTGAGTTAGGTGAGACAGAAACCGTATCTTGCCCGTCCTTCAGATGATCCCGAGATAGGTTATAACACAGTTAAACAATAATTCACAAGTCAGGTATGGTCTGCTTTTTCTAGAACCAGGGAGCCCAGGTTCCATTTTGGGAACATAGGCTGCTGCCACACCAGAGATGGGGTAGGGCAAGGACAAATGAAAATGCCACAAATGTTTCCTACCATTTTAAGTTGACTTTTCCTTGATCCAGTATTCAGTTGGTTGCTGTGTTTTCCAGAGTTCTGATGAAGTTGGTTCTGATAGTTGGTGTTTGTTTTGCGACATCATGGTACCGTAAGGGGCTGTGGGTGGGAACATGGAACCACTTACTCCGCCATGTTGCGGACTTCACCCTTACCCTGTCAGACCTAGGTATCTTCTGGTAGTCCAATTTCAGTGCCCACAGAAAGCATTTTATTCTACTGCATCTACAAATTCTGCAGATAAGAGGTGCTCTTTTTATATATCCCTGGCAATCACCAATTTCTGTGACACTATTTTCAGGAGTGTTGTTGACTGAGTAGTAGCATTAATATTTTTTCTGAGTAAATATTAGATTAAGTACTAAATACTAAATCCTTTTAAAAGTTTGGTGCCCTAGGATCTTTATCTCTTACGGCCATGTTTTTGGATATCTTTTCTCCCTGTGCAAATGCACTTTTGAAATAACCCGAGGCAAGGGTAAATATGATTTGATTTATATACAATTTTATAGTTATGCATTTACTGGCAAAACTGAGGTACAGCTAAAGTGGTCTTTTATCTATGTGGTGGAGAGTATGCGTTTATAATCAGTTTGCAAATATGGAAAGGTGGCATCATTTGGCAGGACATTAGACAATGACCACTGCATGTGGCTTTTTAAGACCTTACTGCCCTCTTATGTAACATGAGGTGGTATAAGACAGAGTGTATTCAGGAGAAGACAAATTCTATCACTATACACAAACCAGAAATGGCCACTTGAATAAGAATTTGAGACCTTTGGATGTAAGAATGTATGATGGTCCTTCTGGCATTCTTTGGCTGCTTTTGATGTTGATCAATCTTTTTGATACTAGATTGGGATCACTGTTTGTTTTTCAGGACTTTGACCTAGAAGCTAACCTATCACATTCATTCTGAAGACTGAGTTGAGCCCAAAAACAGAAACACAGTTGGTAATAAATTGCTTACATGATGTGAACCTGAGGCTGCCATGACCCTACACTGCACACCATTTTCCCAGTTGTCTCTTACTGTCTGGGTGTCAACTCAAAAACATAGTTTGGTTAAAATTCTCCATTAAGGCATAGGAGTTAGTAGATCTGTGCTTCTCTACTTAAAATAGTTATTGTCAAGGGAAAGATTGGATGATTTAGTACTGTCCTGTTGTGTCAGGGGATATTTTTGGATTGAAGGTGTATCTTAAGCCTGTTGGTACCTCTTGTTCTTTGCTGTCCTTACATATCATCTCCTTTGAACCTTAGATTATGGAGGTGAGAGGAAGTGGGATTACCTTTGTTTTATGTATCAGTAAACAAAACTTCAGTAACATCATTTCTTAAGTAAGTGATGGTGTTCTAGGAGCCAGGTCTCAGGTGTCTAAGGCTAATGTTCTAATTTTTCTTTTTTTTTCTAATTTTTCACATCTGACAAGTGGATTTTGAGAAATAGTTGATTATATGGTGAGAGAAGAACAGTGTCATTAGAAATTAGTGGATAGAAAAGGGGGATGCTAAGAATCAAAGACCCTCACTATTATGGCATATATGTTTGTGTGTATGTGTGTGTGTTTATTTCTTTATTATAGTTAGGCCATATTCATTGCAGTTTAATGCTTGGTTCTTTTGAAAGGAATGAAATTGGAAATAGGGTATCTGTTAAAACAGTGACTTAATACAAGAACCTCTTGAATTTTCATTTCAGTTTTATTTTATTTTATTTTTTTACTTTCCTCCTCTCAGACCTTTCATTTTCCCCATAGGAACCCATAGGGAAGAAGACTTAGAATAACATAAACGTAGGGGCAGTAAAACCAAGGGGAAAAGGCTAACAACAGTTCTGAGCAAGTGCTGGGAAAAGAGCTTGAACACCAGGGGAGGAGAAAAGGGAAAAGTCTAGTGCCTGCAGTAATTGACCTCATTCTAGCATGGCTGCGATGACACACAATTGCAGAGTTTGATACTGTAAAGGATCAGAGAACTGTTGGCTCTGCTTGAGGCACTTTCAAACCTTACTACTCTACCTGAATTGAAGCTGAAGCCTGCAGGTGGATTGGCTACTGGCCATGAACAGGCTGACTCCATAGGAAAGTAAGTAGGAAGCAGTGCTGGCCCGGTCACGTTCATTCTTCCTCGTTCTAGACAGGGGTCTTCGTCATATAGAAAGGGAGAGAACTAGGGTAAAAGTAAGATGAGAGTGACTTTTCCAGAAACTTACCTCCACGTTCCCATTTTGAAACATATGTCTACAACTTACCAGGATGACTGGGTTGAGGAATGGTTGTCTTTTTAATGTCTGTTTATCTTTTTTTTTTTTTTTTCACATTAATTTTTCAATGAGGGCTGGGCCAGTGACAACAGAGAAGGTTTAGGACAAAGTAAAATTTAAACCCTTCATTCAGCTCTGTGATCTGGGATACCTTGGATACCTTGACAACCTCTCTTTCTCTCTCTCCCTCCCTTCCTCATCTGTGAAATGAGGTATCAAGAGTGTACCTACCTTATAGGTACAGTAAGTGAGTTTATGGATCTTAAGTGCTGGCACACTGCCTAGCACATAGAAGTGTTCTTGTCAGAAACTGAAAAACTAAGTAACAGACCATACAGACCACAAAATGGACATGGATTCTATCCCACCTGAATTAGTACTTTTACCAAATTCAGTATGTATTTTGTTACTCTTCATTTTTTAATTGTTACCCTTAGGTTGTATTAATGAGACTTAATTTTGTCATGGATGTGTATCTCCCGCAGATCAGGATGTGGTCAGTTACATGACCAGGGAAAGACCTAGTACATGCAGACTTAGGTGGGTTTTGCGAGCTTCACGTGAGAACCTGCAAAGTGACCCTGGCAACAAAAGGTGCCAAGTCTCTGGTGTGCGGGTCACATTTTTCCTGCAACAGTAATTATGTATTAGAATTGAGAATGTATGGAAGTAGATTTGGTAATATATTATTCTGGGTGATAAAGGCTGTGCGGTGCTTATACCTTACACAAAACTGTGTTTTTAAAACCTTCTCATGTTTGAAAGACGCCAGTTTTTAGGACTGACCCTCACAGAGTATGGTTTGATGTTTTCTAACAATTTTTTATTATCAAATTTGTTGATTTTTGATCATTTTAAATGGCCCTGATTTTATTAGAAAATAATTTTACGTTTTGACCACTTGTTTTTTTGTATGTCATTGTATTCCCTGTTTTCAGGTACAGGGGAAACAAATTCGATAAAATAAACAGTTTCTCTTTAAGGAAGAGCAGTTTTCTTTTTCCTAAAATGGTATTTTTGGAGGCTCATGGTCCAAACAGATTAGCTGGGCTGAGAATGAGATTAAGTGATGAATCCATAAAAATGTGGGGTCTGAAATGCTTATACTGGGTAGTTCGGCTAAGACTCAGCCATCAGATATGTCTTTACTGTTTATGTGTAATGATTTAAAGAGTTCCTGAACTTATTGTGGCTCCCCAGAGTTTTGTTTTGTTTTTTTTCTGGCTCCCCAGTGTCAGTCAGACAGACCGTCTTAAAACGTTGAGGTTCATTGCCTCACTGGATTAACCACTGGGCCTTTTGTAATAATGTCCTCAAAATTTTTAGAAAATCAAAAGTCACATTTTTATATAAGCCAAAACAACAAAAAAGTGAAGTTCCTCTTTTGTAATTGTGGAGAGTAAAGTATGTTCTGTAACTTTTCACTGCCACAGTGTCAGTATGAACCATTTTGAAATTCCAGTTTAGCTGCCTTTAATGAAATGTGAAATAAAACCACCTAGTAACTATTATAATTAAAAGTTAGGATTTTTTTTTCTCCTTCTGCAATTGATCAGTTGTGAATCTCCAGTCACAGTTTGGAAAATTAAGGCCATAAAGCTTCAGAGTTGGGGATGTCTGAGGATGGTTCCTGTGGACTAAGAGAAGGTGAAGGAGAAGGAGACTTTTTCTGAGTTTACAATGTGGTAAGCATGTTTATTCCTGTTTGATTTAATACAGTCATGTGCTCTGTCTGCTTCTCCCTCCCTTGCCTTCAGCTTCTTGGATTCCTAACTCTTGGATTCATTTCTCTGTTCATTCTTTTAAAAATTTCTGGAAGCTAGCTCCTTTAACTTCTATTTATAATTAGGTAGTTTCCTGTCTCAGAAAATAAAGAGAGAGTTTCTTTATCTCGGGTATATCACTCAGAATTGTTCTGGGTCACTGTTTTTTTATTCTTTTCCTTCTTTGCCAGTTAAGCCAACCAGAATTTGAGTTACAAGTTCCATGATATAGTTTAATAAATATTTTGCTGTTATAAAGATTTAGCATTTAAATGCTAAATTCTGACTGAGAAAGACTTGTGATAGCTTGTCTTAGCAAAGTGATAGCAAAGTGATTGATTAATCAGTAAGATTTATTAAGGGTTTAAAATGCTGCTAACATTGTGAAGAATTGTGGGTATCCCTGAACATGTTTGTATTATAGGAAAATAAAAATATCTGAAAGAACAAATCAGGTGCTAAATCTTGCTCTCTTGTGTAAGTTACAGACCCAGTATAGAGGATGATGTATGTATTGTGGTAGTTATTGGCAGTTGCTGGGAAAAGAATCGTGGATCCAACCTAATCATGGAACTGGGTATTTTGGTTGCACTTTGCAAGATTTGCAAATTCCACGTGGGCAGAAAGGGTTAATGACGTGCTAGGCGCGTATAGGAGACCTTATGAGCAAAGGCATTGGACAGGAATTAGGCTGGGGGGTGGGTAGGGAGAGAGGAGGGTCTTGGGTAGTTTTGGGATATGGACACTGAGTAGACTCCATAAGAAGTGGAAGCTGTATTAAGGTAGGTAGTGGTAGTGGAGAGAGAACTTTAAATCCCAGGCAGAAGAGTTTAGGTTAGAGTAGGTAGGTATTTAGAAGTCTTTAGACTTCTCTTCTTCTAGCCTTCAGATGTTACTGATTGTTGATTTGATGCTTAGAGCTGCTGCATCTTACAACCCTGTGAGGGTTGTGAATTCCATCCCATATCCTTGATTTCTCAAATTTAATTTCACCTAGATACTCTGCTTGGATCAGGTCCAGTTGGCAGTTGTGATTTGGTTTTGTGTTTTAATGCATCTTTTTACCTTTGCTATATTCTAATCTCATAATATTTTAGAGTCTTACAGTTGGAAGGGTGCTTGGAGGTAATCTGATCCACCTATCAACCAGTACAGGAATTATACGCTTAATGATTGAAATGATTGTTCTGTTTCTGCTGGAATGCATGAACCATCTTTTAATACAACTCTTTCCATTGGTAGGTTTCATTTCTTAAGTTAAAATATGCCTTTTCTAGCATTATCTGGAGCTATACAAAGTCTAATATTTTTTTTTTCAGGTATTCCAGCCCTTCAGATATTTGAGGAAACTTATGATGATGTCTTCTTTTAAACTGTCTTTTCTCAGTCTCAATATTTTACTTTCTCTTACTTTATACTTCAAGATTCTCCACCATCACTCTTGTCCATCTTTTGTGTATTCTGGTCTTAATGAAGACCCGGAATTGGACATAATATCCTTCTTTAAAAAAATCAGTTATTGAGGCACCTGGGTGGCTCAGTTGGTTAAGCGGTTGACTTGGCTCAGGTCATGATCTCACAGTTTATGGGTTCAAGCCCCACATCGGGCTCTGGGCTGACAGCTCAGAGCCTGGAGCCTGCTTCAGATTCTCTCTCTCTCTCTCTCTCTCTCTCTCTCTCTCTCTCAATAATAAACATAAAAATAATTAGTTATGATTTAGCAGGCAACAGAAATCCCCTTCTCATTTGGCTTAAACAATAAGGAATTTACATTTTCTTCATAATTGAATGTTCTTGAAATTGAGACATTTTGAACGTTTATTTAAGTGAATAGAATGTTGGTTTAGTGACAGCCTCCCCCCTTGATGATTCATAAAATAATGATGCATCCAAACCATTGAAATGTCTTAACTGAGGAAACGTGATGTTATCTCAGATATCAGGAGATCTGATGGATAGAGTGGATCCATGATTGGATATTTTTTTACCTTGATTGTATCAGCAAACCAGTGTGGCAGAGAAGTTTTTGGCTTGCCTTCTTATGACTGCGAGATGGCTGCAACAGCTCTAGGCATCAAATCTCTGTAATCAAAAACATCTAAAGGCCAGAAGAGGGAAAGTCCCTTCTTTGTGTTCTTTTTTTAATAAGCAGAATTTCCGAAGTGACCCTCCTTGGTCAGAATCGTCATATGCCTGTTCCTAAACCAGTTACTGACAAGAGATAGGGATTACCATTAATGGCTCAGTGGTTCTCAGGCTTGTGTGCACCAGAATGACCTGGAGAACTTGTTAAAACACAGATTTCTGGGCCCCACTCCCAGAGTTTCTGATTTAGTAAGTTTAGACTGGAGACTGAGATTTTGTATTTCTCCCAAGTTCCTTCTACATGATGCTGATGCTGTTGATCCAGGGAATGGAAATGACTGTCTCCAAATGTGTGCCTGACTGATACCCAAACAAAATCAGGATTTCGTTAACAAGTACGGTGGGCCAGTGGAGAGAGATAGGCAGTGTCCATTTCTGCTGTAGTCTAGATCAGTATTTCTCCTAGATGTTGTAACACACTGAGAAGTGTGATTGTTATTGTGGGTTGTACAGAATATATTACTAGTAGTAAACTAAGCTTTGAGAATGAATATAGAGTAGATCAAGTAGATTCAAGATAATGTTTGTTATTTTCTGACATGCTTTCTTGAAGGGGAGAGAAAAGGGTGGCTATTCAGTGAGGGCACAGGGAATGTACACCTTTGGAAGTATAGAGTGTGTATTAATGATAGCTGAAATGTATTAACTCGGTTAAACATCAAACTGCATCTGTGAAATAGGTAATATCCATACCTTCCAAAGGAGGAAACTGAGGCCCAGAGAGCTTTAAGTAATTTGCCCAGTGTAATACAATTAACAGATGGTAGAGTTGGGTTTCAGAGCCATGAGGTTTGGCCTCACAACCTGTACTTTTAACCATATGTTTGACTGTTGGGTAGGTCCTCTGTTGCAGGAATGTTAAAGCTAAGATGTTCATTGTATGTTTTTGACTCTGCCAGTATGGTGGGATTGGTGTTCTGGTAATTATACCCTCCCTTCCTTTCCTCCCTGGTTCATAGCTACTTATATTTAGGGTTATTGATAAATTTGAACTTAAGTGTGGAACTTAAAACATTATGTTAGCAATGTCTGCCAGCTTTTTGCCATCTATGCATTTTATAAACCTGCCTTCCTTGTCTTTTTGCACATACTAGGGCAAAGAAAACTGTGTAGATAGGATTGAACATAGAGACTATGGTTAAACATTTGTTTTTTCTGTTGCTGTTGAATGTTATGGTGTGGAGGCTAATTATCTTTGTAAGAGGGGTTGTGTTGCTCAGTATTTATGGCAAGTAACAAACTAATATGAAGGTTTCTAGTTGCTCCAGAATTATTGGGAAAGGTAAAGAAACTTTAGGCCAGGCTTCTAGGCATGACTCCACTCCCAAAAGCAGACTGAAAAATTGGGCGGCTGCATTTTTTGCCATGCCCTGCTTAGCACTTTAAGCTGTAGCCACACTGAACAACTGGCCATGGTCTCTCACTTGTAGCTCTTTGTGCAGGCCTGTTGCCTTTGCCTGGTATACTCAATCCTCTTTTCTTGGCTAATGCTTCTTAACCTTCGGATCTCATTCTAAATTTTACTTAAAAAATTTTACTGATCCTCCCATCCTAATCTCCCTCAGACAGTCCTAAGAGTCCAGAGAGCTCTTGTTTTCCTCCCGTTGCATCCTGTATCCCACTGTCCTAGTACTTAACCCTTTATTACTGCTTATTGGTCTTTCCCCGATTCCACATTACATCCTAGTGCCTAGCACAGTGTGATGCTTGAATGTAGAGAGTTGAGTGGTTCAGATTTAAAAAGCCACTAATGACACATTTGAAACTTCCTTATCAAGAAATAGATGCCAGTCACTAATGTCTAAGTTGTAATTTATAATTTTCATAATTATAATTGACTGGACAGATTTTTGCTTTGGTTTGAGTATAGCATCTTTTTTTTAATGTTTGTTTATTTTTGACAAAGCACAAGCAGGGGAGGGGCAGAGAAGGGGAGACAGAGAATCTGAAGTGAGCTCTTGGCTGACAGCAGTGAGCCTGATGTGGGGCTCGAACTCACAAACCGCAAGATCATGACCTGAGCTGAAGTCAGATGTTCAGCTGACTGAGTCACCCAGGCGCCCCTGAGTATAACACCTTTTATTGCATGTCTAATGTAACTTACTGGAGATTGGACAACAAATCTGTTTGCTAATAATTCTTCAAAAGTTTGGAAGCTGGGAATCTGAAAGTTTGTAACTACATGAAAAAAGACTCAAAAAATAATAAAAAGTTTATTTTTTGAATACTTGTAAGTTTACCAAAAAACGGTAAAGACCACACAGAGTTCCTGTATACTCCCACCCAGTTTTCCCCATTTGTTTAACATCTTACATTACCATGGTACCTTTGTGCAAAGTAAGACACCCACATTGGTACTGCCATTAACTAAACTCCAGATTTTATTTGGATTTCACCAGTTTTTCCATTTGTGTCCTCATTCTGTTCCAGGATCCATTCCAGGATACCAAAGTGCATTTTGTGATCATATCTCCTTAGTCTCTTCTGGGCTGTGACAGTTTCAGTCTTTCCTTGTTTTTCATGCCCCTGACATTTGGGAAGTCCTGGTCAGGTATTGTGTAGAATGTCCCTCAATTTGGGTTGATCTGATTTTTTTATCCATGATTAGACAGAAGTTATAAATTTTTGGAAAGAATACTATAGGGATGAAGTGGCTTTCTTGACACATGACATCAAGGAATGCATGATACCTGCATGACCTCGTGGGTGAGGTTGACCTTCAGTTAAGTAGCTAATCCCTTGCTTAAGGTGCTGTCTTCAGGTTTCTCCACTGTAAACTTTACTATTTTCCTCTTTTCCACTCTATTCTTTTGAAGCAAGTCACTAAGTACCCACCCCCACAGACTGTGTGTTGGGGGGGGGGCAGAGGATTAAGCTCCGCCTCCTGGAGGGGGCAGTGTGTGCATATGTTATTTAGAATTCTGTAAAGGAGATTTGTTTTTTCCTGTCCCTGTGCAGTCACTTTGTATGTTTATATTGATGACAATTTAGTAGATGTTTAGTGGGTCTCTACTCTGTGACAGATACTGTGCTAATTTAGGGGGCAGTATTTTTAACTCTTCTGGGGTCACATGCGTCTTTGAGAGACTGATAACTGCTATAGACCTTCTCTCCAAAAAACATAAGATACACAGAATTTTGCTTCTAATTTTAGGGGTTTCACAGATCTTTGAAACTCTTAGAACTTGAATTAAGACACTGTCTACTAGTAATTTAGACCAGCTGAGGAGACAGGCAAGTTAAAAACAATAGAATAGGATGTGTTGTGTGCAGTCAGGGAAATTTGAGTAAAGTATTATGGGAAAACAGTTACGGGAGTAGCTTTACTTTGGGTGTAGGGAAAGCTACAGAGAGCAGCTACAATTTGAATTTGGCATTGAAGAATGAGAAAGAGTTAAATCAACAAGAGGTTGGAAAAGCATTCTAAGCAGAAGGAACACAACCAACAAAGACCTGTGCAAAAATGCATGCTGGAGGAGCTAGATCTTGCACGGTATAGATGAAGTGGCAGATGGCTTGGATATAAAATTGGTGGAGAGGTAGGAGAAGGTATAGAGCGGAGAGAGCCTTGGATAAGTTTCTCAGTTGATAAATTTTGAAATGTTTAAATGAGTATATAATGGTTTTGTACACAGATTATTTTCATCTTTAGTTTTGTGACTCAGTAATTTACATGCATCATGCATGTATGAGCTAAGGAGTGACTAGGACGTGAAGAAACGTACACCTCTTTCTCAAGAAGCATGGATATGAAGGGGCTTGGTGAAGGAGACAGCTAGAAGAGATTGTGGCATCCATAGGAGTTTGTTTTGAGTTGGGAGAGACTTGAGTGTGTTCAAATGAAAGGAAGGAGCCAGTAGAGAAGGAAAGTGATAATTGAAATGACGCTCCTGAAAGGGAGGAAGGGTTGAACTAACACAGAATAGATAGTTTGCATTAGGAATTAATCTAACTTGTACTTAATTGCTTTTGTACATTTTATTTAGAACGGTCTTACATATCATATCTGACATAACATTTGACTTATAGGTAAGTTCAGGCTGTGACCTGACCTTCCATCTTACTGTATTCAATATGCTTATTTAATCTCTTGTATTAATATATTTAAGGTCTTTGCTAAATTCTGGTGATAGAGAAAGTGTCAGAGAGTCCATACCCTTTGTGAACTTGGTTGAAATAATTAGGATACAGGACAGATATATAAAAGGATCAAAAATAAATATGTGAAATTCTCCAGTTCTTTCTCATGCTTTGGGCTTCAGCCTTTGGCCAGAGCAGTCACTCTATCTTCCTGTTTGTTTGTTTGTTTGTTTGTTTGTTTTTTTACGGTGCTGGAGAAAATGAGGTTATGATTGGCGGTAGTTTATCTTGTTCTAAATAGTGTTTCTCAATTAGGAGTGAATTCAGCTGTTTCTGCACTAGAGAATCCTTATTTGATATTTTTCTTTTCCTCTTAGATAATTTTAACTCTGAGCTATGAAGAAGACTAATTTTTATGGTGACCTCTTTTCTTCCTTTTCTTTTAACTTAGGCCACAATGTTAATCGCTGGTTTCTAATCTGATAGATTCTATTTATAAAGGAATTGAACCTCTTAGGAAGGAAATTATTCCTAAATAAAGCATTAAAATTTAGCACATGTTTGAACATAGATTTGACCCTATGCTTAACAAAAGGTTTTTGGTTGTGGTTTTAATAAAATGCCCTTTGGGCATGGTATTAATTGACTTTGGAAATTAATTTAAAATGAAACTTCATTAGGCAGCCAGTAATCTTGTATTTATATTCTTTCTGCTCTAAATCCTTAGAAAACATATGCTCTTTAAATAATTAAAAAGTGTGTACTTAAGTTTTATTGTTGAAAAACCACCTAGTATTGTCATGGTAAATAAACAACTTTCACTTTAAAGCATTTTCCTTTTGTGATGGATTTTTGAAAAGAAATTTTAATAAAATTACATTATTTGCACTAACAATTGACTTTGAAACCTTTAAAGTCAGTATCTTTTATGCTTCTGGACTCATTCGTTCATTCAGCAAAAATGTGCAAAGCATGGCTGGATGTAGCAGTGAGTAAGAAAGACTTGGATCCTGTCCTCAAGCTTCCAGTCTAGTGAGACGAATGGAATAGGTGTGCTTAGTGCTGCAGAAGGTTAGGGTGTCTGATGTGAGCCTGTGAAGGCACTTTCCTCGTTTGTGGGAAGGCATCAGCAAAGATCTCTTTGGTAACATGAAATCTGCAACCAGGGGTGAGTAGAATCTGGGAGAAGGGTGAGGGAAGGATGTATGGCGCAGAGGGAATGGTTCCGAGGGAGGGAGTAGGGTCTGGGGAGGATGGGGGTCCTGTACAAGCTGACCCTGGAGGCTGAAGTATACACATGCAGGGGAGAGCAGCACGTGGCGGCAAGGGCCATGTCGTGAGAGTCTTACAAGGATTTTGACCCTCCTGAAGGCTCCAGAAAGCCATTGATGGGAGATCAGATTTGCATTTTGAGTAAGATCAATCTGCAGCAGAGTATAGTGGCGTGAGGCAGAGTGGGAAATGGGTGGGAGAGTTGAGCAAATGCAGGAAGGCCAGTTAGCCTTCAGTAGTAGTCTCTGCAAGGGCTGGTGATGGGTGCTTTCTGACAATTTGGTGTTAAACTCCACATTCTGAAAGACCACTGAAGGAGTGAGGTGAAAACTACGAATGTGTATTAAACAGACCGCATATGCCTGGGTGTAAAGCCTTGTAGCACATGCAGTTTTCAAATTTCATTTAAGGATCCATATCCTGAAGATAATGCACAACTACTGTGAAATCTTAATAATTTTTTTCTTTTGGGGGGGTATCCTGTGTTTATTTTATAAAATGAAACTAATATTCAAATTATAAAGTCTTTGGTTATAGCGATACAAAAACACAGTGTTAAACATATTCGATTAGCACTCTGGAACACTTGACCCTTAATTAACTAGTAAGGCAGGGAATTCAGTGTGCCCAAATGTTAAATAATGCTGTTTAACATTTGGAAGCCTGAAGCAAGACAAGGCAGTGATGACCATAACCAAGCTGAGAGGACTACTTTGTTTTTTTTAATTATAAAAAAATGTTTATTTATTTTGAGAGAGAGAGTGGGAGGAGGGGCAGAGAGGAGAGAAGAGCCAAGCAGGCTCCACGCTGTCAGCACAGAGCCCAGTGCAGGGCTCAGTCCCTTGAACCATGAAATCATGACCTGAGCCGAAACCCAAGAGTTAGACACTTATCCGACTGAACCACCCAGGAGCCCCAAGAGTACTCTTTTTGCGTAATAAAGTAAGCTTGTAAAATGTATACAATTCTGGAGAGTACGGCATCTCAAGACTAGAGAAGCAGGTGCCACTGGTTCGGGGCCTCAGGTTGAAACCATGGGCCTTGCCAGAAGATTCTTACTGTTTTTATCCCTAATGAAGCTCAAATAAATATGAGGCTGTGCTTGTAGAAAATCTTTTGTATTCTCTATTTGTCTTTCTTTTCCAGGGGAAGTAGAAACTTTACATCACAGACTTAAGAGAATATGATGCGAAAATCTTACAATTCAGTTTTGAGTCCATAAAGTGAGGGTGGGCTACTGAGAATATTTGAAGAGGATTGAAGCAGCAGCAGAGAGAAAAGAGAATGGAGGGAAGGGTACTTTGTTTTCTCCTGAAGAATGAGAGGGTAGACCACCATATTTAGAGGCAGACAAGGAACCAACAGAAAAAAAAAAAAAGATTACAAGTGTGCTAAAAACTCTATTAATTTGTAAGAAAACTATAAAAACACTCTGATATCTTCCTGGAGTTAACCAAACTGCAGGTTTGTGGGTGCAGGCCCCAGCACTGTCTTTACCCCTGATGCCAGCTGCAAGTTCAGGGGGTTGCCCAAATCACCCTAAGGTTCAATAATTTGCAAGTACTCACAGAACTCACTGAGAGCTGTTATTCTTACAGTTCTGCTTATTACAGAAAGAGAATACAGATCAAAATTAGCCAAAGGAAGAGACTCCTAGGGCTAATCCTAGGGCAGGGCCTGGGAGAATTCTAAATGTGTAGCTTCTGTTCTCTTCTCCCTTGGAGCCAGAATGGTTACCCTCTTGGTATCAGTGTGTACATGATGTGTAACCCTTTGCATGGAGTATTACTAACCAGGGAACTCACTCAAGCTTTGGTTTCCAGAGTTTTTAATGGGGCTTCATTACATAGGCATGATTGTTTGATTGCCCATGGAGTTGAACTCACTCTCCATGTCTGTTGGTTGTGTGTGACCTGAAGCCCCCATACTAAATTGGTCTTTCTGACATGGCTAGTCCCCATCCTAAGACTGTTGGGTATGGCCATTCCTATGCTAAGATGGGGTATGACCAGCCCCTTCCCTAAACAAGGTCACTTCTGTCAGATATGACTTAGATTACCTCCCGAAAGCCTAGGCAGTGGCTAGACCTCTTTTTGGGCAAGACCAACTTTACTACACACTTATATTTTAAAAGGATTGTCTTGAGTTTTATGTTGAGATTGGTCTTGAGTAGGGGCAAGGGTAGAAACAAAAAGACCAATTAAAAGGACTGTTTGCAGTAGTCCAGAGGAAATGTGCTTAAGTCAACATGATAGTGGTAAGGGTAAGGTAATAAGAAGTGGTTTCATCATTAATTCTGGGGTACCTGGTTGGCTTAGTTGGTTAAGCGTCTGATGTCGGCTCAAGTCATGATCTCATGGTTCATGAGTTCAAGCCCTGCATCTGGCTCTCCTCTGACAGTGCAGAGCCTACTTCCAATCCTCTCATTCCCCTCACTCTGCCTCTCTCCTGCGTGTGTTCGTTCTCTCTCTCTCTCTCTCTCTCTCTCAAAATAAATAAGCATTAAATAAAAGTGGTTTCAGTCTGGGAATATTTTGAAGGAAAGAAGCAATAGGATTTATTGCTCTTAAGGATGGAGTTGGCATTACTGAAAGCCAGTTGTCCATCATAAGAATTAGGTGGTTCCCACCACTACCATCAAAGAAGTCGTTTCAAAAACTAGTCTGATATTGATGATATGTTGAGGTTTATTAAAAGCAAATCATTTCTTGTGTTTCAGATACTTGAAAAAAGAAATCTGTTGTACCTTATGATAATGCCATGTGAGGACTTTGAATGAACAAAAGGCCAACTTAACTGATACTAATACCTTTATATTGATTCTTCTCTCATAATATTATCAAAGTGATCCAAACTATATTTAGATGTTTTAAATTATTTCTGAATAGCAACAGTAGTAGAGTTTCTGGACGTAAAATTATTCAGCTCATTAAAACTGATAATACTTTCAGAAGTTTTTGCTGTATTATACATGCTACATGCATGAGTTATGTCATATTTCATAGTTTCTTCATGCTATCTGCTGACCTAGTGAATTGGTTTATTTGGGTCAATTGAGAGCATTGATCTAAAGGAATAAATTAATATTGAACTCAGTTGTTCATTATCTTCATGTATCTTTCGTTAGCTTTGATGATGGTTATTTTTATACAGGTTCAGTTTCTTCATTGAGTTTAAGTGTGAATGTTGGCAGTTATAATTCAATGGATAACACAGGGTAATCTAACTGTACTCTAATTTTAATTTAAAAATTGATAATTAAAAAATTCTTCCAAATAGCAAAATTTTGTTAGTATGACTCTGTTGATGTTAAGATCAGAATAATGCCAAACCATTTAGCTATTCATCTATGTATCAGTACATAACTTACCATCTGACAAATCTGTCAGCTAGAATTTGTGCTGTTCTCAAGCCCTAGTGACCCAGTAATATCTTTGCTGCATTATGGAAAGTACAAGGTTCGCTTAAAGACTGCTTAGGAAATTTCTCATCATTGGAAATTGTGACTCAATGAACTCAATTCTAATTACATTTAAATTTGTTTACAGCAGTTAAAAGGATTAACTAGAAAAGAAATACAGTTGACCCCTGGACAGCATGGGGATTAGGGGTGCCAACTTCTGTGCAGTAGAAAATCTGTGTATAACTTTTGAGTCCCGAAAGCTTAAGTACTAATAGTCTATTGTTGACTGGAAGCCTCACTGATCACAAACAGTTGATTAACACATCTTTTGTATGTTATATGTATGATATACTGTCTTCTTACAATAAAATAAAGCGAATGTTAAGAAAATCATGAGGGACAGAAAATACATTTACAGTTCCGTGCTGTATTTATAAAAAAAAAAATCCTGCATACAGGTGAAATTCAAAGGTCAGCTGTATTCTGTTTAAAAGCAAGTTAAGGATCAAATTGTCATTTCTTGACTTTCTGTTCTGGCTTAGTTCTTTGGGCCACTAACTTAATTCTATTCATTTGTTTTGGAAAGCAAAGATTAGTGAAATAAAACAGATTGGTGTTACTAATGTTAGAACAGAGAATGAAAACCTTTGGTCACGTGTATACTTTATTAGGAAAAAAGTTCAAATTGAAGTTCTTCAGGTGCCAGAAATCTTATCCTGGTAGTGACCAGTCATTCTTAAGTGGTAGAGTACATTGACTTTTCCTCCCTCCTTTCTTCTCTCCATCTCTCCCATCCTCCTTCCATTTCTCCATCTGTCCTTCCCACAGTTTATATATCTAGATTCAAAGCTTAAAAAATTAATATTAGTCTGGCTTTAAAAAACGTGTTACACCTTGAGTGGTATAGATGAGGCCAGCAATATGCCTAGGTATTTTATGGAGTCAGAGCTGAGGATATTGTCCCGAATATTTCAGAGAGGACCATTGTAGACAGTGCAGGGAACCATGCTGTTACTTAATGTCTTCAGAAAGACCCCTCCCCCCCCAACTAGTATCACACCCCTGATGCCACTGATTTATTCCAGTGTTTTAACTGCCCTTACTGCTAGCAGGGACATTTTCATCAGGTATCATTTGAATTCTGTGTACTTTAGCAAAAGTTTATATGTATGTTCTTAATGTAAATTGGGAACTAAAAAAGCCTCTTTTTTTTTTATTTTTTTTTTTTAATTTTTTTTTTTTAACGTTTATTTATTTTTGAGACAGAGAGAGACAGAGTGTGAACAGGGGAGGGTCAGAGAGGGAGACACAGAATCTGAAACAGGCTCCAGGCTCTGAGCTGTCAGCACAGAGCCTGACGCGGGGCTCGAACTCACAGAGGGTGAGATCATGACCTGAGCCGAAGTCGGCCGCCTAACCGACTGAGCCACCCAGGCGCCCCAAAAAAAGCCTCTTTTTAATGTAGTTTGTTAATAAGTATGTTTACCGTTGTCATTCTCCTGTGATCGTCTTGTCTCTAAGTGGCATTCAACCTTCAGTTTAATAATCTATTGAACAGGACCTATAATCTTCTTCCCAGTCAGTTATGAGAATGATGCCATTGCTTCTTATAGAGCCAAAATCACAACATTAGTCCAAATTTATTAATTATTTCTCTTGCTGGTGGGAGTTGTTTGGAACTTTTGAAGACAGATTTATGATATTTTTAAAGTGGGAGAAAATGTGAAGCAAAAGGGAATGTGAATTGATAAGTTGAAAAAGATTGAGAAAAATGTAAATAAAATACTTGCTGAGAGATTCTCAAATGGATCTTGGGTGTACATTTTCTGAAACTAGAACTCAGTTTGATCTGAAGTCATCATGCTTTCTAGCTGCTTTACTTCTTTTGCTATTAACGCTGTAGTTTTTAACATGAAATTTTAGGAAATGGTACATTGTGTTTACATGGGTGGAATTCTGTTACATTCTTCCCTTGTTATTCATGAACAAAGTTAAAGTCTTGCCATACGGATAGATGAAATAGTAAACTATGTTCATGTTCTTTGCTCTTACAGGATTACCTACTGCAGTCCTACAAAATACCTTTCAAAGATAAATATAAATATTTTGAATTGTGGCTTTTCATATACACGTTTGCCAAGTGTATTAGTGTGTGATTTTTTAAATTAGTATAAGATCACTTAGGTGTGTAAGTCCAGTAGGCATAGTGGTTTAAAATAAAATTAGGAGAGAAAATTCAAGACAATTTCAGTGTTGCTTATTTTTATTTGCTTGTTTGTTTATTTTAATTGTAAGTAGACTCCATGCCCAACATTGGGTTTAAACTCATGACCTTGAGATTGAGTCACATGCTGTATCAGACTGAGCCAGCCAGGCACTTTTCCTTACTTTTGTTTACTTTACTTACTTTTAACAGTAGAAACTTTCACCTTGGAAGGTACTTTTTGGGACAAAAATGTTGTTTTCTGAATAGCCAATGAATATTTATATCATTTGGGAAAAAAACAGAGGAACTGGAAGAAAATCCCAGAGAGATTAAGGAATGCTTTTTCACGGCTATTCACATAGAATTTATTTATTTATGTCTTTATGTCTCTATTTATTTGCTAATTTTTAATTTTTTTAATGTTTATTTTTGAGAGAGAGAGAGGGTGTGTGAGTAGGTGAGGGGCAGAGAGAGAGGGAGACACAGAATCCAAAGCAGGCTTTAGGCTCTGAGCTGTCAGCACAGACCCTGACGCAGGGCTCCAATTCCCGAACCGTGAGATCATGACCTTAGCTGAAGTCGGACGCCTAACTGACTGAGCCACCCAGGCACCCCACAAAGAATTTATATGAAGCAAATTAGTTTGGGTTTCTTTTTATCTTGGGAGAAATTCTAACATAATTTTAAATTAAGGAAAGAGAAAATAAAACTCCGTGAATATAGTGGAACAGCACACATCGTTATTATGGCTAAAGGAGGTAGAAAAAAAGGGAAGGGAAAAAATAAAGGATTTCAAGATTGGAAGGAATTTTAACTGATCATTATGTTCAGCTCCTTTTTTTTCAGAGAGATAATATTGCAATTTAGGAAATGAGGTGGGAATCAGAGGGAAAGTAACCCAAACTGGAGGGTAAAGGTGGAGAAGGAAGTTTATCTATTAAAATTGCTTTCACCTTGTGTTTTCTAGAGGGTTTTGTATAAAGGATAACACAACAGTAGGTTTTTAAAGGAGATTTAAAGCATAGGCATTTTTGAAATATTATCATCTCATTAATTTTTTATATAGTTTTTCAGATTATAAAAGCATGATACATGCTATTTCAAGCCAGGAAACCATTCTGAATATGAAATGTAGAGATTCCTCACAATTTCACCTTCACAGACATAACCACTATTAAAAGTTTGTTGAATAAACATTATTTTTATTCACTTTTATAAAAATGGGAGTATACCATATATATTATTTTCTAATTTGGCATTTTTAGTTAACATCTTGCATGCCTTTGTATATCTGTATATATAGTTCTGCTAATGTTAAATATATACATAGAAATCCACTGGGTGGCCCTTTCCATTGTGCCGTGATTTGTTAATATCGTTTCTTAGTGAAAATATTTAGTTGATTTCTAGTTTTTTAATGAGTACAGAGAGTATACATAGAAGTACAAATAGTTCTTCAGTGACATTGGTGGTATGTTTATTTACCTTTTGTACTTGTGTTAGTAT
This sequence comes from Panthera tigris, assembly GCF_018350195.1. Lineage (NCBI taxonomy): Eukaryota > Metazoa > Chordata > Mammalia > Carnivora > Felidae > Panthera > Panthera tigris. Next base: position 52,097,259 of record NC_056663.1, on the reverse strand, counting down.
CTAGTAGGATAAATATTTCTGGATTTCAGAATGCAAACATAAAAAAAGACTCAAAGTGGCTACTAATTTGTATTTCCTTCAGGGAAGTATTTTCAGTTTTTTAGTCTGATAACCAAAACATGTTTATTAATTCGTAGTCCTTAGTTTGTGTCTTTTTGGTGAATTTTCGCAAAGTGAATACTCCCATGTGACCAGCACCAAGGTCAAGAAACCACATCCACAGAAATACCCTTGGTGACTGACTCTTTAGGCACTAAAACTATTCCGCCCTGCCCCCCCCCCCACTCTCCCCCCAGCGGTAAACACTAACACCATTGATGAGTTTTTACCTATGTTTGAATTTTATGAGTGGTATCATACAGAATTATGTAGATGCTTTGGTGTCTGACTTATTTTATTTTATTATTATTTTTTAATGTTTATTTTTGAGAGAGAGACTGAGTGTGAACGGGGGAGGGCAGAGAGAGAGGGAGACACAGAATCCAAAGCAGGCTCCAGGCTCTGAACTGTCAGCACAGAGCCTGATGCAGGGCTCGAACTCATGAACTGGGAGATCATGACCTGAGCCGAAGTTGGACACTCAACCGACTGAGCCACCCAGGTGCCCCTGGTGTCAGACTTCTTTAATTCAACATTGTTTTTGAGATTCAACCATGTTGTTGTGTCTGCTAGTTGTAGACTGTTCTTTTTCCTTGCTGTATGGTGTTCCATTGACCGAATATACAGTTAGTTCACTTACCTGTACTAATATTGATGGGCATTTGGGTTGTCCTACTTTTTGGATATTAAGAATAATGCTGCTGTAATATAAACATGCTTGCGTTTGTCTTCTGATGAACATGTATATACACTTCTGTTTGGAATTACATTGCTATGTTATAATTTTGTTTGTTTTAATATGTCTTTGGCCCATTTTAATATTAATGTTTGGTTTAGTTCTCTGTTATGTTATTCTTTACTGTTTTTAAAAAAATTTTTTTTAACGTTTATTTTTGAGACAGAGAGAGACAGAGCATGAACGGGGGAGGGTCAGAGAGAGGGAGACACAGAATCTGAAACAGGCTCCAGGCTCCGAGCTGTCAGCACAGAGCCTGACGTGGGGCTCGAACTCACGGGCCGTGAGGTCATGACCTGAGCCGAAGTCGGCCGCTTCACCGACTGAGCCACCCAGGCGCCCCTATTCTTTACTGTTTTTATTTGGCATTTTCTTTCTTCTTGTTCTCTCTGCATATTATGATCAGTTTTAGTAGATACTGACAAACATTTCTATAAAGTGGCTGTGTCAGTTTGCACTCCCAGTAGCTGTTTGCTTCACATCCTTACTAATATCTGCTATTTTATTTTCCCATTCTATTGGGTGTGTAAAACTCCAAACCATATTAGTATAATCTATATGTTTGATTTGATATCTGGTCCTTTTTTTAATTCAGAATTTTCTGGTCAGTCCTGGTTATTTATTCATCCATTTGACCTTTAGGATTATTTTGAAGTTTATAAAATAAATATGCTGGGATTTTTACTTATAATTTTATTGATTTATAAGTTACATTGATGTGAATTAGCAACTTGTATTATTTAGAGTCTTCCAATTCAGAATAAGACATGAGTTTTCAATTAATTTAGGATTTCTTTTATGTCCCCCAGTTGAGTTATATGGTTTGTTTTGTAGATCATTCACATTTCTTACTAAGTGGATACTTCATTGTTTTATGCTTGTGAAAGTGTGAGTATATATTCTTCTTTTTAATCTTCTAATTGGTATGAAAATCCTGATAAAAGTGTATTATTTCTTTTAAAGTTTTGCTGTGTTCTTTCTATTGGATATCGGGTATTCCTCAGTTTTCATACATGAAATTAACATGTCTTTTTCGTATGTGTGTGTTTATGCATTTCATTATTACTCTTCTTTCTAAAAGGAGTTGACAAATTTTCTTTTATCTGTTTGCAGGAACAATTTGAATAGCATCAGAACAGCCTACTCTTTGATTGTATAAAAGGTCACAAATGAAAAATCTGGACTTGATTTTTGGACTGTAGCTTTTTGCTTTCTCAGTTCCATACAAAGCATTATATTACCTATTTAAGTTTACTGTTCCATGAGTCAATTTTGCTGTTTATTCATTGGACCTTATTCTCAGATTTATGAACATTGAGTTAAGAAAATAGTCTCCTATAATTCTTTTTGCTTTCTTATTTTTTTCTAATTTCAGTTTCGATATTTATAGTTTCTCTTTAGATTTTGAGTAGCTGATTAGTGATTTATACATTATATTGAATTTTAATCAGAAATACAGTCTTTGTTCTTTTCCTATGTGGACTTCAGTTGATATTGTTATTAATTCCTCTTCTCTGATTTTGTAGATTCATGTTATTCTTTCTCTGAATTGTTTGTTTTATATGCGTATTAATTTGTTTTTATTCTTAGTAACATAGATATTTAAACTTCGAGCTTTCTCAGATTAACAGGGTAATGGCCCACAGATTTTTGACATGGTTTTCATTTTAATTATAATTTCCTGGATAATCTATAATTATACCTTTGATTTCCCCTTTAGCCTAATATTTATGAAAGAGTGTTTTAAATTCTCAGATTAGTGAATTTTGGGCTGTTGTTATTGTTTTGTTGTCCTAAATCTCTGGCTTTATTGTATATGATTAGACTGTTTTGTTAAGATGTTCTCTACTAGTCCCATGTGTGTTCACTTTTTGTGTAGTGTTGTGAATTCTTTAATAAGAGCATAATTCTCTTTTCATGATACAGAGTTGGATGCGTGAGTATGCCCTTGTATGTTCCAACTTAATATTTTCTGTATTCTTAGTTTTTTACCTCCTCCGTCAAGGCCTGAAAGAAATTTATCAGAATATTATGCCATTTTCTCCTTGGTAGTTTCAAATGTTTGCTATTTAAATTTTTTAACAGTTTTGTTGAAATACAGTTGACTTACAGAAAACTACACACATTTGAAGTGTTTAATTTGATAATGTTTTGAAATACATATCCCTACCGTGAGATCCACAATCAAGAAAACCAAAATATCCATTACCCCCCAAAGTTTTCTTGTGCATCTTTATCACTCCACATTGTTTTCCTCCCTGTCCTCAGGTAACCCCTGAATTGCTGTCTTTCACTATAGTTTACCTTTTGTAGAATTTTATTTTAATGAAATTATACGCTATTTTTTTTTCCTGTTGGTTTCTTTTACTCAGCATAATTATTTTCAGAGTCATCTATGTTGTGTGTATTCCTTTGTGTGTTGTGTTCCTTCCTTTCTATTGCCCAGAAGTATTCCATTGTATGGAAACACTATCTTATCCATTCATCTGTTAATGGATACTTGGGTTTTTTCCTCTTCGGCGCTATTATACATAAAAATGCTATAAACATTTGTGTCTAGTCTTTGTGTAGACATGCATATTTTTTTCTTTGCTTTTGGGTAAATCCCTAAGAGTGGAATGGCTAGATCGTATGGTAAGTATATAAAGTTTTAAGACACTGTTCCTGTTTTCCAAGTTGGTTATACCATTTGGCATTTCCATCAGCAGAATGAGAATTATAGTTGCTTTATACCTTTGCTGTATCTGTTTGCTAGGACTGCCCTAACAAAATACCACAAACTGGGTGGTTTAAACAATAGGGATTTATTTATTTATAGATCCAGAGCGTACGATCAAGGTGCTGGCAGGGTTGATTTCTCTGAGCCTTTTCTCCTTGGCTTGTAGATGGCTGTTCTCTTGCTGCCTCTTCACATGCTCTTTTCTTATGTTCAAATTTCCTCTTCTTAGAAGGACGCCAGTCAGATTGAGTTAGGACTCACACTAACCTCATTTTAACTTAACCATCTCTTGAAAGGCCGTATCTCCAAATAATGGCCACATTCTGAGATACTGGGGAATTAGGGTTTCAATAATAGTTTGGGGGGGCACTTAAGCCCATAGTACTTGTTATGATCAGTTGTAGTTGTATAATTTAGCCTTTCTAATAGATGTATAATGGTGTCTCATTGCGGTTTCAATTTGTATTTCTCTGATGATGTTGAGCGTATTTTCATGTGCTTATTGCCATCCATGTATCTTCTTTGGCAAAGAAGATTTGGGGTTTGGTTTCTTACTAGTAAGTATTGAGAAATCTTTATTTTGGATGCAAGGTCTTTATCGGGTACACGCTTTGAAAAATACTTTCTCCCAGTCTCTGGCTTGTATTTTCAATCTTCTAATGAGTGAAAGTTTTTCATTTTAAGTCCATTTTATTAACTTTTTCTTTAATAGATTGTACTCTTGGTATCTTATTTTACTTTTAAAGTTTATTTATTTTGAGAGAGAGGGGGAGCATGCAGGCATGGGAGGGGCAGAGAGAGCGGGAGAGAGAGAATCCCAAGCAGGCTCTGTGCTTACAGCACAGAGCCCAACGTGGACTTGAATGGTGATGGTGAGATCACCATCTGAGCCAAAATCAGGAGTTGGATGCATAATAACTGACTGGGCCACCCAGGCACCACTTGGTGTCTTTGCCAAACCCAAGAACACCAAAGATTTTCTCCTTTGTTTTCTTCTAAAAATTTTATAGCTTTTGGTTTTACGTCTAGGTCTATGGTCCATTTTTCAGTTACTTTTTGTATATGATATGAAGTATTGATCAGTTCTTTTTTTCCCCATATCTCAATATCCAGTTGTTCTAGTACCATTTGTTGAAAAAGGTTATTCTTTCTTTAGTGATTTTCTTTGCACCTTTGTTAAACATCAGTTGACCATAAAAGTATGAGTCTGTTTCTGAGCTGTGTTCTGTTCCATGGATCTTTTTGTGTATCTTCAGGCCAATACCACACTGTCTTGATTACTGTAACTTTTAAAAAAATTTTAATTCCAGTATAGTTACGATTACTATAACTTTTAAAATGAGTCCTAGGGGCGCCTGGGTGGCGCAGTCGGTTAAGCGTCCGACTTCAGCCAGGTCACGATCTCGCGGTCCGTGAGTTCGAGCCCCGCGTCAGGCTCTGGGCTGATGGCTCGGAGCCTGGAGCCTGCTTCCGATTCTGTGTCTCCCTCTCTCTCTGCCCCTCCCCCGTTCATGCTCTGTCTCTCTCCCAAAAATAAATAAAAAACGTTGAAAAAAAAAATTAAAAAAAAAAAAATAAATAAATAAAATAAAATGAGTCCTGAAGGTCATGCATTGTAAGTCTTCAAAGGAAAAGTTCTTCCTTTTCAAAGTTGTTTTGGCTCTTCTTGGTTCTTTACATTTTCATATGCATTTTAGAGTCAGTTTGTAAATTTCTTCACAACAGTGTGTGAGGATTTTTATTGGGATTGTATTGAATTTCTAGATCAGTTTGGGAAGAATTGAAATCTTAACAGTATTGAACCTTTTGATCCATGAACATGGCATATCTCCCCTCCTTTAGGGGTCTTTAATTTCTCTCAGCATTATTTTGTAGGTTTTAGTGTAAAGTTCTTGTATCTTTTGTCAGAATTGTCTCTGAGTGTTTCATATTTTCTGACCCTATTGTTAAAGGTATTTTGTTATTAATTTCAATGCTGATTGTTCGTTGTTGGTTTACAGAAATACAGCTGATTATTTTGTATTGATATATTAGTTTTAATAACTTTTTTGGTAGATTTGATGGGACTTTCTTTGTAGATGATCATGTCCTCTACCAATAAATTTTATACCAATGTACTTTAATATGGGTCTTTTCATCCTTTGTTCTGGTTCGTGGCCTTTTCAGCAAAGAAAGTCATTTTTAGTTTTGGGACATTTTTCTAGTACTATTTTTTTTTCTTTTTTGTTTTCCCCCATATTTCTGTTGTGAAACCTAGCTGTCCATATTCTAGTGTATGAACAAGAAAGGGCTCTGGAGATAAGGACTTTTATTTCTCTTGTGGAATCAAAATAGAACATAGGTTTTTTTTTTGCATATACTTTCCCCATTCTTCCAATTGTTTTTTTCCCTCAAGTTTTTAACAGTTGTACTGTGTCAGTATATTACAAAGCTTTTAACTCTCACTTAATGTTACTTCTTCAAGTAACTATATAGTTAGCTATACTCGTATCAGTCTTTATATGTCTTTGTAATCATTTTAGTTTTCTGAAGCTTTAGTTTTGCTCTCTAATAGATTCCCCAGAAGTTGAGAACAACTTTTCTAGGGTTCTTACATAGTGTCACCTTGATACTTGAAGGTTAGTTTTGCTGGATGTAAAATTCTTGGCTTGCATTTTTGTAAGTATCTTAAATATATTTGTTTTATTCTGGTATAAAATATTGCTGGCAGTGTCCAATGATAATTAAGTCATGTGCTCTTTTGCCTAGAAGTACAAAGGACTTTTTCTTTAAAGTCTAATAATTTTGGGGGGTGCCTCAGTGACTCAGTCAGTTAAGCATCTGACTTTGGCTCAGGTCATGATCTCATGGTCCATGAGTTTGAGCCCTGCATCAGGCTCTGTGCTGATGGCTCAGAGTCTGGAGCCTGCTTCGGATTCTGTGTCTCCCTCTCTCTCTGCCCCTCCCCTGCTTGCACTCTTGTCTTTCTCTCAGCAATAAATAAACATTTTAAAAAGATTTGAAAAAAAAAAAGTAATAGTTGGTTTTTTTTTTTAGAATATCTCTGATGCTGGTCATTCAGGGCTGGTAGTCTCAGATATGTGGTATGTTCTTTCAGTATTTAGCTTCGCATTTTTTTCAAGCAGACGTCTTTTGCATTGTAGTTTTCAGTATTCAGTTCTATTTCTTTCTTGTTTTAGTCAGCAACTCCTGTTTTCTGTGTTATGTATCCTCACCCATCTTTAATATTTGTTATTTTCTATTGTATCTTAATTTTTATTTATCTCTTCATTTTCTTTTATTTAAAAAATTTCTCATCTTCCCTGTTTCTCTTAAAGCATGTTTGTGTTTATTTGCTCTTGTCTTCTAAAATAATGTTCATTTATTTTTAAAAAATTATTTATTTATTTTTAAGTGATCTCTACACCCAACATGGGGCTTGAACTCAATGACCCCAAGATCAAGAATCACATGCTCTTCCAACTGAGCCAGCCAGGTGCCCCTATAATGTTCATTTCTAAACTGGTGTTTTGTTTTTCCTTGAGTTTTATCCCCTCTTTTCTGAATTAAAAGAAAATTCTGACTTACATTCTTTCATGCCTTATATCATCTTAATATCTTTTATCTGGCTTTAATTAGTTAGGTGTGCTTTCATTGTCTGTGGAGGATTTGCTGTTTAATCTCTTTTTCTTATAATAACTTTGGGATCTGATTTTAGTGCTTTCTGTTGCTCATTTTTATGTGAAGTTATTTTTCACCAACTCTTAAAGTGAGGATTAGTTTAGGGTTTTTTTCTCCCCTCTTGCACTCCGTGTGTGTGTGTGTGTGTGTGTGTGTGTGTGTGTGATGTTTATTTACTTATTGTGAGGCACAGAGAGCATGCCCAAGCCTCCAAGAGTATGAGTGGGGGAGGGGCAGAGAGAATGGGACAGAGAATCCCCAGCAGGCTCCCCTGTCTTAATCCTCAAGGCTTAATCCTACCAACCATAAGATCATGACCTGAACCGAAATCCAGAGTTACATGCTTAACCAACTGAGTCAGCCAGGCACCCCTTTTGTGGTTTTTGTGCAGATAACTTGCATTTTCAACTTAGCCATATTTTTAGTTTACAGGAAGTTTATCAGGAAATAACTCCATTGTAAGCTGAGGAAGATCTGCATATTCGAATAGCCTTCATAAAAGATTGTACCAATTTACATTCATACTTACAGTTAAAAGGACCATGGTATCCTCTTTTCAAAAAATATTAAAATATTCCATGTGTAAATTCTGGGTTTCGGTTCCATAAAAATCTGATAAATGAAAACACTAGCTAGGATATTATTCCACACAGTCACGCAGCACACACGAATGCCTGCCTTTGTGCCTCGGATACAGAAATGGGTCACTGGGTGTATAGTTTTTTCACTTACAATAGTTGTTGCCAAATTGTCCAGCAGTGTCTGAGGCTACCCATTTTTGTACATCCTTACTTATATTTTTAATATAGTTTCAGGTGTTTTAATTTTTGCTAATGTTGGCTAAAGATAAGACAAAAATCCTTTTTGTTAGGGCCCTTAAGGTATTGGGGGTGGGAAGGGTGCAGGACAGGGGATAATCCCAGCAAACTATGACATGCATTGTGGTAAGCTCTATGAAGGAAGCGTGGGGTGCTTTGGAGAGTCAGCCTCACTCCTTAGCACCCAAAGCACCTACTTCTCCAGGTTCCTCCAGGATGAAGAAGGAAGGACCAGCCCACATTTACCCTCCAACAAGTTGGAATAATATGTGAGTGTCTCTTAAAAGACTCTGAAGATAAAATTCAGGAATATGAGCAAATCCTCAAGACCAAACAAGCAGAACAATATGAATCTTTTGTGAAATGCACATAGGAGCAGGTTATGCGACAGTATGGGACAAGGTCAACAAGCTGTGTGTCCTGAAGCTTTCTTGCATGTCTGGGTACCAGGTTTGACCTCAAGAGATGGCTGCTGTGCACTTTTTGCAACTGGTTTGGTAACACATTTCGTCTCCAACTTTGTATCCTGAGAACACTAAACGTTTTTGCAGGTCCGTTTTATACAATTTGAAAGACCTTAAAACTTTCTGGTTGCCACAACCATATCTTTCTTTTCATCAGGATCTTTCATCCTGTTTTGAAGAGGTGGAAGTTAGGTGTACATTTATTTTTCACATGTTACTTCTTCAGGACCACATTTTTGAGAATGGCTTGTTTTCCTTTATTGTTTTTGGAAAGGAAAGTTCTATTGAAATTGCTTTAGTGTGAATAGAATAGTTTTATTAGTTAGAGTTTAGTTTGAAAATTTCTGAGTTTAATTCAAATGTATGCCGGTTCCTTCCAAAGTAAGGTAATATTCAGAGACAGTTCTGAGCAGATGGCTTGGAGAAATTTCCACCATACTCCTATTCACAGATTCTTTATCAATGAACATCTTTGACTTTTAAATCTAACCAAAAACTGCAACATTATTTTTTGCCCATTCCATTATATATTAACAAGCTTAATTGCAAACAAATAAAGTACTTCAGCTATTTGGGGAAAAAAAGTGCAGGGAGGTTGCTTGGGGACACACATGAGCCATCTTGGGGTGGTGGATGAGGAAGGCATCATAGAGGAAGAATTGCCTGGCCGGTTTGAATGTTGAGTGTACGGAGGTACAGAGGTATAAGCCTAAAGGATGCTTTTGGGGGGAAGTACAGGTGCTTTGAGGATGAAGTTTTTTTTGAAAGAAGTTCAGGGCAAAAAGGTAGGACGCCAGGTCATGAGTGGCCACATAGGGAAAGTCAGAGTAATCAGACTTTATTCCATAAGTGAAGGAAAGTCGTTACTAGATTTTAAAATAGGAGATGACATGATCTGATTAGGTATATGATGTAATAGAAGGCATAGAATTAGTTATGTTTTGAGCTTGGGAAGTAACTGGTTTTAAAAGGAATCAGACTACTGAGGACAGGGAGGGTTTTGGGCAATGGGTGTCACAGCTACCTCCCTATTTGTAATGCTTTTTCTATTAAAGGCCAGACCATTCTTGTGTACATAGTTCTTCCAGAACTCAGGCCTATGCCGAGTCTTAGCCTGTAATGTATTACATTTGTTCCTCTTTAAATCTCCCTGGAGAATTTTAAGGGAAGCTCCACTCCTCTCCAGCTCAGGGTCTGTTCTCAGCCTTGTACTTTCCGAGAGAAAGTTGGAATCCTTAGTTTTTGCCCCCTCCCCAGGAAGGGAATGCTCACATTTGGCCCAAGGATCTGAGCTAAGGTCCAGAGTTCAGAGTTATGATTTGTCGCTCCAGTCCACCTCCAGCTTGCCTCACAAAGAGGTGCTCTGCATGAAGCTGGCACCATATGTTTACAGATCTGTCCAAATATGATCCTGGCTGCTTACACAGTAATGATAGTACTTCATTCTGATGCCTAAAGGCTGTAAAGATTTTAATAAATATGCATTTAAATTTCAATTCCTGGTACTCATTTGCACCCTCTCCCTTGTGTGCTTATTTTTAAAGCCAATTATATTTATGTTTGCAGTATAACTTACAGTTCAGTATTTCCCTTCATTATAACATTTGGTGTCAAATGAATTTCTTTTGCTCATTTTCCTTACAGAGGTATTTGATCTCAAAAATGTGTAAATTTACATCTAACCCTTCTTTTTAACTTGAGTCTCTTTAATCTGATTCCAGCAGACTTCTGTCCTTGGGGCATTTATTTCTGGCATTTCCATTGGAAGACCTTTATTCTCCTTGCACAGAGAGAAGTGTAAGTGGCAGAGACTAGTACCAACAACAAAGTCTGCCAAGCATGAAGAAAAAGTTGAATATTGGGTTATCAGCAAGTATGACAGAGGCTTGAATCAGAGGTTTAGATGAGAGGAAATTATTGTAGACTGTAGAGGAGAGTTTCTTAGTAGTTCTGGAACCACCAGCCGAGGCTGTGATACATAGATTTCGATTTCCGAGATATCTGATGTCCATAGTAGATTACTCGGTTATATTAAGATCATTTCATTCCAAAGTGTGGTCCTGGCACTAGCAGCATCCCATCACCTGGGTGCTAGTTAGAAATGCGGATTCTTGGACCTCACTTCAGACCTCCTGAACCAGAATCTCTGGAGGTGCCTGGGGCACAGCAGTTTTGCATTTTAAGGTTCACTGTTACTAGGTAGAACGTAGAGAAAATAGAGCTCATTGGATCAACAGTGTTAGGAAATAATGCTAGTTATGTAACTGAGTACTTGGTTTCAGAGATTCTTTCTCCTGGAGATTTCTTTTTTGTTGTGGTAATCCTTGTTAGTAGCTATAATTTCAATGAAAACAGAATTCCAGAGACTTGACATTATATTGAATTGAGCATTTATGTGATCTCATTTTACGGACTGTCTTTCATTTTCTATAGCTTTGAGATCTCAGCCTTTCTCTGTTTGTTACTCAAAGAGTACAACTACTCTCTCCTATTTCTTTCAAGTTCTTAATCCAGATTATACCTCTTTAGATTTCTGTGTGGAAATGTGTGTGTGGATTTAGGAATTGAAATTTACTTGAAAGATGTAAGTAAGATATAAGAAAGAGAGGTAGTTCAAATAGAAGGTACAATGGAAGACATTGAATTTTCTTTTAAATTTATGATATGGAAAGGGAAAATTCCTCAGAAACATAGTTAATTTTATTATTTAACTAAAACTAATATTTGAAAATTAACTCCTTATTCAAGACCTCTTTGACATGGGTCTTGGCTTTAAGTTTTTGAATCTTGACACCAAAAATAAAAACAAAAATAAACAAGTGGGACTACATCAAACTGAAAAGCTTCTGCACAGCAAAGGAAACCATCAACAAAATAAAAAGGGAACCTACTGAATGGGAAAAAGTATTTGCAAATCATATATCTGATAAGGGGCTAATATCCAAAATATATAAAGAACTCCTACAACTGAAGAGCAAAACAACAGTCCGATTTAAAAAGTGGACAAAAGATCTGAATAGACGTTTTTCCAAAGAAGACATCCAGATGGCCAACGCATACTTGAAAAGATGCTCAACATCACTAATCCTTAGGGAAATGCAAATCAAAACCACAATGAGATTTGTTATTTTACACCTGTTTGACTAGTCAAGAGAATAACAAATGCTGGCAAGGATGTGTAGAAAACAACCTTTGTGCATTGTTGATAGGAATGTAAATTGGTGCAGCCACTGTGGAAAACAATATGGAGTTTTTCCTCAAAAAATTAAATTTGGAACTTGTCATTTGCATCAAGATGGATGGAACTTGAGGCATTATGCCAAGTGTAATAAGTTAAGACAGACAAAGACAGATACCATATGATCTCTGCTATATGTGGAATCTAAAAAAAAGAAATATAAATTAAACATTACAACCAAGCTCACAGATAACAGATTGGTGGTTGCTAGAGGTGTGTGTGTTGCCGGGGTGAGGGGGTGGGTAGTAGAAATGGATACTGGGAGTCAAAAGGGATAAAACAAAACAAAACAAAAGAACTTATTGGAATGAAAATACGAAGTCTTTTAGGAAATGTTAACCTAGGTTTTTGAACTAGTATTAAAAAAAATAAGATAGAAGGTATGAGAAATATTAATGTAGTAAAATTTCTTGACCTAACTAAAGCTAATATTAAGAGTATTTTTGAATGGTTTAACAGAATACAATTTAAAAAGTAAACAAGGATATATAGTAAAAAGCTTTCCTTCATCTTTTTCCCTTTGAGGTACCCAGTGTTTGCCTGTCCTTTTATACACACACGCATACATTTGTATATATTACAAATAGTATCTTACTACGATACCTTTTATAATAGACAATCACATTTCTTTTTAAAAATTTTTTTAATGTTTATTCATTTTTGAGAGAGAGAGAGAGAGAGAGACAGAGCATGAGTGGGAGAAGAGCAGAGAGAGAGGGAGACACAGAATTGGAAGCAGGCTCCAGGCTCTGCACTGTCAGCACAGAGCTCCACGCAGGGCTTGAACTCACAAAGCACAAGATCATGACCTGAGCTGAAGTCGACGCTTAACCCACTGAGCCACCCAGGCGCCCCAACAATTACATTTCTTAAACTCTTGCCATCATTGCTGTGATACTGTGCATATATGTATGCCACACATGCATACACACACATATATGCATCTCATCTTCACACATATGTAAGCAGAGCTGTAGAATAAATTTCTAGAAGTTTACTGGTTGTGTCCAAGAGTATATATGTATGTGTGCAATTTTGATAGATATTGGCAAATAGCCCTTCATAATGGCGGTCAATTTGGACTCTCATCAGCAATGTTAGAAGGCGCCTATTTCTTACAGCTTTACCAACAAAAAGTTTTAAATTTTTGCTAGTTTGGTTGGTGAAAAATACTTTCTCGTTGTAGTTTTAATTGTGTATAGTGTTGATCTTTTTATTTGCTTGTCTTTCTTTCCCATGAAGTATGGATAGTTTCTGAATATTTTTTGAGGAATGTCTCTCCAGCGCCTGTGGGCTTTGGGGATACCAAAATAAAAAATTCATTGTGAGGTTAGTTTTTGTTTTTGTTTGTAATTAAGATGGAAAACACTTTGTCTTTCTTTTTTTTTTTAATGTTTATTTATTTTGAGAGAGAGTGTACCTATACTCACACAAGAAGGGGAAGGGCAGAGAGAGAGGGAGAGAATCCCAAGCAGGCTCCACACTGACAGAGTGGGCTCTGTCTCACGAACTAAGATCATGATCTGAGCCAAAATCAAGAGTTGAACACTTAAACCATCTGAGCCACCCAGGCACCCTAAGATGGAAGACACTTTGAAATGAGGCACATGCTGAAGAAGACAAGCCAAGAGAGAGGGTGTGCTTGAAAATAAATGAAACAAAGTATTGTAGAGGAGTTAGGGAAGCAGGAAATACCTATTTAATCAGAGACACTTACGTTGTGTGTGATATCATGACACCATTTCTTGGTCTTGTGCTCAGAATTCAGGTAGTTTGACGACAGAATTTACTATTTGAGAACACGTGTTTTTCCACAAGATTTCTGTTGACATCACTGCAGTAAAGTGCAATCTAAAGGAGGTCTGAGGTTTTGGTGTCATGACAAGTCTAGTAGGTGTGCACATATGTGGATCCAGTGTTCTTTATAAAGGCCCCCTAACTTTACTTCTCCCTTCCACATTTACTTCCAAGTTACTCCTCACACACTCCTCACATCAAGTGAGGAGTCCCTTGGACTCTGATGTCCCTTGGCTTTTGATGGAAGGCCCACAATCTGTACCTTAGTCTGAAGAATGAGATATATAGTGTTACGTACAAGGTTCTCAGTGACCAACTTGTAGACAGAGTACCCAGAGGAGAGTTTGGTCAGAAGCAGATCTCAGGTAGGTAGGAATGAAGACCAATTATAAAGTCACTAAAAGATTTATTTTATTTTTATTTTATTCTATTCTATTCTGTTTTACTTTTGAGAGAGCGTGAGCAGAGCAGAGGGAGAAGGAGAGAATCTTAAGCAGACTCCAGCGACCGTGAGATCATGACCTGAGCTGAAATCAAGGGTCAGATGCTGAACCAACTTGTTCTTTGGGAAACTTAAAAACTTCAAACTCAGATCTTGATAACAAAGTGAAGAGGAAATGAGTTTTAATTATTTATTGAAAAATATGTCAGTTTGGAAGCATTTTAAAAAGTTAAAACTGGAGGGAGCCAGGGTGGCTCAGTTGATTAACCAAGCTACTTTGTCTCAGGTCATGATCTCACAGTTTGTGAGTTCAAGCCCCACGTCGGGCTCTGTGCTGACAGCTCGGAGCCTGGAGCCTGTTTCAGATTCTTTGTCTCCGCCCCTCCACGGTTTACACTCTGTCTCTCGCTCTCTCTCAAAAATTAATAAATGTTAAAAAAAAATTTTTTTTTAAGTTAAATGGGAAACTGAGAGTGAACAGTTTTAACAGCAACCTGAAAATAGATAAATAAATCAGCCATCAGTAGTTTTACTTTATCTTAAATGTTAAATGCTGGTCTTGTTCTGGAACTGAAAAGGACTTCCTTGTCTTTCTAAAAGTATATGTGCTGAATATATGACAACATTGCTTCTTCTGTGGCTCTGAAGAATTAATTTTGCTACTTTATTGTCAGACCTTGTATGTAAGAAATCTGATAAGGAATATGATCAGGGATTTCCCATGCAATTTAGAACCGAGAATTCCAATTGACACTTGAGCTTTTTATCTCAAATTTCCCTTTCCTTTATCTCTTGTTATATATTAAATAGGTGAGTATTTTTAAAAGTGACAATTGAATTGTTTTCTCATTTATTGTGAACTGGCAGAAGAGTGGAAAGGATCGTCCTTTAAGACAGTTGACTTGGATGGATAGAAAATATTCCTCTCTATGTCTCATCTTCCTGTCCTCCTTTTCACCTTGATTTAAAAAATTAGACACAAATACAAAATCCAAAACTAACAGATTTAGAATAAATTAAAATTCAGGTAAAATTAAACTATTGTAACATATCGCATTTGACTCTAAATATGTGTAACCTTTTTATTAAAAAAAAAAGGTTTTTTTTCAACGTGTATTTATTTTTGAGAGACAGAGCATGAGCAGGGGAGGAGCAGAGAGAGAGGGAGACACAGAATCCAAAGCAGACTCCAGGCTTTGAGCTGTCAGCACAGAGCCGGATGTGGGGCTCGAACTCACCAACCCTGAGACCATGACCTGAGCCCAAGTCGGACGCTTAACTGACTGAGCCACCCAGGCATTCCTATGTGTCACCATTTTAAAAATGGTATTTTATGTTTGGCCTTGTCCCATGAATATTCTCATTAAATTCTAGAGTTAGTTATTAACTCTTAAAGAAGAGATGGTTTGAATAGCTAGTGGTTTTCCTGTGGAAAATGGAAGGCAGATCTCCTTTTAAGCCAAGGAGAAACTACTCAAGAAATGTTTGATGATAAGAGTTTGGTAAAAGTTCCATTAGCGGAATAGTGAAAAATCACTTTTTTACCTGATTTGGAAAACATGACTGCAATAATAAACCTTTCAGCTTTGAACACCAGGAGGATTTTCTACAGAAAGAAGAGTGTGCTGCCCTCCCTCCTCACCCCAATCTATTCTACTGAATTGAGGAATCACTCAGCAAATGAAAAGGAACTACTCCTTGAAGGCAGAAATTTATCTTATTCTTTTTTTTTTTTCAATGTTTATTTGTCTATTTTTGAGAGAGAGAGAGAGAGAGAGAGACAGGGAGGGAAACTGAGAATCCCAAGCAGGCTCCACACTGTCAGCACAGAGCCCAATGTGGGGCTCGAACCCACAAACTGTGAGATCATGGCCTGGGCTGAAATCAAAGGGTCTGGTGCTCAACCAACCGAGCCACCCAGGCACCCCAGAAATGTGTCTTATTCTTGCTTTTGAATTGTGGTATCTGTTTGAAAACACATGGCACAATAGGAAATATTCATTAGGGTGGTTGTCATTAAGAAAAGGTTAGTGTGTGCACTCTGTTGTAGAGCAGGGAAATGTGTGCTACACAAAAGCTTGCTTTCAGAAGAGGTTAACAGCAAGAGTTTCTGCAGGTAGAATGATTTAATTCTGAAAGCCAGAGGAGAGGTCAGAGATAATCGAATTCAGCCCATTCTCCTAATTTTTGTAGCTGCAGAAGCTCGAGACTCAGAGTTCGATAGCTGAGGCACAGGACACTCAGCCTGTTAGATAGTGGCAAAACCGGCACTGCATCCAGAGCTCTCACTGTGCAGTGCTTGCTTGTAAGCCAGAGTCCCCTGACAGGTTTTCTGATGTGCATTCCACCTGATGACTCTGCCTCACAAATCAAGGCAATGGTGGAAAGAATAGAAATTTTAGGTAATAGCAATATTTTTGAACCACTTGATGTGTTCACTGTAATGTGAACTCCTAAAAGGTACCTACACGTGTCTGCAGAAGGTCTGCAGTCTTCTTTGCACTGTTTATTTCTAATCAAAAATACTAGTTTTTTAGTTTAAAATACTCCATTTTCTATCCTCTTGAATTCAGAAGAGGTGCTTTTACATTGCCAAGTAGACAGTGGTCTTTGACTAGGCCTTTGTTGTTAATTTCCAGTTCCCTTCCAGTTTGGCTAGCAAATTCGGCTTGTGTTGGTGTTTCTTGTGGAATGTGTTGAGATTTTCTTCATGGTGGTCGAGTCTGATGGCAGGCCTTCAAAGAGCCTGGGACGTGTGACAGTAGAAGGAGAAGAAGTGGCACTGAGGTCATCAAGAGACAGATTGCCCCAAAAGGGCTCAGGTGTGTGGCATGTGGGAGGAAGACAGCTTTCGCCTCTGAGAACTGCAGGAGAAGCTGTGTTGTCAGGTGACTGGATGCAGCTTTAGCACAGGAAGGTGAAGGAAATGTTCACAAGAGAAAGACTTCTGGGTATTGGACACCCAGTGATTTTTTTTGTATTTTAGGCTCTGTGTGGCCCTTAGCTTCAGATGAGCTCTTGAAAAAGAGATTTTAATGTTCTTGGGTCATACTTTGCCTCAAAACTAGATCGAGGTTTGCTCCATTGCCTTCTCCCATGGAGTGTTGCTGTAAGGAAGTCTGAGGCCAGCTTGATTTCTTTTCCTTTCCTAGGGGCTTGCCTTTTCTGCTTGCAAGTTGGAGGAAGAAAAAAAAGACAAAATGGCAGCCACATTAGATAATGGACTGGTGAGCCACATTAACTAACTCATAAAGTGACAAGAACTCTGGCGTTTCTGTATGTTTATTCCTTTACTTGTGTGAGTCTCATGGGGTCTGCAGAGATGCAAAGAATTGCTCTAGATATGGGCTCTGTTTTTGCATTCTTCAGTGATTTAGCCCTTCCGGGCTTCCCCGTGGGCAGGGTCTGATTGTGACCCTTCAAATCCAGACTAGCCCTGAACCAACAACTGCACCTCAACCAGTTACAGACAATGTGACTCCATTCTGGAATTAATCCCTTTTGTCTAATTATTGCTCCCTGATGTTTAGAATCAGATTTATCTTGAATAGTAAAATAACCAGATACCTTCCAAAGTTGTATTCAGTAGACTTGAGAACCTTAGGAATTAGAACCTAGAGTTTTTTCTGGGGCTGGGAGACAGCAGGGTATGATGGCTGGAGCGTGGGCTTCAGAGTCAGCCCCACCCTACATCAAGTCCCGGAGTTGCCTCTGATTACTTTGGTTCAGCACAAGTTGCTTGGCAAAATGGGGATTCAAACAGCCAACATTCCTTGGTTGTTGTAAGGAATGCAGATAATATTTGTAAACTCTGTTGCACAGTACCTGTCATGGAGTTGGTTAAGTGGTAGTAGTTTTCATTAGTGTTTGTAAATTTGGTAGCTGTTACATATGAAAATTTAACAACATTTAAATTTGGACACGTTAAATCTAGTTAAGGCTACTTCTACGTGGCTAGTTATATGTTGGGTAGTGTTTTTCCTTGTGTAAGACATAAGCGAATTACTGTAATCAGACTGTTTTATTACCCTATGTTAATTGGGATTAAACTTTGAGATGGCATAATAGTTGACTAGCACCCTGTTTTAACTCCTGAACACTTGGAGATCTTAAACTTACGGCTTCAGGAAAGTAGCTTCTTTTCTTTCCTGCAATCTTTCTTCAGCCATTCTTACTTTATAGTAACACTATATAGTGCAATGTTAAAGCATTGACAGGGGCTGAGGACAATCTTAAGTATGACCTTTGACAAGCTAGGTCATTATAGAAGCCAACAGTGAACACTTTGCTGATGTGGCTTAACTTGGATTCTCCTCTTCTCATGCCTACAAGACTAGCTGTTCAAAATAGTTCTAGCTGCCTGCCTGAGAATACAATGCCTGTATTTACCTGTGGCCCTCCCAGTCTGAGCATATCCTCTACCTGGTACTAATAGAAATATAGTCAACTTTTTTATACACTTTACAGTGTGTTTCATTTTCATTATCTCGGTTGATCCTCACAATAGTCAAGTGTCTTCATTTTACACATGAAAAAAACTACAAAATCTGTAAAGCTGGAAAGACTTACTCCAGACTACGTACTTTAGTGAAATAACCTAAGTCACACATACGGTGGTATTGACACTGGATTTTGTGTTATTCTGAATTGCCTGACTGCTTTCTGTTTCAAAAAATAAAACATTCTGTATGGGTCTTATGTATTTATTTATTGAAGTGAAACGTATATAACATTCATGTATATATGTATGTATATAACATAACTGTTCATGGTGAACAGTTTGGTGGGATCTGTTACATTCACAGTATTAAGCAACAACTATCATCTCTGTCGAGCTCCAGAACATTTTTATCACCCTGAAAGAAAACCTGCTACCCATTAAGCAATTGCTCCCTATTTCTCCTTCCCCTCAGCATCTGGCAACCACCAATTTGCATTCTGTCTCTATGGATTTACCTATTCTGAATGTTTCATATAAGTATAATCTTTAATGTCAGATTTCTTTCACTTATCTTAATGTTTTCCAGCTTCATCCACATTGTAACATGTATTAATACTTCATTCCTTTTTATATCTGAATAAGAATCCGTTGTATGGATGTACCGCATTTATTTAACCATTTATCTGTTGATGAACATTGTTTCCACCTTTTGGCGATTACGAATAGTGGCGCTCATGCATGTGCATGTTTCTATCTTATTACACCTACCTTTGCTGTAGGTACTTACCTGAGGAACCCATATGTCCACAAAAAGACTTATATAAGAATTTTATAACTGCTTTATTCATAATAGCCCAAAGTTAGAAGAATTCTGTCTTGATTGGGGTCTTGATTACATGGGTGTATGCAATTGAATTGAAACCTGACATCTGTTTAATTTCACTAGGTGTACATTTTACATTATTTTAAAAGAGAGAGGAACAATAAACCATGAACCATAATTTAAAAAATGATTCTAGCTGTTGTCCATTCAGGCTGCTATAACAAAATACCACAGACTGGGTACCTTATAAACACAAGAAATTTATTTCTCATAGTTCTGGAGTCTGAGATCAAGGTGCTAGCATGATTGCATTTTGGTGAGGGCCCTCTTCCTGGTTGAAAGCAGGCACTTTTTTGCCAGGTACTCACATGGCAGAAAGGGTGAGGAAGTTCTGTGGGGCCCTCTTTTATAAGAGCACTAATCGCATTCATGAAGGCTCCACTCCCATGACCTAATCACCCTCCAAAGGCCCCACATAATACTGTTACCTTTGGGGGTTAGGATTTCAACGTAATGAACTCTGGGGCAGAGGGGACACAAGCATTCAGGAATAGCCTGGGGGCACCTGGCTGGCTCAGTTGGTAGAGCATGGGATTCTTGCTCTCAGGGTCATGAGTTCAAGCCCTACAGTGGGCATGGGACATACTTAAAAAAAAAAAAAAAAGAAGAAATAGCATATAGTATTAAATAAACCACAGGAACAATAGTAGAAGTGGAAGCAGATTGTTGCTGTAACCTAAGTAAGAGATGATGATGGCTTGGCTCAAGATGATAACGGTGGAGACGATAAGAAGTGGTCAGATTCTGGATATATTTTGAAGGGAGAGCTAATTTGGTCTGTTGATGTGACGGTGTGGTGGATGTGAGGGAAAGAAAGTTTTCAAGGATGATACTAAGGTTTTTGATGAGATAGTGTTCCCACATACTGAGCTGAGAAAGACTTCAAGGAGCAGGTTTATAGGGAAGATCAAGAATTTGGTTTAGGATATGCAGAGATACCTGTTTGATATATAAGAGAACCTATTGGGGGAGGTAGTTGTGATATAGAAGACTGGAGACCAAGGATCTGATACAGACCGAAAATACAAAATTTGGAATTGTCAGCACAGATAGTAATTAAAGTCCTGAGACTGAATACCTTCTCAAGGGAGTGAATGTAGACGGTGAGGCCTAAGGCACTTTAACTTTTAGAGTTTAGGGAATCAAGAAGAATCCAGCAAAGGGGAGTGGGAAGGCCCGGCCGTTGGTAGAAGGAAACCCGGAATGGTATGGTGTCTTGCAAGTGAAATGTGAAAAATGCTTCATAGAAGAGAAATTGATTGTCTAGGTGAAGTAATATAAGGACCAAGCATTGACCTCTACATTCAGCCATGTAAAAATTATTGATGACCTTGATAAGTTTTTGCTGTGTGTTGAGGGTGAGCACTTGGTTTGTGGGCTTAGGAAAAGGTGTGAGGGAGGTGGTTGGAGACATTAAGTGTAATGGGAAAAATTACAGACCTGTTTGTATGCTTGTGGAAATGATCCACAAGAGAGGAAGAATTTGATGAAGCAGGAGACAGGGGAGGATTGCTAGAGCTGCAGCCTTGAGTTGGTAACAGATGAGAAGTGATCAAAGGCAGAGTGAAGCAGTTGGCAATTATCCAGACTAACAGGAGGGAAAGGAGGGTATAAGGGTGCACTTGGAGTCAGTGGGTAGATGAGTAGATGATGAGGTGGGACCTGATGGATGTTCTGTTTGCTGAGTGAAATAGGAAGAACCTGGGAGTGAGGACTGGGGAGGGAGGAGGGGAGTACAGGGTTTCAGAGAGAGGAGGCTAAATAATTATGTGCGGGGAAAAAAATCACCTGAATTAAGGAAACGTAGTTTGATTAGAGGGCAGCTGTAAAGGGCCCATTTGAGATGAGTGGTGGAGGTTTTCTCTTCCCAATGTTCAACTGTCCTTGGGCTGGCATGAAGTAGACGGAAAGTGGTACAGAGGAGTGTTGCTGGTTTTTGCTAGCCAAGTACCATGAGATGAGAGAGGGGAGTGATTATAACAACTGACTATGAGACCTAAGTTGGAGTGTGAGGGTGAGAACGGGGGAGGGAGAATGAAAGGTAGTAGGATCCCGGATTTGAAGGTTGAGGAGTTGTTGGAGCTGGCATTTGCATATTCCTTATTAGTTTAATTTGTCTCATATTAATTCATGTAGCCTTGAGGGTTTTAATGATTGCCTAACGCTTATATTTTCTTTTCCTCTCCATTGATGAATCAAACACCTTCCATTTTGTATCTGAAAACTGAAGTAAAAAAATGCAGTCTAATTTTAGTATGAACATGAAAATAGCTGTGTCCTCCCAATTAACAGTATTGAAGTTTCAAGGTAAGATGGAATTTTTTCACCAAATTTAAACTGGTTAATATAAAATCCGTGGTAGGGCTTCTGGGTGGCTCAGCCAGTTAACCATCCAATTTCTGTTCAGGTCATGATCTCATGACTCATGAGTTCGAGCCCCACATTGGGGTCTCTGCTGTCAGCCCAGAGCCCACTTTGGATTCTCTGTCCCTCCCCCACTAGCATTCTCTCTCTCTCTCTCTCTCTCTCTCTCTCTCTCTGTCTCTAAAATAGACATTAAAAACAAAACATAAAATCAGTGGTGACACTATAGTACTGCACCTCTGTAGTAGGCAGAATCATGATCTTCTAGTGATGTCACATCTTAATCCCCAGAAACTATAAATATGTTACCTCACATTCTAAAAGAGACTTTGCAGATGTGATTAAGTTAAGGATTTAGAGATGGAGTGATAATCCTGGATTATCTAGGTGGGCCCGATGTAACCACATGGGGGCCTTGTAACTGAAAGAGGGAGCCTGGAGAGTCAGAGCGTGATCTGAAGATACTGTGCTGCCGATGATGTTAGCTTTGAAGATGGAGCAAGGGGCCTTGAGCCCATGAATGCATGCGATCTTTAGAAGCTGGAAGAGGCAAAGGATCCTCCCTGAGGGTCTCCAGAAGGACGAGTGGGCTTTGAACTCAAACGTTAATGACTCCCAGGCCTTAACATAGGCTAGCCTCCAGGTCATTGGCATTTGATCAGAACTTGGTGGAGTTGCATTGCAGCTAATTAAGAAGTAGGACTGTCAAGAAGGATGTTTCTTCCTCATGTAACCAAGACATATTTTAACAGTGTTCATTCAAGTACCAGGCACAGTACCCTGTTTAGAGAATGATACATGAGACTGTTTACCCTGGTATTGTTAAATATATGTTAGAAAACTGATTGTTTTGCTTTGATTTCTATGCTCAGTAAACAAACATTTGAGTATAATTTGGCTTCCTGTGTGATATGCTCACATGGAAAGAATTAGAGTTTGTTCTAATGATTTGCTCAAATGATTCAATTATCTGGTTTCTTTGGACTATATATTGATTTCCAATATGGTTTGTCTGTGGGCAGGAGTGGGCAGGTGGGAATACATTGGCCACAGAACTCTAATTTCTCTCAGTTCCTTAGCTGTTCTAATTTTCACTTAACACTTTAGGGTTGACATTCTGGTTTTAGTTAGTCCATAGAAAGTCAGTCCATCCCTGGGAAATGGCTCTTTTCAATGCACCTAACAGATTATTTTGCTCACCTTATGAGGATTAGTCTCTAGATCTTGAAAACTCAACAAGTTAATGCAATCCCAGAAGGCCTCTTGTGAGAATAAGATGTTTTCTCAAGGTGTCATAGCCCTGCTTCTGCAAAGCTGAGAAGTAAACATGAGTGTGTTTTCCTTAAGTTTGAATTTCTATAATTGAAAACTAGGAAAATGGCAAACATTAGTTTTTAGAATTAAAAAAAAAATTCCAACAACTGCTTAGGTTGGAAAGATAGGCCAAAAATAAGGTGAAGTATAGGATAATTAATTGTAGAGTTTTGCACTACATCATCTTTACAAATAAAGTGTAGGATATAGAACACGAAGAGGCTTATCGTTTCCAGCAAGTTTATTGGAAGTCAGGAGGGGAGTACCAGAGAAGCAACAGAGTGTATTAGATGGCACTGATAGAACATGGGAGATCATTAGTTTCATTGTACTGGTACTAAACATTTTAAGAGGGTCTGGGCATTTTTATGAGGGACATTAGTGATCAAGATGGTAAAAACATGTAGAGAGATACAAAGTCATATATGTAGAACAGTACACCAAAACGAGAGGAATAGGAATTTAGGATTGAGGATGAGAACACACAGTATTTTTTTTTGCATATATAGAGTTTGTGTGTAGTTAAGTACAAGTATAACGATTTCTCCAATTAGATCTAGAGGGTTGGGGCACCTTGGGTAGCCTCAGTTAAGCATCCAACTTCCATGACCAAACTCAGGTCATGATCTCACAGTTCCTGAGTTTGAGCCCCACATCAGGTTCCACACTGGCAGTGCAGTTTGCTTGGGATTCTCTCTCTCTCTCTCTTCTCACTTCACTTCCCCTGCTCATGCTTTCTCTCTCTCAAAATGAATAACTAAACTTAAAAAAAATTATTTTAAAAAATCTAGAGATTAGAGTAGAAATTGCCAAAGAGCAGATTTTGAGGCCATGTACCCATAAGCAAATGTTGAATCACTTTTACTTTCTCTGCCCTTTCCTCTTCCCTTCCTCCTAAGAGAATTTTTATTTTGTTTAAGTAATCTACCCTTTCTTCATAGCTTTGTCAAGAGAGGCAAACCCCAGTTCAGGGGGGCTGCGGGTGGGGGTGTGGGGCAAATGATAATCATTCTCAATCACAATGGACCTATTTTCCTTGCCAGTGATTGGCCAGGTGTAGTTCTGGCCAATAAGATGTGTGCTGGGGAACTTCAGACACAGATATTCCTCTCTGATAAAAAGTTACAGAAGGGAAGAAATAATCTTTTTATACTGGACATTATCATATCCGCATGTGAAGCCTGGAATGATGGGAGCCATCTTGAAACCATAAGGAGAGCTAAACCAGCTTGCTAATGGCAGAGTGAAAAGAGCCTAGGCCTTTGATTGTTGAACCACTGGAATAACAAACCACTGGAGATTCGTGACCTTGGAACTTCCTATTATTGAACAATAAAAAAACAAATGAGCCGGCCTTTACTTGAAGTAATTAATGTAACATTTTTTATTTTTCCTAAATTGTATAGGACCAAAATGATTTCCAACAGAGCCTCTCTGAAATGGAAAAGATTATTTCCAAAGAAACAGCCTTTTTGTCCTCTGAGATGTTTAAACAAAAGCTGTAAATAAACCACTTAATAGACTTGGGATTCTAGCACTGGTGAAAGTCTGGACTAGATGACTTTAGATTCTTTCTAACTAAAAGATTCAGGCTTTACCATTCTGAAAACAAAATACTGGAGCAATCCACAGTTGAAATTGGGTCCACTTAGCTTCTCCATTTTGTGCTCTCTTTGCATCACTGCTTTGAGAGATGAATGTGGAACATTGTTTCTCCTATCACATAGCCCATTTTCCTTTCTCTGAATATGTTGTCTGCTGCTCATGTGGAAATACTGGGGTTCGAAGCTGATGGCCAAAAAAGAATTCTTGAGATGTCTTTGGTGCAAAAACATGGTTTTCTTATAGCACAGGGACAGGACCCTTGGAAAAAAGAGCTGCCCTAGGATTGTGAGGAGTGACTCTGCCTGCCTCAAATATCTGTCAGTGGGCTGCAGGTTTATAAGGAAATTTTAATTTTATCTACATTTCTTTCTGCCTTTGTTCCCCTACATCACTGCTATTTCATAGTTTCCAGAGGGAAGGAGATAGAACATAATTGTGCTTCAGTGTAAAAGACATTTTTGTTGTTCAGATGCACTAATTTATGGAGAGAAGAAAGTGTCTTAGAGTAGATGCCAGAAGTTTTGTTTTACTTTAGTAATTTAAAGAATCTTAATCTTTTTAGTTTTGTTTTTTTCCTGCTGGAAGATGAACCAAGTATTTCTAGTCTTACTAATAGAGGATGTTGTAGGGACATACTGAAATGATAATCCTTTTGGAAAGTAATAATAGTGGTAAGCATTTATTAGAAATATTTTGTGCTTTTCGAGTTTGTAAATTGGGAATACATTATTTGACGTCAAAATAAGTGGCTTGCTTATTAAATTGATGTCTCTACCCTTTGGATTTCAAGATGATAATGAGAAGCTAAAATAATTTAAAAAACAAAAATGGAATACAAATGAATCTACCTTTATACATGGTGGACATTGTCAGAAACATCAGGTTTAATTGTTCACAGTGTTTAATTGAGCTGTCTTATATCAGAAATAAAGGCAAAAAAGAGGGACTGTCCACATATTATTGTGAAGCTTTTTTCTTTCTTTTTAGTTTTTTTCTTATAAAGCATATTTCATTTAATCTATCAGGATATCAGGAAAATAAATTAACATACATGGTTTATAAAAATGACAGTCTTTTCTTACACATTACCACATTTCAGAAATTAGAAGATAAATTCCAAAGTAAACAAATTTGTCTCCTGGAATGGCAGTGTTTAACTGATAGTTTTTGAGATTCTTTTTTTCCTCTTTATTTTAGACTTTTTTTTTAAACTCTCCGAAGACCCATTCTGGTATTAAAACTTGTTTCCTGTCCAACTCCAATTCTTCCATTTCCTTGCCTAATGGGATTTTTTTTTAACCGTGGCCAACTCTGAGTATTAGTCAATAGGGGAAATAGTCTTAGGTCTTTCCTATTCTTTATGTTACATATTTCAGATATCATTTATGGGTTTCTTGTCTTCTTGCTCTCAGTCAGCCATATTGATCTTTCTTGGGTGGTAATAGAATCCAGATCTAATTCATTATGCTTCTTCACCAAAATGTATCTACTGTGTTTCCTGCTTAGTAATCTTCTATTCAACTAGGGAATTGTGTTAATAGCTGTTAATGGGTTACCACTTCCCCCCACCCTCTTAGTTAAACAAACCAACTTGGAAATGCCTGAAGAAGTATTTTGGCCTTGCTCTGCCCCTTAAATTGTACCATGAGTGCCAGTGGCTTCTGTGAATGCCTGCTGTACTTAGAGGTGGGGGTTCACTTTGGCCTTCCCCTGCTTTTGCTGCTTGGAGCAATTAGTTGTCTCACGTTAGGTCTGCAGCTCAATACTCAGGGCCAGGGTCCCGGGGAGTGCATTGGGTCCCACAACTGCTCTAATGTTTTTCTCCTGCTACCCTGAAAGTGTTTTTTGTTTTTTGTTTTTTTGGGGTTTTTTTGTTTGTTTTTAAAAACAAGGGCCTGCATTTCCCTTGTAAGCTAGGCCCTGGAAATTATGTACCCATGCCTTGCATAAGCTTTGATTATTTGTGGGCTTTCTCTCCTCCTTTTGTTTCCAGTTTTCCCTGTGGGCTTCCTGTCCTGCCTGATAACTCACCAGCTTCTGCTCACCCTACTTTGCCCCCACCCCATCCCCCTCATATTTTTAACTCTTTTTTTCCTAACTTCTCTCTTTTTAAAAGTGTATTCTTTTTAATTTTTATTTTATTTATTTATTTTTAATTATTATTTATTTATTTTTAAATTTACATTCAAATTAGCATATACTGCAACAATGATTTCAGGAGTAGATTCCTTTAGTGCCCCTTACCCATTTAGCCCATCCCCCCTCCCACAACCCCTCCAGTTCTTCTTTATTTGTTCTCCATGTTTAAGAGTCTCTTATGTTTTGCCCCCTCCCTGTTTTTATATTATTTTTGCTTCCCTTCCCTTATTTCATCCGTTTTGTATCATAAAGCCCTCATATGTGTGAAGTCATATGATATTTGTCTTTCTCTAATTTCGCTTAGCATAATACCCTCCAGTTCCATCCACATAGTTGCAAATGGCAAGATTTCATTCTTTTTGATTGCCGAGTAATACTCCATTGTGTGTGTGTGTGTGTGTGTGTGTGTGTGTGTGTGTGTGTGTGTATATACACCACCTCTTTTTTATCCATTCATCCATCAATGGACATTTGGGCTCTTTCCATACTTTGGCTATCTATCGTTGATAGTGCTGCTATAAACATGGGGGTGCCTGTGCCTCTTTGAAACAGCATACCTGTATCCCTTGGATAAATACCTAGTGGTGCAATTGCTGGGTGGTAGGGTAGTTCTATTTTTAGTTTTTTGAGGAACCTCTATGCTGTTTTCCAGAGTGGCTGCACCAGTTTGCATTCCCACTGCATTCCCATTGCAGTGCAAAAGAGATTCTCTTTCTCTGCATCCTTGCCAACATCTGTTGTCGTCTGAGTTGTTCATGTTAGCCATTTTGACAGGTGTGAGGTGTTATCTTATTGTCGTTTTGATTTGTATTTCCCTGATGATGAGTGATGTTGAGCATCTTTTCATGTGTCTGTTAGCCATCTGGATGTCATCTTTGGAAAAGTGTTCATTCATGTCTTTTGCCCATTTCTTCAGTGGATTATTTGTTTTTTGGGTAGTGAGTTTGAGAAGTTCTTTATAGATTTTGGATACTAACCCTTTATCTGATATGTCGTTTGCAAATATCTTCTATTCCGTCGGTTGCCTTTTAGTTTTGCTGATTGTTTTCCTTTGCTGTGCAGCAGCTTTTTATTTTGATGAGGTTCCAATAGTTCATTTTTGCTTTTGTTTCCCTTGCCTCCAGAGAGGTGTTGAGTAAGAAGTTGCTGCGGCCAAGATCAAAGAGATTTTTGCCTGCTTTCACCTTGAGGATTTTGATGGCTTCCTGTCTTACATTGAGGTCTTTCATCCACTGAGTTTATTTTCGTGTATGGTGTAAGAAAGTGGTCCAGATTCATTCTTCTGCATGTCGCTGCTCAGTTTTCCCAGCACCACTTGCTGAAGAGACTGTCTTTATTCCACTGAATATTCTTTCCTGCTTTGTCAAAGATTAGCTGGCCATACGTTTGTGGGTCCATTTCTGGATTCTCTATTCTGTTCCATTGATCTGAGTGTCTGTTTTTGTGTCAGTACCATACTGTCTTAATGATTACAGCTTTGTGATACAGCTTGCAGTCCAGGATTGTGATGCCTCCAGCTTCGTTTTTTTTTTTCAAGATTGCTTTGGCTATTTGGGGTCTTTTCTGGTTCCATACAAATTTTAGGATTGTTTGTTCTAGCTCTGTGATGAATGCTGGTGTTATTTTGATAGGGATTGCTTTCCTAACTTCTCTTCATCTTTACTAACCCTCAAGTACTCTTGTATTCACAGGGTTTGGCTTTTATAATTACTTGATCAACCAGTTACAGTACTGTCTGGAACTTTGACAAAAACCTTTATAAATATTCTATTGAGGAGCCCCTGTAATAATTGTTTCTCCAGCTTCTGCTTGTGGTTTCTGTACTTCAAAAAAGATAGGCAATATGTGCTTGTTTCTAGTTGGTTGTGTTGTGTGTTTAATTGAGGTGTAACTGCATTCACGTTGAGTTGTCTCAGAGATGGGTGAGTTATTGATGACCTCGGGTCCATCACAGGTTATGGGTAGAAACTTAGCCGTAACAGTATCCTGGTTTGCTATTTTGCAGATAGAGTAAAGTGGGTAAAGTATACGATCTACCCTCTAGATAATAGAATAGCATTAAAGCTTTTTTTCTTCCTTGAATGATTATACCATAAAATATAGTTTCAGATATAAATGCCAGGAAACTAGAATCAATTCTGGTAGGGGAGATAGAAAATAAATGAGTTAAACTATGGGATAATGTTAGCAGTACATTATTCTGGGAAGAAAATGGCAGGACACAGAAGGGGCTCTGGGTTGACTGGGAAGGGATGAGTAGGAAGGGCTGTTTGATTTTAGACAGATTGATTGGATAGGGTGCCCTCCCTGAGGAGTTAGCATTTGAGCAGATACCTTACTGAGATGAAGTGGGATGACTGTAACAATTACCGAGGAAGAGCCGCCCCTGAAGAGGCAACACAAATTCAGGTTTCTTCAGGAGATTCAGTCCCTTTGAAAATGTAAAATACAGAGGATGTATATTTTTTGATGGTAAAGTATCTTAAACTCTGGCACACTTGAATTTTTAATCGACGTGTGTATCAGCCAATGAGTATTTCTGTTCTTAGGTCCAGTTTGAGGTTGGTGATGGCATTGAAGAAACTTCAGGCTTTACAATGTAGCAGATGGTCCTAAAGGTGGGGCATATCTTCATGCAGTTTTATCTACTTTAGTTGACTGTCCAATTTGAAGTAGAAAAGCAGATTCGAGTATTTGTTTTAAAATAGAATTCCCTAATTAAATAAATCTTTATTTGGGGGTGCCTGGGTGGTTCAGTTAGATGAGTGTCTGACTTCTGCTCAGGTCATGATCATGCCGTTCCCGAGTTCGAGCCCCGCTTTGGGCTCTGTGTTGACAGCTCAGAGACTGAACCTGCTTGGGATTCTGTGTCTCCCTCTCACTCTGCCCTTCCCCTGCTGGTGCTCTGTCTCTGTCTGTCTCAAAACTAAATAAAACGTTAAAAAGAAAACAAATCTTTTTTGTAAAATATACTGAATAGGATTTTTCCAATTTAACTTTACAAGAGCATAAGTTCTGCAGTCATAAGTTCAGCAACTGAAAGCAAATTGTCATGAAAAATATTGTATTTTTATTTATATGTGGGGCATGTACTTTTAGTCATTTAAATTTTAGAGCGTTAGTGAATTTGTTTATTCTGTTACTAAACAGTAAATATAATTGGGTGTTTATTTTTCCTTCCTTAGTTTTTCCCTAGGAAAACATTGCCAACACTACAACTTTTCGGCATTACCCCAAGAGGCTGTTTGCTTATTTGAGAGAACTGTAGTAGATTGCTTGCTGCCTTATGGAATGTTTCCAGAAATTTTTCCAAAAGCTGTTATTTTAACTTTGAGTTTTAACTGGTATATTTTGTTATGGCATTTTTGTGATTTAAAAGTAGTTTGTGTTTTTCTGACTTTGGTAAGAACAACAAGAAATCTATTATTTAATAACTAGCTGGTATCTGTCAAGGCTACAGTAAGGGTAGTTTTTCTTTGGGAGCCCCAAGTAGCATTCCACTGTATTTTCATTTAGGTCTTTTAATTCCTGTACTGTTAATATTTTTAGCATTGAGTGAGCTATAAATCTAATATTGTGTAATATAGTCTGCTTAAACCAGCCTGATTAGAAGAAAACATTTAGTCAGAAATATGGAGGGACACCTGGGTGGCTCAGTCCGACTTCGGTTTAGGTCATGATCTTGCAGTTCTTGGGTTCAAGGCCCATGTCGGGCTTGTGCTGACAGTTTAAAGCCTGGAACCTGCTTCGGATTCTGGGTCTCCCTCTCTCTCTGCCCCTTCCCCACTCACACTCTGTTTCTATCTCTCAAAAATGAATAAACATTAAAAAATTTAAAAAAAAAGAAATATGTAAAGAATGGTGATAGATTATTAGGGATCTTGAAATACTTGCTAACAGATTGGGACTCCAGCCAGTCAGTTGTGTTTGAAAAAGTTATGTAACATATGTAAAATTTGTATACTCCAAATTTTTATCAAGTTTCAGTTGTCTTAAAAATAATTGTTTATCATCCTTGTACACTATTAGTGGGAATGTGCTATGGAAAACAGTTTAGAGGTCCCTCAAAAACTGAAAAGTAGATGAGCCATTAGTTCTCCTTCTGAGTATATACTCAGAAGAATTGGAAGCAAGGGTCTTGAGAGTATTTGTACACTCAATGTTCATAGCAGTGTTATTCACAATAGTCAAAAGGTGGCAGCAACCCAAGCGTTCATTGATTGATAAGTAGATAAAACATGGTCTGTACATACAAATGAGTATTATTCAGCTAATTTAAAAGGAAAGGTGCAGGGGCACCTGGATGGCTTCGTCGGTTAAGTGTTCAACTCTTGATTTTAGCTCAGGTCATGATCCCGCCTTTCATGGGATGGAACCCCGCATTGGGCTCTGTGCTGACATCACGGAGCCTGCTTGGGATTCTGTCTGCTCTCCACCCCCCACCCCCACTGCCAGCTTACTTTCTCCCGCTCAAAATGAATAAATAAACTTAAAAAAAGAAAGCATGCATTAACAAAACAAACAGATAACTGGAGGACATTATGTCAAGTGAAAGAAACTAGATACAAAAGGATGCTTTACTGTAGGATTCTTGTGTGAGGAGGGTCCTAGAGTAGTCTCATTCATAGACTGAAGGTAGAAGAAGGTGGCTGTTGGGGAAGATGGGGAGAAGCAATGGGCAGTTACTGTTGAATGGCTGCAGAGTTTCAGTTTTGCAAGATGAAACGAATTCTGGAAATGGGTGGTGGTAGTGGCGACAGTGGGTAGTGGTGAATATATTTATTACCACCAAACTGCACGATTTAAAAATGGTCAAGGTGGTTGTCCACAAAAACAAACAAACAAACAAACAAACAAAAACAACTTAGTTGTAAATTTTACCTCCAGGGCCAAAAAAGGAAACTAACAATCCTCATTAGTTGGGGAGTAAGGAGTAGACAGAGACACTGGTGAAACAGAAAGGGCAGGATGTTGATTAGCTTAGTTGTGAAACAGAGTTGAGGGTACTTGAGGGTTCATTGCACTCGTCTGTTTACTTTTGTATACGTTTGAAATTTTCCATAATACAAAATATTTTTAAATGATGATTTGTCATTCAATTTAGGAGACTGAAGTTATTCCCCCAGGGGGTCATAGTGGCTGCTGTGGCCCTCCACGACTAAGGAGCGTTTCCAGTGTAGAGGGGCTGTGGCTGGTGAGGAAGGGAACAAATTGTGAAGAATGCTGTTAGCTCTTAACAGAAAGGACGCTGGAAGGGGTGGCACTTCATGTAGGCAGTTAAAGTCTGTGAGTCCTTCCCAGTTGCTTTGCTTTTATTAGATTAGTACAGCTACTGCCTGAGACCAGGAAGGTGCCAACAGTTTTTACTGTCCCTCAGTGTTCTTCATTCCTATGGCCTTTTTCTTCTCAGGAGCCCAGGCTGTTACGGAACCTGGTCTGGATCCCCAGGCAGAAGACCCAAGCGGCACTCGGGGATCTTGGAAGGCAGGGGTTTATTTCAAATCCGCAGGCTCAGAGGAGATCCCATTCCAGAGGTTTGATCCCCCGAGCATAAGCAGAGGGAACGATTTATAGTGTGTTACTTCCGCATTCCTCATTAATAGTAATTTGGTGCGAGCGCCAAGGGGGGTGGGAAGAAGAACCTGGAAGGGGAGTCTTGGGTCCGGGACTGGAATGCCCCTGTCAGTCCTGTCGGCCGTCTTACAACAGATTTTTCCTATCAAGACGGGGCTGTACTTGTTGTCTGTGTTGTCGGGAACTACCACAAAATGACATGGTCATTTCACACTGTAAAGTTCCCATTTAGACCATCGTGGGCTGTACTTCATAGAGCCTGAATTTGTGACAGATGTTTCTACTTTAGGGCGGCATGCGTCTGTTTTGCCGCACTGACACTGTTTTCTGCTCTAGTACTAAATACGGACTCTTTTTCCTGTCCCGGTCAGATTGTGCCACCCGGTTGTTGGATGTTTAGTTATTAGTCTGATCATATCTTTTGGACAACGCTATCTGTCTGTTAGCGCGGCTGAAGCTTCGAAGGCCTGTTAACATCCTATCTACTGCTGTGAAAACTAGACTTCGGACCCATATCCATGTTAAATTTCAAAATGTGCAAAATCTGGTCTTTTTAACCCATTTAAAACCAAGTGTGAAGCAGATGAGAATTTTTTAAA
Organism: Panthera tigris; assembly: GCF_018350195.1. Taxonomy (NCBI): domain Eukaryota; kingdom Metazoa; phylum Chordata; class Mammalia; order Carnivora; family Felidae; genus Panthera; species Panthera tigris. Next base: position 52,064,367 of record NC_056663.1, on the reverse strand, counting down.
CCAATAACATTTAATCTTTCTAGAGTAATCACTCTTGGTTATAAAGACACATAATATGGGGGACTTAGTATGAGAACCATGAAAGTACATTTTTATTTGTTTTGTGTAGAAAATATCTAATTAAGTGTAATTATATGATGGCCTGATTCTGGGCACAACTCAAATCATTCTGCAGACACAAAAAGATCTGCTTTGAAAGAGCTGAAATATCTGCAACTCATGGTAGAGGAAGTGTATTCCTATTTAAAATAAACAAATCCTACATTTCTTTCTAAGTCTGTACCAATAGATCCGTGGGATGTGGGCAGAGCCGTTAAATGTTGAACCCAGCAAATTTGACATCTTGCCCTACGTACCAGAATAAGGTGAAAATACTCGGTGCTTATCTTCATTTAGAACAGAAGTATGGTAATTTCCTGCTAAAATCTATAAGTGTGGTGGCCCTTGACTTTTAGCGTTTGTTAAAATTATCAAAAATGGAAGAAATAGCATATTCTACAGTTTCTAAATGATAGATTGCCCCTATGTAAAGCGTACCTACAATAACTTGCAGAACGTGATGGCTAGTTTAATGTGAGAGGTCGTTGGCTTGTATTGTCTGTAAGAAGAACAGAGGAGTCCTGCTTTTCAGTTGAATGTACATTTTAGCTGGGTGCTGGTTGTCTAGTTTTTATAGGTATACTATGGAGGAACGAGGCCACTGCCATACTTACACCCGGTGCTGAGCACAGAGAACAGCCGGGCCATCTCAGCATTGTGTTTGTGGACTAATAAAGTTATAATTGGGCATTTGTTTAAAGAAATTTCTGGAGTTCATAAATATTTCATCCCCACAAGAGAAAATCAGGCAAGTCCATAAGTTGAATTAAAGCAATTTCAAATAGACATCTAATAGAGAATCTTATTAAATATGATTGCATTTTGTACTGTCGTGATTAATTTTTCATCAGTCTGTTTTCTTCCAAGACTGATTTGTCTCTGTGCAAACTTTGAATACCTAGTACGTATAGAATGTTAAGCTAAATACTGAGAGACGTAGAAGACAGGAAAATCGGTGACAGCTTATGTTTTCAAGCTCAGGGTGGAAGCCATTTCAGAAGCTGAACGTAGGCATTCCTTGTCTTATTGTGCTTTTACTTTATTGTACTTCACAGGTACTGCAATTTTTTTTTTTTTAACTCATTGAAGGTTTGTGGCAGCCCAACGTCAAGCAAGTCTTTCAGTGCCATTTTTCCAGCAGTATTTGCTCACTTCATGTCTCTGTTACATTCTGGTAATTCTCACAATATTTCAAGCTTTTTCATTGTTATTATATTTGTTATGGTGATCTGTGATCAGTGATTAGGACTCTTTGAAAGCTCAAATGATGGTTAGAATTTTTTTTAGCAATAATGTGCTTTTAAATTAAGGTATGATTATGTACATGGCCTTTTTAGACATAATGCTATTGCAGACTTAATAGACTACAGTGTAGCGTAAACATAACTTTTATATGCACGGAAACCAAAAATCATTTGACTTTGCTTCATTGTGCTAGTCTGGAACCAAACCTGCAGTGCCTCTGGGGTATGCTTGTAGTCAGTTCCTGAGAACTGAGAAGACCCTGTGTGTTAGAAGTGTATGGCTGGCTGTTAAGAGAATAGGTATGAGTAGTAATCATGCTGCAAAGAACTAGATGGTTAAGGGTGATAAATGCAGTCCCCATTGCACTTAGATTAAAGCCCCAAATCCTCATCGTGCCATTTGAGACTGGTTAGTCTGGCTCATACCTGTTTGTTCTTCTTCCGTGTGCTCGGTCCTCATTGCCCTTCTTTCTGATCCTCCCAAGTCACCATATTCTTTCCTGTCCAAGGACTTTCACATAGTTAGTTCCCTCTATGTGGAATGCTACCTCTCTTATTCTTTGCCTAGCCATTTCCTGTTCAGCTTTTAGATCTCAGCTTAAATGCTGTTTCCAACAAGAGACCTCACCAGCACTGCTGTATGCTAAGACCACAGAGCTCTGTATGCCAGAACACCTAGCCCAGGAAGAGAAGAGCACCTGCTGAGGTTGTGCAGAGTGGCAGCCCAATCTAAACCCCCTGTTGATGCTCTGTCATATGTCATAGCCTTGGGTGTTAACTCCTTCACAGCAGTTAACATCTTGAACCCATAGATATCTATTCTCTGTGTAATGGAACTAACTTACTGGAATTCGTTGATCTTATTAGTGGTTTTTATTTTTTTAATTTTTTAATTTTTTTATTTTTGAGAGAGACTAAGCATGAGCAGGGGAGGGGCAGAGAGAGAGGGAGACACAGAATCTGAAGCAGGCTCCAGGCTCTGAGCTGTCAGCACAGAGCCTGATGCAGGGCTCGAATTTACGAACTGTGAGATCATGACCAGAGCCGAAGTCAGATGCTTAACCGACTGAGCCACCCAGGTGTCCCCATTGATTGTATTAAATGGGAGACCTCAGAGTGACATTCCTGATGTGACAAGTGGAGTTTTATGATTAGTATAACTTAAGATGGAGTATAATATTACTTGCCTCAATAAGCTGTAAATCATGTCTTCTGAGTCATAAAATCTCATGACTTCATCATGAAAGGCCTTGATCAAAGTGGCAGTAGTGAAAGTTGTAGAATTCAAGAAATAATGGTTACATCCTCTGGGCTGGGTGGATTGGTTCAGGGAAATGATAGGCCTGTAACTTGTAGAACAAAACGGACTATGATTGATGCAAAAAGGAATGAAAGCTACTTAAAGGAAAGATCCAAGTTTTGGAGAGGCCAGTGAAGCCTCTGGTTGCTTTTTGTTTTTGCCAAAGAATGGTAGCAAACCTGAGTTGAGAGGAGCTGTGAGCTAAATGATAGGTTTTCTTGATGGAAGCGGGACAAATTTGGGACTTACAAATAAGTGAGAGTTCGAGGCATAGAGTAGGAGAAGTGTGTCTATCAATTAGTTATGTTTTCTCTGGAATTTACTGAAAATGAAAGGGGTAGGGAATCTGTGATGCATGTGGGAAAGGAAGAAGTAGGAACTGCTTCCAAATAAGGCCAGCATTCAGTTTTCCTTGGTTAAAATTTGAATGCATCAAAATACAAAACGGTTAGAATCATTTTATGAACTTTCAAAAGCTTTGTTGATTAAAAAAAATACATTTTCACTTAGTGCAAACCATATTCTAAAACCTAGGTATAACTCAAAACAGTTCTTTTCTTTAAATATTTACGTGGAAATGGCAAGTTATTACTTTAAAGAATGGTTCAGAAACCTATAAACTTCAGAGTCAAGCCATTTAATTTTGTAACTTTTGTCTAGATACTAAATGTACTTGGACTTCACATGAAAAACTGCAGAAGCTAAGCTAATTCAGAAATCTTTTTACTACTCTTTATTTAAGGTGAACATTGAGCTTAAATTGATTGATTTTGATGTGTTTTGGTAATGTACCGTGTTCCGCAAAATTAAAGACTTTCATTGGTATACATAGATCCAGCAGAGAAATGCAAAGCATTAAGCAGTAATGTTAGTACAGACTCTAGTGATGATGTATTAATTCTATTTAACCAAAGTATATGCATGGTGTAAAAAAAATCTCATAAGCAATTTGTCTTCATTATGTTATAGTTAAGGCCAGTTCTTAAAGTGTAACTTTGGCAACAGAATTTCTGCATTTTAAAATATGGCTTCTGTTGAATGAAGTATTCCCCTATTAAGTGACTGTTGAAGGTGCTTGGCAGATTTCACCTTACCAAATAATACGAGACATTTATATTGAGGATTGAAACTACCATGCTCTACAAATGAAGGAGAATTAATTTTCAGGATTAATGAGGATTTTGAAAATATAAGCTTCGCATTGCAGAGACCAAATACTGACTGGACGTCACTTACAGCATAAGATTTAGGCTTCTCAGTGGATTTTGTTTTAAACCCTGTAGTGTCATTCTCTTGTCATATATACTGCCCTCCTCCCTTTCGTGGAAACATAGCAATCCTTATTTTCTGTCTCCTTCGCAATATAGAGCCCAGACTTGAGACAAAAACTTAGGAGATAGAAAGCCAGGATGCCACTTGCTGAGGTCTGGAACCCGGCTTTCCTATTCAGCATTTGGTTTCCAGCACTTAGAAACATTCAATATTTGTGGAGTGAGTGAATGCCTTATTTTGATTGTAGAAACAAGTTAATTTTCATGTACCACCATTGTTGCTGTTGGAATTCAGAGTTTCTAAATACAGAAAAATAATATTTCTAGGGCCAGCCCATTGTTCTGTTTCAGCATTATGCTTTCTTTGCTCGCCTTGGTTTATTTGCATAAAAAGAGCTGAGTTGCTATCAAATGTCATTAGATTCATTAATGGTACTGTTGTAGTTAACTTTGTGAAAAAAGGAGGGGGGGATGTTTCAGAATCTCAGGAGATGAGTGTAATACTACTGTAGCTTTGTGGAACCACCTTTGGTATTTAATTGTCATTGTTACTATCAGAGCCAGCAGCTGACGGGCAAGAAGAGTACTCTTTCCTTCTAAATAGGATTGTGATGCTCTGCATAGAAATGTGTATGTTTTCATTTTTCTGTGATAAAAATGGCTTCTGATATTTTCTATTTTAGTGTCATGTTAGAGATTTCATTCCATGCTCATTTGTTCATTCACATGTATTTTTATTTTTAGCTCTAAGCGAAAGACATGAGGCCTAAGACTGAAATGAGGTTGTTTTGAGGCCATCTGATTTCTGACTAGAAGGTGTGCGATCGCCTCGTCCTGAAACCACTTCAAACAGAATGGTAATGGCAAAACCTAAGAGAAAGAGAGGCCTTCATGTTTTTCCATGTCTGTTCTCTTATCCCAATTCCTTCCTCTTTAAGATTAAAACAAATTCTTTAAGTTACGAACAAAAAGTATTAAACAATATGCTAATATACCCTAACTAAACTATGTCTCAGGTGAAGAGTTGTGTAAATCTACATGGTAAGCCTTGTATAGTTGTTTGAACTTTTTAGTGAGCTACTTAATTAGTGACAAAATCTGTATTCTGTGAAAACGCCTGAGCCATTAGGAATTTGCAGATTGAAATAATTTTCTTCCTTTGAAAAATGATAGGGTTTGCTCTTAGAAGGGGCTCCAGACTTGTGAGGCGTTTCAGACTAGGAAGTTAGGGTTCTTGTCACAACTTTCTTTTGCTGTCATAAAGAATTTTAATGTCTTATGTATGTGTTTTTGTTTTTCTATTTAAGATGTAAAGTCCTATTAAGAATGTTAGTAGTATCAGTTAGCTCTACTTTAATTATTACCGGTATCTTAGTTCAAAATGTATTTTATAGTTGAGAATAGCACTGTTTGCTTTTATTACAGTAAAACTTTTTTGAGAGAGTGCTACTATTTATTAAGTTTATTCCAGTGGTCCAGGTCCTGTTAAAATAATGTTGATGTGGCAATTACTAGGCTGAATCCCGCTGGGAATAGAATTCCAATAGGGTCTTTGCTCAAGTTCAGATTTTATGCAAAGCCATCTTTTCAGAATAAATGGTTACTTGTTATTTCTTGTACTACATGTAATAGTGTTAATAGCAAAAATAGTATCACAAGTTTACTTATATTTAGCCTGAATTATATGTTTGTTTAATTGATGGCATGCCAAGAAAATGAGATTGTCATCCCCTTCCAGAGGGTAATGGGGTGGGGGGGGGCAAATTCTATGGAACTGTGACAGCATTAATATATTTTTTAAAGTCATGCTTCTTTCCATGTTTTCTTCTAGGGTCTCGGTTGTTGGTATAGTGCTACATTACCTCATTTCTCTACAAACAGTATTTTCTTATAAAGAGTATTACAAATAATATCTTATAAACAGTATTTTCGCAGATGTTGAGAGTGACTCAAAGTTTTAAAATGTATTTTTATTTGTATATGTGGCTTTCTGTGATGACAGACTTAATCACATGCCATGCAAATCCAGGCACCACTTAGGCTCACAACAGTGTAGTTATCTTCTATCTGTGATCTTGGTTTAGCCTTCAGTCAGTCAGTCTAGCTTTGTTCCGAAGAGAAGCAGTTTTCCTTTGTTTTCTAGATCTCCCTATGTGTTGTTTTAATTCTTCTGGAAATGTGAACTCTGACCTCTTGCTTTTCTATGGAAAAATTAAACAGGCCAATCTAAAAACATAGTTTTTAAGCCTGTAGTAGCAGAATTGTTCATATAGTTCACTTTTGTGTGTTAATGCTTTAATAAGAAACAACTAGATTGTTTTTATTTTTTTGAAATTCTTGTTTCTTATGTTTACCCACTTTTTTTTTTCCCTCAAATAAAGCCTATCTAGTTGACCCTGTTTGAAGTTAGAACTTTGAAGGTCATCTTTTATATTTCTATTTCATGTGCTAAAAATGAATGTGATAGAAGTACAAAGACTTTAACCACTATTAATTGGCTAAAAATGTGGTTTCTAAAGGCATGTGTTATATAAGAATGAAATCAGTAATCTCATTTATACATCTGAATATCTGTCACCATAATAATAGCTTATTAACAGAAAATATAGAACTGATGCCACTTTAATTTAAAGCCTGAAATTGTAAATGTGAAGATATTTGGACCCAATAAATATTAAATAGGTGATATATATGAGTATAGTTTAATATTTTTTAATAAGTAAACTGCCTTGTTTCTAAGCAAAACTTTAATGTTAGACTTAAGAGCTTATAACTGTAAGATGAAAGAAACATTAACTTTAAAATGTCATTTTGAAAATTATAAAAGTAAATATTGACCTTAGAAAGTTTTTTCCTTTTGACATTGTTTAATTTTTTTTCCTTTTTGTTTTTTAGGTTTGCAATTTTTTTTGGTGATGGCATGTTCAGAATCTTGGATCCCTAAGTTGAATATGTTGGAAATATTTAGGAACTCTGGAAATTATTGTTTTGTGTATATAATGGCTTACTAGGTGAATCAGTAGATTTAATAAAAAGTATATAAAAGACTAGGTATTATAATTTTGTGTTTCTAAGTTGACATGCATTATCTCAAATTGTCATCTATCAGTATTAGTGTCATTCTCTGGAGATAGTCCTATTTTGAAGATTTGGGGGTTTTTATGGACCCCGTATTTTCCCAGGCAGTTTATGTATTCCCCCACCCCTTGGGCCAGTTTGTTCAGCTCCTTTACCTTTCTACTACTGTGCAGTGTAGCTTACTTAGATCAGTGGTAATTATTGAACAGGAAGAGATCAAGTGACAGTCCTAGAGATAGTAATTATAAAATTTCAGCCTGGAAATGACCTCAGAACGGTCTGTATTCGAATATACAGATTATATCCAAATACACTTGTGACAAAACGCTGCCGATTTTCTCCTTGGATATTATTATCTAGGAACAGAAGTGCTAATAGGGAGGAAAAAGAACTGTTCAGTTTTACCTCTTCCCTCTCTCCCTTTTGTTGGGCGAATGGGTTGGGGGAAAGTAAAATGGCCAAGAGATAGACCATGTAAATGAAAAGGAGGAAAAACAAATTTTAATCTCCAAGAAAGAATATTTCCCCTTAAAAATTCGAAAGTTAGCTCCATTCTGTGTACCTGAACATACTGTTTTAAAACTGTGGGCTCACTTTCACATAGGCCCAGAATGTCAGCTAGGGTATGCTTATGCTTAACCATAGGAATGGCTGGAGAACTTGTTATTTGATAGGAGAGTCAGACAGTCCTTGGGTGACAGTCAGTGGTTGACTTGTTCCCTGACCTGTTCCTGCTGGGATTAACAGATTTGAGGAATTTTCTGGGGCAGTTATTTTGATGGTCAAATGATACAACAGCCTCTCTACCCCTTTGACCAAAACTGAGGAAAAAATTGATTTTTAAGACTGTATTTAGAACAGCCTGAAAAAGGATCATAGGAAAAGGCTGAGGTAGTCCAGTAGAATGTTAATGTATTTGACTATTACAAGGTTTATTATTGGTAGATTATCCAATAATACGGAAATTGGTGTATAACCCAAGTTTTCATAACATTTCTATTAGAAGACTTCCAGAACTAAATACACCCTCCACCCCTTTGCTTTACTTTGCTTTGCTTTAAGAGGATTTGACTGATAGGTATATTTAATAGGTGGCACAATGAAGACATTAGATTTTTAAAAATCAGGTTACATTTTAATTTAAATGTGTGTTGCCTCTTTGCTGCTTTCCCATTACAACTGGCTTTTTAAAAACTCTCCTTCTGTGATACTTTTATCAATAGAGGTGTTTCCTCTTAGCCAATTCTAGCCACAGTATTGACTGGGCCTCGGCATTTGATATACCCAGAAGGAATTAGACAGACAGGAAAAAAGTTGGTCTATACTGAAATGAATATTTTAAAAACCTTCTTAGATTCTGAACACTTTGAGTACAAATGAAAGAGACCCAAGAGGGGGGAAAATTTAAGAGCCCAAGAATAAAAAAATGGTGGGGGTGGGGGTGGGGGATAACCCCTTACATAGCTAACTAAGGTATAATAAGGGAAGGAAATTAATTTCCTGGAGATTATGAGATAGAATATGAAATCCCTTGGATAGTAGGCATTCTTAGACTCATTAGGGTAGTTCACACTAGCACACTGCAGTATTGTAAGGACAGTGTTATGTGATCTGGGGAAATATTAATGGATTTCCTAACACAGAGTTTGACATTTATTGTAGTGGGTTATAAATGGGCATGCAGCTCAAAAATGAATATAATTCAAAATAAGTATTGTAGATACTAGAGAAAATATTATAAAATCTGGATCTTTTGTCTGTATTTTGCAACGTTAGAGAGTAATGTAGACTACAGAGCATAGTAGAGAATTGATGGCATGACTATAATCAGTATTTGATGGTTGCTAGTATTACTAGAAACTTCTAAATAAAACCTGACATTTGTCTAATGTTGTCCTTAGTTGTACTGTAACAATTTTAGTGAGAAAATGTGTACCTTCTTGGGTCACTCTACTCCATAGTCTGGCACATCACTGTGAAAATGTAGAAATCTAAGCTCGTTTACCCAGAGAGGAACGGATCTTTGTAAATTTGGATACAGTAAGTGCGTAGGGACACACACAGAATGTGAGCCTAGAACAGTGGTTCTTGGTATTTCGGCACTTTTCGACCCCCTTTTGAAAACCTGAAGGTAACTATGGATTCTTTCCCCAGCAAGACTGCAATTTCTGAGGGTAGAGGGACCGCCCTTGGCTGTCAGGTCAGGAAGCCCTGATCTACAAGATCATCTTCATTTTACTTCTGACCTTGCTCTTGACTTTATTGTCAACTGTCTGTCAGGGGTTCTCGAATGGAGCTTCAAATCTTGAAGGACGCTTACTGCCTTACTCATTGAACTGAAGCCCCATGTCCAGAGCTCTGTAACGTAATGGAGCAGACGTCGTTCACAAAACGCTGCCCCACAAGTACAGTGGTAAAAAGACAGCCTGAGGCATTTGTGTGTGGCACAGCCTCCTGGGTAGTATCTCCTTCCTACTGGCACAGGGGGGTTTATTCCATAGTAAGTTGAATCTTGATGTTCTGTTTTTAAAATGAGCATATTTCTTCTAAAACCTCGAATTATTATAAAGGTTTCTAACTGTGACTTTTTCCTCGTGTCATAGGATGTCACATTAATGGTGTAAAATGTGCACTTCAAATTAACATAGTTACTGGGAACCTGGGATTGTTATTTTGTGACTCTGAAATCTATAACACGTTTTCAGGGGAATTGTTGAGATGACCGGATAATTCATTCTTTATTCCTTTCAAGTTCCTGAATGTATGATTGTTTCTGAATCTTATTAAGCCATTTATAAGATGAGACAAAACTGTCTTCAGTTCATATTTTGACACAGAATGCATACATTGAATTGATCTTATTAGAAATGTGTTTTTGACAAAAAATTCTATTTGAGTGGCTCTAATCTTCATTTTGGAATCTCAGATCCCCTGCTCGTTATGTCGTTCACTGGGACTTTGCTGCAAAATACAGCTTCGCTGAGAAGGTCATCCTTGAAAAATCAAGAAATCTGAAGAAACTTACTTTGGGACTTGAGTAAAGAGACGGAAGAGCATCGTCAGAGTGACAACGCAGCACACTCTGGAAACATCTTCGACTGCACTGCTTTTGTACATGAAACAATTTGACTGTTTTATGAACTGGACCTAGAGAGAGAGAAAACAGCCTCATAAAATGTATCTTTAATATAAGAAAACAGGACTCTGGCCTTTGAAACATTTCTGTCAGGACAGTTTGTTCTGACTACTCACTGAGGGAGGGAGGAGCTTGGGTCATTGAACTCGACTGAAAGTTAGTTGCCATGTATTCTGGATTTGAAGGTGTTTTTTTAATTTCCTCTCAGAATATAGTGTTTTGGGCTTTTGCACCATCTGCCTTCCATGTGCCTTTCCTGTCCCCTGAGAGAGGAGCTGGAGTTCACCTGTGCCCTGATACTTGTTCTCTGTCCTTTCTTTTCTGTACTGTTGACTTAAATGTGGGGAAACGTGGAGCAGGTAGAGGATTCCAGGATCCTGTTAAATCTATCCCGCTCTCCCTCCCAGGTAGTTGTATTGCATTTCCTTTTCAGCTCCTCTCAGTGTTGCCCAATTTTAGCCCCTCGGTTAGGTCGAGGCGGCATCAAAATCACACCTTTTGAGGCTCCCTTCCCATCGTCCTTTTTGTTCTGCCTGCAGTGGGCGGTTTTCAGTTGTGCTACTGGGACACATGTGCTCTCTCATTTCCCTCCCCCTTCCTGCGTGTTCTGCTGGAGAGAGAAAACAGATCTAGACTTGGGGATTTGAGTTGCGTGAGGTTTGCCCCCACAGATGCACAGCGCGGTGTTTAAAATACAGCCTCTTAGCTGTGCTGTCCACAGTAGTCTCCTTCATACCTCTGCTCTGTGCTGGGCATTGTCCCCTCGTCCTCTCCACCGCTCGATTCTCCTGAGGCCGGGAATGGACCGCATGGCACCATTCACACAGGGGGAACCGTAGTTGGCCTCTGTGTAAGCTTGCTAGTTCCTGAGGTCATGAGTTAACGAGGGAGCTGAAGAGTTCCCCGGGTCCTCCACCGGACTCGGGTAAAAGCAGATCATGTGCAGAGAAAGTCCTCATGCCGGAATGATTTTGAAAACAAGATTTGTCCAAAGAAATAGGCCAAATTCCAGGTTGACCGTGAACCCACATTGACTCTCCTGGTGTGCCTTACTTTCCACAAAATAAAAACCTTACCAAATGAACCCTGACATAAGTCAAATGTGGTATTACTTTTTTACAAGTAGTTTTCAGAAACATGTGCAAATAAATATGTTTTGTATGAAAGAGTTTATACTATGTACAATAATTTTCTGATTCTTGCTCTAATAAATATTAAACTTAAGTGGTCTCCGCATTTGAGCCCTAATAGTTTGAAATTATTTTTTTGAAATTACTTTCTTGAGTAACATTTTAAGGTACACAATCTTTTTACTTTTCATGTAACGTTCAAGTGTTCTTAGAAGCTGTTGACACGTGTTTGTTTTCCACATGTGAACCTACTGTGTCTTCAGTAAGAGTTTCTGAACCTTTGGCTGTAATTACCAAGCGCTGGGGGTTGGGCTGGCTGGAAACGCGTGTCGAGCTTTTCTGTGTATGCAGCAAACTGTGTGCAAATAAAATAGCTTTGTACCCTGAAGGAGCTTTTAGTAATTAAATTTTTATGAAACATGAGCAAGTTAGACGAGAGGAAGTGAACAAAAGGAGCTGTAAACGATGGTCTAAATTAGAGGTTTGGGAACCTTTATGGAAGGTGGCAGTGGTAGTGAGTCGGTGGGAATGGGGTGGGGTGGGCTGTGAAGTTTGGAGAGGAGCACAAGACCCCCATCTGGAGTCAGTAGTGGTGTGGGTCGGTGCGCGTAAGCTGTGCTCCGTGGACGTGGATCCAAGGTCAAGGAAGCTTGGTAGCAGAAGTCTATCCCCACCGTTCCTGACTGATCAGCAGATGGGTGCCATGAGGCAAAATAGGAAAAAGAAAATCAAGGGTGGGGTGGGGACTTCAAAAGTTTTTTTCACTTTAAAAAATCGACCTTTTAAACTTCTGTGTCATTCTCTGTACTGTGTACCCCTGGTAAAATAAAACTCTTGCCATCTCAAATCAGTTCTCTACAGATACCCAAACCATTTTTTTTATTGACCTGTGAAATCAAAAGGCTGGGTGCTGCTGTTTCTTGGAAATGTGCAGGATTAGCATAGTCAGGTCTTAGTTGTCCATCCTACAACCCATAGATCATGGGACGCTGTTTAACGCGCCAAAGAACAGGGCAGGTTTACATACTTCCTTCAGCTTTGCTGTAGAGTGGGAGACCCTGTCTCAAAAAAATTAAGGTAGCTGTTAAGGGGCACCTAGCTGGCTCGGTCACTGGTAGAGCACGCGACTCTTGATCTCGGGGTCGTGAGTTCAAGCCCCACGTCAGGTGTAGAGCTTACTTTTTTAAAAAAGGTAGTAATTAAAAGAACAGCTGTTATCATCCTGTTTCAACCAACAGTTGGCCGAGGACTCATTCTGGAAATCTCTTGAACAGATTTCCAGTATTTTACATGAGGATGAACTGAGACCTCCAATAATGCAAAGATCCACTACAACACAAACTGAAGAAATCATTTCACACTCCCTTGCAGATAATTTTTCAACCTGCAAAGTAGTCACAAACCTCCAAAAAATTTTACGCTGATAAGTGAGTGGCCAGAAACAATGCAATGGTTAGAACTTGTCTTATGTCTGCCTGTCTCCAACTTTTAAGATTTACTCTACGTACCATCGTCTTGCATGACTAGACTGCTTTTTAATATCCGCTTACATGCTAGCCCCTGCAATAAGGTAAATGTATAAAATGTGTCGAGGAGTGAATTTTCAAGAAAGATGTGGAGATTTCTTCCTTTGGCATCTAAAGATGAAGGTTGGTATCTTTCCTAAACGGGTGCTTGTAGGCAAGTTCAGAGGAAGTCAGTGATCTCTAGTCATGGTTCACAGCACTCCAAAGTACGTCCCTTTATCTCGGGGATATTGCAAAATTCGGAACCGTATTGCTCTATTAGTATTCCACGTTGTGTTCCTTAGAGACTTTTTCTTAGGAGTCCCAACTTTGAATTATTCAACCCAGGGCTAAGATTAGTGAGGCAGACACCTGCTTTCTGTATTCCCTGGGACTCGAAAGCAAGAATGAAATTACTAAATAAACTGAGATTGAGGGATATTTTGGACTTCGTTAGCTGTGTGCTATGCATCCATTCCTGCGGGCAGGGCACTCAGAGGGCTGGTAAATTTCTCAGTACTGGAGGGCATCACTTTGCCGTGAAAATTTTGGATTAAATATTTTTGAACGTCCTCAATTTTGTAGCATAGCAGACAAAAGATTATAAATAGATACGTACTGATTGAAATCATTTTACCTAAAGTATGACATGACCAAACTGTGTAGATTTGCAATTTTGTATTTGGAAGAAAAGACACAAGTGACTTGCTAGGGGTCTTTGATGACAGTTACAAGCAGGAAATTTAGTTCTGCCTCTAATACCAAGTTACGTGTTTAGTCAAAATAATACCTCAGAACTTTTCCGTTAGGATTTTCTTTAGCCCTTGAGTGGCTCTTGTGGCCTGTCCAGGCCCCCTTTTTACCTAAGAAAGCCGCATCAGAGAATGAGTTACACAATTTTAAAAGCCCCATTTGTGGGATCTTCTGGAAAACACTAAAATACATCACTGTAGGATAGTTTCCCTCTTTGAGAAACGGGGAATTATCCTTAAGTGAGAGGCCAAACCAAGGCGAAACAGGTGGTTCACAGATGGCTTGGTCTGTGTCTGTGGCTGCCTTCAGCACACTTCCGGTGTGGGGGCTGAGTGGCAGTGGGGGGGGGGGTGGGTGGAAATGTGGCAGGTGTTGGGAGAATGGCTTTTCACATCTACTAGCGTAAGCAATTCCTGTTTGCCTACTTTTTATGTAACATCTTTCTAAGGAGTCATTGTAGCAAACCGTAGTTTCTCCCTTCCCCCAGATTAGAATTTTGTGATTTATGTTTAAATTAAGAAGTAAGGTTAACTCCATAGCTGCCATTTCCTCAAACAAAAGCAAAAAACCCAGCAGCAGCTGACCTAGACTTCCATCTTGTACTCACTATTATGTAAGTCCTAAATTCTGATTTAAAAAATGATAAATTCGGGGCGCCTGGGTGGCTCAGTCGGTTGAGCGACTGACTTCGGCTCAGGTCATGATCTCGCAGTTTGTGGGTTTGAGCCCCATGTCGGGCTCTGGGCTGACAGCTTGGAGCCTGGGGCCAGCTTTGGATTCTGTGTCTCCTTCTCTCTCTGTTCCTCCCCTGCTCACGCTCTGTCTCTCTCTCTCTCTCAAAAATAAAGATTAAAAAAAAAGTTTTTTAAGTGATAAATTTGGTCTGAAGCAGAAAGAGTGTAATAAGCCTTTTCTCTAGTCTCTCACCCTTCAGATCCTCTGGCCCCCTATGGTAGTGAGGCCGGTGACCACCTGAAAGGTTTGAAATTGAGAGCAAGAATTAGAAAAAGATAACAGCAGGGGGCCTGGGTGGCTCAGTCGGTTAAGTGTCCAACTCGATATTGGCTCAGGTCATGATCTCACGGTTCGTGGGATCTTTCATAAGGGGGTCTTAGGAGGAAAGGCCGGGCAGAAGCAGTGCCAGGAGCTGAAGCCCCAGACTGAGCAAGGTCCAACTTACTGGTGATTAAAATGAAAGAGATCGTGGAGGCCCCCTAAGTTCATGCTGAAGAGTAGGGGTTCAGTTCTACAGGCAGGAGGGGACCTGTCCTCTGTGGCTTTGCTCATGTGGGACTTTCATCTGAGTATGGTCCAGAATTGTTGGCCCCTGTGGGTTCTCCTTTTATCATCTCGGGCAAGGGAGGAAAGAGAGAGAAGTTGATTAGTAATCATTCCCTCTCTCCTGTCTCTCAATACTTGCTTTTCCAAAATGCACATAACTTTTTCCTCATAAAAAGGAGATGATTTATAAAAATTCACACGGTGCAGAAAAGTAAGAGTAAAGTTCGCTATCTTACTGCTAATATTCTGATCATCAGCAGTTTCGACTTCTACATCATCTGTGCTAACAGCCTCCTTGGTAAGGGCTGCTGTGTGTGGATGCAACCATCTCACTCCCTAGTGCTGGAAGTTAGGTGGTCTACAATTTTCATTATTCATGTTCTTTTCATTTTCTCACTCTTGCAAACTTGGTTTCCCGTGAACGTCCTTATGCATAAGATCTGCATTTACCCAGTTATCTCCTTGGTATAAACAGGACACCTCAAAAACTTGGGATGCCTAGAGTCACCTGGGTGCCTCGGTTAAGTGTCCAGTCCCTGATTTCAGCTCAGATCATGATCTTGGGTTCTTGGGATCAAGCCCCGCGTCAGGCTCTGTGCTGGCAGTATGGAGCCTGCTTGGGATTCTGTCTCTCTCCCTCTCTCTGCTCCTCCCCTGCTCATGCTCTCTCTCTCTCTCTCTCTCTCTCTCTCTCTCTCAATAAATAACAAAAAAGTTTGAAACCTAGAACTGAGGTCCACAATACCAGAATTTAGTACAGACATTACCATTGAGCAGTTTGTGTGCGTGTGTATGCCCACATGTGCACTTTTCAGAGCACTTTAGTGGCAACTTCCGTCTTGAGATCTGCATAAAACGTTGCGAGGTGGGTTAGTGGAGATGATGGTCGTTCCTTCGGGTGGGTGTGGGGGGCTCCCATCTCTCCTCAGCACTGCTGTCACATGGCAAGTGCCTGCTGCTCACAAAGCACATTTGCAATCAGCTTTCAGAACATCAACTCTAAGGCCAATGCCAACAGAAGCTTTTGGAATACACGATGATTAGCACACATGATAGCCAAACTAAAAATGGAACTTTCCGGCTTCCACGCACGAAACTGCTTTGATTCCAAGTTTTCCTATTTTAATTAGGCAGATCAAAGAGACAACACGTTTTTCTGAGAAGTTGAAAATCATATGGCAAACCGCTCTATTTTTCAATGTAGGAAGTCTTTACAAGGGTTAAGTGTGAGCGATGTTCATTTTGGTTCTTTCAGGGGAAAGTACCTTCTGGAAGTGGTCTAATTGGATCCCTCAGTGGTGGTCTTCTACCCAGGCCCCCCTCCCCAGCCATTTCTCGTCCATAAGATCTCTGGATGGTTCCTGGATTAAACCACTGTGTACTAAACGTCATGAGAACTCAGAGCTAAAGACTCCTTGTCCTGTTATGTAGAAGGCTTGGTTTAGGTTGAAGTCATACATTCCATTCTTTCTTCTTAAAAATGAGCCCTACTTGGGGTGCCTGGGTGACTCAGTCGGTTGAGTATCTGACTCTCGATTTTGACTCAGGTCACGATCTCATGTTTCGAGGGATCGAGCCCCGAATCAGGTTCTATGCTGGCAGCGCAGAGCCTCCTTGGGATTCTCTCTCTCCCTCTGCCGCTCCCTCTCTCTCTCTCTCTCAAAATAAATATATAAACATAAAAAAGAGAGACAGAGAGCCCTACTTAACAAATTGTAGCTCTAGCCCTCCTGTACTCAGCAACCAGGCCCCTTAGCATACTCCCACTCTTTTGTCTCAGGGCCTTTGCACTTGCTGTTCCCTTGGCCTGGTCTGCTCCTCCCCAGATGCTCACATGGCTCTCTCCCTTGCTTCTGTTAGCTCTCTGCTCAAACGTCTCCTCATCAGAGAGCCCTTCTGACCCACCTGTCTATCTAAAATAGCATCTCTTTCCCTCCCTCCCTTATTTCCTCACAGCAGTTACCCCACGCTGACAGCAAAGATTTGTCTCCTCCACAAAGCATAAGCTCAGAGAGGGCAGGGCTTTTGTTTTGTTCCTGGATGTTCCTTCAAAACCGAGAACAATACCTGACCTATGTTAGAAACTCAGTAAATGTATACTTTTTGAATGAGTGAACAAATCCCCCCATGTTCCTACCTAGGGACGTGTGAAGACACTTGGAGCTTTCAAACACCAGAGGAAAGTCAAGGACTTGGGGAAAAGGAGCAGTGATCTCAGGGCGGGATCTCTGTGTCGGGCTGACCTGGCCCAGTGGCGCCATTTCTGCATCCAGCTCCTTCTCTAACTGCATGTTCACGTGGAGCCATGGCTTCTTTCTTTCTTCCTTTCTTTCTTTCTTTCTTTCTTTCTTTCTTTCTTTCTTTCTTTCTTTCTTTCTTCTTTTTCTTTCTTTTTATGGAACGCTTCACGAATTTGTGTGTCATCCTTGTGCAGGGGCCATGCTAATCTTCTCTGCATCATTCCAATTTTAGTATCTGTGCTGCCGAAGCGAGCACGAGCCATGATTTCTAACATTCCCCACCCCCCCAAGTGGAGGGTGACTTGTGCTAACAGTAGGCACTGCCTTTAAAAAGCATTTCAGTGGGGGAGTCTGGGTGGCTCAGTTGGTTAAGCGTCTGGCTGGATTTCGGCTCAGATCGTGATCTCACAACTTGTGATTTTGAGCCCTGCATCAGGCTCTGTGCTGACAACATGGAGCCTGCTTGGGATTCTCTCTCTCTCTCTCTCTCTCTCTCTCTCTCTCTCTCCCTCTCTTTCTGCCCCTCCCCTGCTTGTTCTCTCTCTCTCAAAATGAATACATTTTTAAAACTT
Organism: Panthera tigris; assembly: GCF_018350195.1. Taxonomy (NCBI): domain Eukaryota; kingdom Metazoa; phylum Chordata; class Mammalia; order Carnivora; family Felidae; genus Panthera; species Panthera tigris. The sequence goes on along the minus strand of NC_056663.1, from coordinate 52,046,758 downwards.
AAAAAAAAAAGCATTTTAATGGATTAATACATGCAATAGATATTTACAGAGCAACAACTACGGTCCCAGGCATTGTGCTAGAGGCCAGGGTTATAAGAGGCCACAAGACACTCACTGAGCTGACAGTTTTTCAGTATGAGTTTGGTTGGACAAGATCGCCCTCCTGCCACCTCAAGCTAAGAGAAGAGCCCTGAAAGAGGGGAAGCTTTGCCCAGTGGGCAGAAGGGCTGTGTGGGGCGGAGCCCAGGTGTTGGTGGGCAGGTGGGCTTACTGTGTGGTGTCAGGGTTTGGCTTCAGCTCCCCCAGGGCTCAAGAGGGAGGAAGCTCTCTGTATGCTTGTTTTCTACTAGACCACATCAATAAAATTCTTAAAACTACCACGTTTTTTGGTTTTGGTTAGACTTCTGTGGACTAAATTCAGAAGCTAGCAATAATTTTAAATATTTCCATGGGTGACTCTTCGAGAAAGTTCCAAAGCCAGAAAGTCTATTTAAAAACAACTTTGGAAACAACAAATTTGTGTTTCTCCCTGCACTTAAGATTCAAAAGAAAGAAGAAGAGCAACAACAAAAACTTTCTCCAACAATGCAAATAGACTAAAATATAAGGAAACAGGAACTCCAGGTGATTTTTCTCACTTACTGAAAGCAATAAATAATGAGTCCTTCAAATACTCTACGAGAGGTATCTTGAACTTCTCTGTAAGGAATATTTCGCTGAAAAGGAGTGTAATGCAAACATGAATGACCATGTAACCCTACCCTGTACGTAACTCAGGGATTTGTGCAGAGGCATAGTTTTTGGCCTCTAGTTATGTAATTACTGAAATATAGTTCTATGGTGCTTTTACAGTGTTTTAAGGGGGAGACGTACACGGCACTCAGATTATCAGGTGAAACCAAAGACTGGTAAGAATAGGGCCTCCTTTTCATTTCACTTTGTTGTATCCTGTCCACTGGGTCCTGTAGCTCACATTCTGGCTCCCTCTTTCTTGCTCTCTCTCTTTTTAAATGTTTTATTTTATTTTTGAGAGAGAGCGAGAAAGAGAGAGAACACATGCATGCACAAGTGGGAGAGGGGCAGAGAGAGAGGGAGACAGAGGATCCGAAGCGGGCTCCAAGCTGACAGCAGAGAGCCTGATATGGGGCTCGAACTTACGAGCCACAAGATCCTGACCTGAGCCAAAGTCAAATGCTCAACTGCCTGAGCCACCCAGGCACCGCTTGGCTCCCTCTTTCTCAAAGAGTGTGTGTGTGTGTGTGTGTGTGTGTGTGTGTCAGAGACAGAGATGGAGACAGAGACAGACAATAACGTGGGGACAAAATTCAATTGCAGATTCAGACTCAACTATTTCTGAAGTGAGACTTGGGAATGATTCTGCTTTTCTAACGAGCCAGCTGGTTAAGCCAGTACAGCTGGTTCACAAACTCCATGGAATAGTAAGCCTCTTAGCCTACCAGGAACTTTCACATGCATTTTTTTTTTCATGGAACTTTGTAACTATCCTGTGAGTTGAGCACTGCTGGTGGCACCTGCTTTTATACATAATAGGGCAGGTCCCAAGAGGCAGATTGCCTAAACAGAGCTTGATGCTAGAACCCAAGCTTCCTAACGTCCCATGGAGTGTTTTTATTAAGGGAGCTCTAGCTTGGTGGTTGAGTCATGAATATGTGGGGAGTGGGGAGGTAAAATTAAAATTTTTGGAAACCCAATAGAGAAAATGCACCCTTTTGTTATTACTGTTGTTATGATGTCCCCTGAGGTCTTAGAGCCAGCGCTAATAGACTGGGAGATGGTCACATGAGAGTTCTTACACTTGCCATTTTTAGGCAACAGGAAGACAGCAGGTGGCGAGTGTCCTTCTGGTGACAAACTTAACTATCTTTGGGAAAATGGGATTTAACTTGACTGTAGGCTGCCTTCCATCTACCGGATGAAGCTAGAACTTGAGAGCTGGGTGGCTTTGATTTATGGAACACCATTCCTGTCAGATGGTACAAAGGATGTGCAAATCATATGCAAGTGGGCTAAATCTCACTCAGAATTTGCCAACCGGAAACACAACGTCTTGATTCCAGCTGGATTTTAATGTGATCTTGGGGTAACTTTCAATGAAGTCTCCACTAGGCTTACTTTTAGCTGAGAAATAGCTAAATCCTGTCAAATGTAAGAAAGGTCCAAACATGGAAGTCCAGAGTGGCATTTGTGACCGTGGGTCCTGGACCCCATCTGGGGAGAGGAGCCCCAGCTGGCCTTGGGGTAAAGTGAGTCTCCTATGGTCTTTCACTTTCACAAGTTCTCTTTCTTTCTTTTTCTTTCTTTCTTTCTTTCTTTCTTTCTTTCTTTCTTTCTTTCTTTCTTTCTTTCAAGAGGTTACTTTCTTATCTGTGTTGGTCCAAACTTCTTCCTTTTCCAAACTGTCCCTCTTAGGCATTTGCTGCTAAGCAACGCAATGGTATAGAACAATTGGATTCATGTGGGATCTTGATTCAGTTCAAAGACATGATCACCTTGATTTTGGTGTTCTAAGAGTGTCTTGTTATGCACATAATACCTGTTCACTGCAAAAATTTTGGAAATTAACAGAAAGTGTAAAGGAAAACATTGCTATACTCCCACCACTCAGTGATAACTATTGTTATCATTTTGGTAAGTATCATTCAGGAACATATTTTACCAAGTTGAGATGATGACGCTATTAAAGTTTTGTTTTGTTTTACTACTTAAGTCTTGTAACCTCCTCTTTCCCATGAGTATTAGAGTGAATGTTTTCCCAAGTTCTGAAATATTATTGAAGAGGTTTTCATTGGCTTGTTAGTTTGTTTTGCGGGTTGGTGTACCATCAGATGGATGCGTTCTAGTTTATGCAGTTCTCCCTTATTGATGAACGTGTAGTTTGTTGCCTGTTGTTTAATATGTTATGCTCCGAGAGAGAATCCTTGCGACGAATCTTTGTGCACATCTCTAATTATTCTTTTAGGATAAATATGGAGAAGTGGAATTACCAGCTCTAAAGATATATGTAAAATCGTTGTTGGATAAATGATGCCTTTTGATAAATGCTACCGAGGGTGTTCCAGAGTGGTTGATCCAATTTATATCCTCAACCAACAGTGAGCTCTGGCTGTTTTGGTGTATTGTGTTTAAACTGCCTCTTTGACAGTTCAAAATGATATCCTTTGTTTTAATTTGCATATATTTGATCTCCCGGAGACTGAACTGTTTACAATTTCTTTCTTTTCCTTTGACAAATACCTCTTAGGTCCGTGGCTCCTTTTTTTTTTTTTTTTTTGGAGTTTTATTTTGTTGCTGATGTTGTTTTTCAATGATCCTTAAAAGCTCTGTCTTGTACACATATTTTCCCTCATTTGTTTTTTTTTCACTTTGATTATAGTTGTTGGTTGACATTCAGCAAGTGTTATGCTTTCACCTAGTTGGATTTTTCAATCTTTTATTTTAGGCTTTCTTTCTGCTTGAAAATGTCTTCCCAGTCCTGAACTAAAATAGGCTAGTGAAGGTAGCTTTACCTGTACACTTCATTGGAAGACGGTGGAATTAGAGATTGGCAGAGTGTTGAGGAAAACACAACCACTAATGAAATGTGATCTAGTCTTAACCAGATGTGTACCTCAGAATCCTGTTAGAGCTTTAAAAAATTACCAGTTCCTGGGACACAGTCTAGTACCACTGAATCGGAAACTTTAAAAAAAAGGGGGCACCTTGGTGGCTCAGTCAGTTAAGGGTCTGACTTCGGCTCAGGTCATGATCTCATGGTCTGTGACACAGTTTGAGCCCCACATCAGGCTCTGTGCTGACAGCTCAGAGCCTGGAGCCTGCTTCAGATTCTGTGTCTCCCTCTCTCTCTGCCCCTCTCCCACTTGCGCGCGCTCTCTCTCTCTCTCAGATAAATAAATATTAAAAAAAAATCAAAAAAAGAAACTTAAAAAAAGAACCTTACACAAATCCACAGAGTTAGAAAGGATCAGAGCCAAGTTGCATGTGATTTTTTTTTTTTTTTTTTTTTTTGCTTTCTTTGAGCATTACATTTTATTAGCGTACCGGGTGTATCTTGTCTTATGTGTTATCTGTTAACAATGAAGATCAAAATGCTTTTGTGAGGAGGGGAATTCAGAACAGTATGCTGTGTGGGGTGTTCTGCAAAATTACAGCAGTTCTCTGAAAGCATCAGTCTCATGAGTTCCGTGGCTGATTCTGCCTTCCGTGTCTCTACACTATGGCAAGTAGACTTTTTTCAAATTCGAAGTGACAGTATATTTACAAATGTAATGTATTTTGAAGAATATCTGGAATACGTAAACTATATTAGAAGATATATTTACAAATTGCAAATGTTAACACCTTGTATTTGTATATATATATATATTTTTTAAAACCAGCATTCGTTATTCTTTGATTTACAGTAGTATCTCATTTGAAAATGGGGTATGAGCCTGCAAATTAGCATTTACAACTTGGGAAAAGAAAGTCAAACCAAAAATGGCCAATTTGACATCTCTGTACAAACTTGAACTATGTTCATTGGTTAACATTGAAAATACACTCTTATTTCTGTAGCCTGGAACTGCTTCATTAAAAGGTTTTACTTTATAAGGGGGCTGGTTCCTGGGTGGCTCAGTAGGTTGAGTGTCCAACTTCGGCTCTGGTCATGATCTCACAGTTCGTGGGTTCTAACCCCGTGTGCCTGGAGCCTGCTCTGGATTCTGTATCTCCCTCTCTCTCTGCCCCTACCCTGCTCGCACTCTGTCTCTTAAAAAGTAAGTTTTAAAAAAAGGTTTTATAAGGGAATTTTCCTATGAATCAACCTATTTGTTTTAGTGTCCACCCCATAAGCAGCATTTTGGGTTTAAAAAAATTTTTTTTAACATTTATTTTTATTTTTGAGAGACAGAGCACAGCAAGGGGGCAGGCAGAAAGAGAGGGAGACATAGAATCTGAAGCAGGCTCCAGGCTCTGAGCTATCAGCACAGCCCGACACAGGGCTTGAACCCACAAACTGTGAGATCATGACCTGAGCTAAAGTCAGACGCTTAACTGACTGAGCCACCCAGGTTCCCCTTAGCATCTTGGATTTGAAGGAGAAGGCAGTCAGCCTGTAGGAGGTGAGAGGGAGGGCATGGAAGGACCTTGGCTTTGGGCAAGGAACTTAGTATCTCAGAGCCTCAGAAATGGTGGTGGTGGTGATGACGATGGTGATGACAATGATTGTGGTGGTGTCACTTCATTGGGGAGCAGGCATGGTAACATAAGTCTAGCATGTGGTGGCTAGCAACAACTTTGTTACTGTTGGTCCCCCCATCCCTCACTCTGTTCACTGCACTGGATCAGTTAAAGGAAGATGTTTGGGGGTAAGGGGCAGGAAGCAGAGGGTTCTAAGGAGGTTTCTATGTTTGAGGTCCCCTGATCAGTTTGAGAAATTATATATGCTCCAAACAAAAAGTAGTATAAAGTGCTAAAGTTAGTGTTACAGTTAATACATTTATTTTTTAACTAGATTTACTTATTTATTATTTTTGAGAGAGAGAGAGAGAGCACGAGCAGAGGAGGGGCAGACAGAGGATCTGAAGTGAGCTCTGTGCTCACAGCAGAGAGCCTGATGCAGGACTCGAACTCACAAACCGTGAGATCATGACCTGGGCTGAAGTCAGATGCTTAACTGACTGAGGCACCCCGGCGCCCCAATAGACTTATTATTTATAAGAAATCAAAAACAGGAGAGACAGGTGTGGCCTAAAGAGTTACTATGCTCTTTTGTATATCATTTTCATGTAAAAAATGCTTGAACCAGATTTGAATGCATCTTAGGTAATTTCAAGAAGGAGGAGGAGAAGGAGGAGGAGGAGGAAAGGTCATGTTGCTAAAAGTCTATTGTAACTAAGAAGCTAAGAGTATGTGAAAGGGTCTTAAGTGCTGGCAGGACAAAACCCAGTCCGTGGTCTGGCACAGGGGACAAGGGACGCACCAAACTTGATGCCAGACGAGTTTGTCTTGCATAAGCATCTTTGTGCCATGGTTGAAGTTATGACTTGAGATAAACAACGGATGAGAACTCTGAGGTGGCAGACGGTGCTGCAGGACGGGCCACCGTAGCCATTGCAGGACTATGGGGTGCTCAGACAAGCAGCCAGGTCAGGTCTCCCCACATGGTGAGCCCCAGGGCCGCCCATCCAAGGTCTCCTCGTAGCACACAGCCTCCTATAAGACGAGGGAAACGACTGGCTGGATTGTGTGGTCTTCAGGTCCATTTCAGTTCTGACATTCCAGGATGAAAAACCAATTTATTGATTATTGCGGGCCAGAAAAATTGAAAGAGGTTGAAAGGGATTCTGAGTTCTTTTCTGGCTAAGGTTCGTCCAGAGGCAGAGCAAAATGAGCTTCTTGATCACCATCCAAGAGGAAGAGTTTATCTCTGGACCTCTTTCCAGTCTTCTTGCTGATTTCTGCAGGGCAGAAACACGGCCAGCTCTTGGCAAACTTGTGAACTAAGAAATTTCTCCCCCTAATCTGTTATCCCCTTTGATGTCCCTGACCCCCAACACAGCGCCCCTCATATCATACCTGGGGTCCCCGCCAGCCACCCCAAATTTAGAGGGGGTCTCAAAGTAAAAAACGTTCCACGTACAAAGTCCATAGTGCTGTTTGTACACTTAACGCTCTTCATTTTGCTCGACAGATATTTAGCCAGCATCTATTGTGTACAAAGCACTGTGCTCGATTCTTGGGCAGTAGTTTTCCAACTACACGTTATCGCCCATTAGTGGGCTTTAGTCTCAATTTAATTGGCTCCAACCAGAATTCCAAACATAAGTAGAAAACACATCAAAGTGTCTCACACATAGTAAGGCTAAGCACTAGTTAATAAAACATTTGCTTCAGTTTTACATTTGTAGATGTGTGTGTGTGTGTGTGTGTGTGTGTGATGAATGTCCATGGAAAATGTATTTCTCACTGCAATATAGTTAGAAAAGTTTAAAAACCAGTGCTGTGGGCTCTCAATCCCTTAACTGCAACTCCATATTCCAAAACATGAAAATCTTTTCTTAAGTTTGGCACAAGTTCATTTGGCAGCAAAATATGACCCAAAGTGATTTGAGGGTATTTATAGTCTTTCTCTCACTTACTGCAAATATTTGTACACTTAATTGCAGAATGGAGTCATACCTTTGACCCCACTGGGCATGTTGCACTCAATTACTTTCCTAAGGGCCAAAAACTTATGAACCATAGCACTTTCCACAAGACACAGTGGATCTATATAAGGGATATAGCAGTTTTCATCCATTGGGCAGATATTTATCGAATGCTTACTATGAGCTTGGTATTGTGCTGGGTGTTAGATATGGAAGGAAGAAAACTAGTATGAGATGAACTCCTGCAAAATTTCACAATCCCATAGGCGAGATAGATTTGGGGCCACCAGAGCTGAACTTCAGTACTCTCCTTATACCTTTCTTCTCGCTGCTAGTTCACTCAGATCCTTGGCTGCAGAGATTTCTCTGCTGATGGCTTCTAAGTCTCCTACATCACATTTCTAACCTGACTTCATAAGGGCACTTCAGCACATTTAAAACCAGACTCCAAACTACTTCCTCCTATATTTCTATATCCTTAGAAGTACCACTGTCCACCTCACTTGGACACAGCCTTACTCTTGTCCTTGACTCTGTCATCCAGTTATTGTTCACTTCTGTTGATTTTTTTCTGTTGGTACAGATGCGAATTACTACTTCTACCTGAACGAATGGTCTGGAAGAGTAGTTGGGAAAAGGTTGCAAGTGTCATAGGATCATAAAGACCTGGGCTCAAGTTGTATCTCTTCCCCATTCAGGCTGAGGGACCTTAGGCAAGTCACATAGGATCAGTTTTCACATCTAGAAAATGGAATTGGTGATATATATTTTATGACTCTTATAATTAAGAATAAAAATATATTCACTAAAAACAATATTAAAAGATAAGTCACAGGCTGTGTGCAGATATTTGTAGGGCATGTAACTAACATAGGGTTAGTATTCAGAATTTACAAAGAACCTTCTTCAAATCAGTGAGGGAAAAAAGATCAGTATTTTTAAATGGGCAAAAGATACGAACAGGCAGTTTCTAAGCTGAAAATCAAAAGACCAGTAAATATATAAAAAGATGTTTAATCCCATTAGCAATCAAAATTTTAAAACAATGAAATACCGTTTCACATCTATAATATAGCCCAAAATGTAGGCAAGCACATCAAGCAATAACTCATATTGCTGGTGAATGTGTAAATTGTTCCACCCTCTATAGAGGGCAAGTTAGCAATATCTAATAAAGTTGATGATATGTATACCCACCACTCAGCACTTCCTTTGCCAAGTATGTCCTTTACAGCTTTGTTTTTAATGACAAGAACATTAGAAATAACAAAAGCATACATTAAAAGGAGTCTGGATATTCATTCAATGAAATACCATACAGCAATTAAAGTGAATAAATTTGAACTACATTTTTATCACCATGGATAAAGCTAAAAAGAAAGTTGAGTGAAAGAAGCAAGCCACAGAATATCGACAGTATGAAAACAGTCATGTAAAAAACATTAAAGTATGCCAAACAATATTATTTATATATAGTAGGTATATGTGGGTGCATGTACCTGCATACGTATAGGTGAATATATACCTAGCTTATGAATAAGTGTATATCTAGCAAAAAATACTAAACTGTGCATGAGAATTCAGTGCAATAGTTATCTTGGGAAGGAGAATGGAATGGAGAAGAGTACAGAGAGGGTTGCAATTGTTAAGTGATTTACTTCTCAGAAAGAAAATGAAGCAATGAATGCAAAGTGTTAAATTTTGACAAAGCTGAGTGGGTATATTATTGTTCCTTGTATTGTGCCCTTTACTTATATGCTTGAAATATTTTATTTTAAAAAAGCATTCAATCCCAGTCTGACACTCAGTGAGAGTATAATAAATATTCCTTCCACCCCATTCAGAAAGTTTCTAAGGCTTCCTTTCACCTGAGTAGTTGAGTACCATTCCCTCCAACTGGCCCTCTAGATCAGATGAGGTCTAAACTGCCTGGGGAGGCAGTCTTGACCATCCAGTCCAGTCTGTATTTCCAGCTTTATGCTCTAGCACTTTCCTCAATGGACCTGATGTTTCAGCCATGGGATCCTAGGTCATGCTTGATGATTTACTGCCCCTTTGTCTTGGTTTGTGTGGTTTTCTTGGCTGGAATTCCCTTATCCCTTTTTTTCTGGTTATACAAACCTAATCTTTTTTGCACCCATCTGTCCGCCCATCCATCCATCCTTCCATCCATCCATCCATCCATCCGTCCATTCATCCATCTATTCATCCATCCATCCACTGATTCATCCGTTTATTGATCATCTTTTATGTGCAAGGTACATACAGTGTAGCCTAATCATAAAGTAATCACAACTTTCAGAAAACCTCCAAAATCCCGTATACCTCTAATATGGTATTTATCATATTAAAATTTACTTTATCTTTCTAGACTAGGCACTGAAGGGCAGATACCATTCTCTTCATTTTTAATGCCTTGCACTTATAGAAACTCATTAAACACTGGTTGAAGAAATAAATGAATTTCAGATTATATGTCCAAAACACTGAAATCAGTATTAAGATTGTGGTTTAATCCTCATTACTTGAATTTAAATATTTAGTGTCTTTAGCTCACTGATTTTCATACTACTACCATTCATGCACTCCCTTCCATCTTTGTCACCTGAAGGAAGGGAGGACGTTCTACCTCAGCCATTCTGTCTTCACGTTTTCTGAAAACCCAGACTCCAGTGCACCAGGCATGATCTCACCTCTCTAGGGACTTTGCATTTAGTTAGAGAGGAAGACAGTGCCACAATAAATTAGTTAACATGACAAGACAGTATGGGGTGTGGGTCAAATAATTGGTGTTGACATCATGATCTGAAATCGTCTTTAATGAAACAGCTTGTTTCATGCTTGGCTGTGTAAGTCTGGTTTTGAGATTCATTCTTTTGCAAAGGGATCTGGGTCAGATTTATCATTTTGTGTCAGATTGGGTTTCTGTAAAGTCCCCCCACTCCCATGCTTTTGGCTCAAGTAGATATTTAACAACATCTCTATTATATGTAAACTGATACACAGGTGTGGATTTTAAGATGTCTTCTGATATCATTTCAGAGATGGGAGCCCGAAATATCTTTCTGACCTGACATTGAATGGAATTTTCTTTGCACTTTTTCAAGACAGGTGTCTGTGAATTCTTAAAGCTACTAGCCTTCCTCACACCTCTTCCTTTCCAGTACACTCCTGGAAAACAATTTTCAATCTGACAACAGCTATACTTTATGTTTCCAAAAAACAGATCTCAGGCTGTTTGCTTGTTTTCATGGTTATTCCTTATCCAGGCTGACTGTGTGAAAACTTTCGTTGGAGAGTCATTATATGGACTTCACTCTTTCCCGGACAGAAGCCGCTTCTCTGCCTTATGCCTCTGCTTGAATATTTCTAGTGGTGGGAAACTCAGAATTTCTCATTGTTAATGACCTTTACATGTGGAATTAGAGACTCATGGGTTGTCTGAATATAATGGGAGAGTTGGCTTCCAGCAGTGGGGCTCACAGAGCATTCCAGGAAGACCTCATCCTCCTCTGAAGGTTCAGGATATGCTGGCAGATCCCAATTTTTTGGGACAGTGGATCTATCGCGTCTTCTTTTGAGTCAAGAATTATTGGAGTCCTGGCTTCAAAAATGCTGGTCATAGTCCTCTAAGATTATTGTGAATGAATGTTGTCTTCTGAGGGGCAAGAATGGAATCTAATTCTGGCTGTCTGATTGGGGGTGGGGCAAGAAGAATGAGCATAGAGGTAGAGGAAGAATTTGGGCGCCTGTATACATCTTGGACAGGAGACCAAGTAACCAGGTAGAAGCTGCAGGGACCCTGACAAAGTCCTCTTAGCAGGGACAGGCTGGTCAGTGTTGCGGGTATGACCCTGGAACCTCCAGACATCAGTCAGTCAGCACGTCTGATTGGCTGAGACGTAATCGTGTACTTGAGCAACACTCCAGTTGTGTTCCCAGCAAAGGAGGGTCTGGATGGAGCTTTCCACCTCCACGGTGGACAACTGCAGTACTGGGGGCTGGGGACCCAGTGGATGGGTAGGTGGCTGCTAGACTGCCAAAATAGCAACAAGGATTCCTTTTCAGTAACAAACTATGAAGAAGTCTTCAAGGCACCATATTGAATATGACACTGTATGAAAAATAAAAAGTATATAAATTGGTTTACTTTTTCTGATTCCTTGCTTTGAGCAAAGCATGTCTGTTTTATTGGCTAGGGAGGTAAATGTGAGTTACTAACAAAACCAGTGCCAGTTTGGCCCTGCCTGATAGGATCCAGTGACCGTCTGCCAAGAGGAGATTGGAGCTGGCATTAGGATGTATGACACAAAGGATAATCAAGTTCCTCCATGACTGTAGTTTTCTCACTTGCACAGCACAGTCCTTCTCTTCTTGAGTAATCAATCCCAAAGCATGGTCAACGTTGTTGGGACTGAAGTGTTGATATGCTCTTTGTATCACAGAAAAGTCTGTTTTCTCTTTCTTTGGGCGATGTGTGGTGTGATGGAGACCCTGGAGACCCATAATGCCCGCCCCTCACTACTGTGGAGCCCTCTCCACTTGGCTGGGCCATGTCCTGTCCTGGGATCCCTGCCTGCATGCCTCCCTCTGGCATCATCTTGGCACACTTTCTACCTTGGTTTCCCCTGTCTGCCCACCTTGTTCCTGTGCTTTCTGCCACACATCCCTTTCTGCTCTGGTTCTCCCAGCTCTTTGACTTGGATTCTAGAAGCCAGTTTCCCAGCATCAACTCTCTAAGGAATGTGAACATAAAGAGAAGGTGCACTTTTCATGATTTTTTTTCTTAAGGCCACCACTATAAACACAACGGGGACTTAAAAGCTGAAAGCAAGTAATGGATTCACAGCCAGCTTAAGTTGAGTTAGTGGGAGCTGCTTGCTAGATAATTAATAGCTGCAGGTGACTGAATGGAAGGATCTTATAAGCAGGAGTCATATTCAGACCACTGGAAACACTTGTCAAGCAGATGCCCCTGAATCAAAATGAATGCCCCCTTTGGCTCCTGGGCTAGGAGAACTGCCTGGTTACTGCACTGTGATGAGTTTGGGGGGTCCTGACCAGGGGGCAGGGGGACAGGAGGACCACTTGGGGTGGTGGTTTACCATGCAGGATAAAACTGACCAAGATGCAGTGTATATTTCCAATGCTTCTTTTTCAGAGGATGGGAATTTTTTTTTTTTAATTTGGTGTGCTTTTTCTGTTTAGATTGTAGTTGGATATACACCAGCCTCTACATTACAAATCTTCTCTCTTATGCCAGTCTGAGCCTTCTCATTACAGTTGAGAGGGACATAGACTCCAGAGTGAGAAAACTGGAACCCACCCCATCTACTCCATACGGTGGCTGTGTGACATCTCGTAAACCACTACCCTCCTCTGTAAAGTGGGCCTGATGGTACTTCCCTTTTAGGGACATTATGAGGACTCAATAGGGTGATGTAGGTTAAGCATCTGGCACTGTGCCAACCACTTCAGTTATATCCTGGAAAAGGCACAACTTTTAAGAAAGGCAAGGCTTGTTTTGAATCCTGGCTCTACCATTTACTATCTATGTAATTTCAGGCAAGTTAACTTCTCTGAGCCTCAGTTTCTTCATCTTGCAAATGGAATTCATACCTGTCTCACACAGTCAGAAAGATTAATGGAGGTAACATATGAAATTGTCTAGCCCAAAGCTAGGGCCATGGAAGATCAATGAATAGCAATGTTTTGTTCATATCTTCCCTTCTCTCAGCCATTAAGATCTACTGTCATGGTGGTAGTGGGTCTTGCAGGGACAGTATTTTAAAGAGCCACTTGATGGGGCTATAGGTTGGGGGATGGCTGATCATACTAGTTCCAAGCAAAGCAGGCTGCAGCTCTCACGTCCCCTCCACCCCTCACCCCCCAGGAATTCCTTCTGAACTTGGAAGCACGGTTGGTGGCAAGGCTTGGAAAGCAACCAGACAACACTTTCAGATTTATGGATGGATCCTACCTTTTTTCTTAAGATTTTCAAAAATGTTTTTTATTTATTTTGGGAGAGAGAGAGGAAGAGAGAGAATCCCAAGCAGGCTGCTCCATGCCGTCAGTGCAGAGCCTGACACCGGGCTTGATCTCATGAAGTGTGAGAGCATGACCCGAGTGGAAATCCAGAGTCGGATGTGCAACCGACTGAGCCACCCGGGAACCCCACCTCTGGGTCTTGTTTTTCTGATTACAAGGTGTTGATATAGAAGACCTCATCCCAAGAAGGCACCACTCTAACTTCAAAGCAAAAGAAAAATATATATGAATCTGATTTTTAAAAAACTTATGTGTCATATAAAATGCATACTCAAGGGTTAAAATTGAAAAGATAATAGCCAATGTCTGCATCTGGCAATAGTTTAATGATCAAATAATCAAGTGACTTTTGTGCCACTCTCATGCAAGGGGAGGCGTTCATAACTGGCATCTTTGTCTTTGTCTTGCACTCAGTCTTAGTATGGCAGTCCTTGCGAAAGGACCCTGTGTGCCACTGAAGAGGGGAAGGGTAGCGGGTTGGGAGGTACAAGGTATCGGAATAGTCCTCACTCTTCCACCAAGTAGCAGTGAGGAGACTTAGTGAGCTGACCCCCAATAGCTTGTCTGGGGCCAGGGTTCTGATCTGAAGAACAGTTTGCTCCGACTGTAATTGTCACCTTCTTCCTTGATAGAGGACACAAGAAGCCAACCCCACTGGGTGCCTCTGTTCCCTGATCTAGAGCAACAGAGAAACAGAAGGCTTCTCTTGGTTGGCCACGTTCAGACACGTGTGTGGCGCCTAGGTCTGCACTGTCAATACTGCCCTCTGAGCCTCTTATGCAGTGGATGTGCCACCATTCCTTGGCACTTTCAGATAGGGTTGGACAGCCTGCACCCTTTCCCCCGTCTGATTCCCAGTCCCCTTTAGCTGGGCATGACTTCATCTGGGAGGCCTTTCCTGACCCCTCCAACCTGGCTGTTTTCTCCTCCCACTGCCTTGGTTTTACACATCTCCCACTGGGCTATTAGCATCTAGAGGGCAGGAACTGTCTCATTTCCCACCATACCCTGTAGTGGCCGGTACTGAGTGAGCTCTCACAGTAATAGCATCTGTTGAATGAATGGCCAATGAGAATACGGCCAAGAGAAAAAAATTATCATGGAGATGTTGAACTGGAGCAGGATTTAAAGCCTCCATTAGCAGTACAGATACGCAAGGTGGTTCTATGGATGGGGTGGTTTTCTTTCAGGGTGGGCAGAGCTGAGGCTGGAATCCGGTCTGAGATTCTCAGGACTCTCAGCACCATTGCGGCCCATTGCCCTCCCCTTGGTCTCAAGCTCACCCTGTGATTCGGCAGCCCCTAGGCCCGTTGATCTTCAGCCCTCTGTACTGTCCTTGTTTGTACCTCTCTCTCAACACAGAAGGGACTCGATAATGTGTTTTGCAATAAATGAATGAACAAATGAAGCCTCAGACAAAAGTCCCTGAGTAAGACAAGAAAAACAGTCAAAGGGCCCAGATAAAGATCCTCCCCTTTCTCAGAGGTTTTACTGCAATTAGAACACTCCAGACTTCTAATCATGGGATATCTGAAACCAGTCTAGCCTCTAGAGAAGGAAAATGGGAAGGACTATTTTAATGAATTTACTTTTGCCTCATGCCTACGGGTGTCACAAGCCCCCTCACAGCCATCTCCTCCGAGCCTCTCAACAGCTGGGGGAGGTAGCATAATTTATCTGTGTGCAGCACTTAGATATTGCCTGGCCCGTGGAAGGTGGGACGCAAGTGTTAGCTATCACTATACATCAATATCCCCACTTCACAGATTAGAAAAGAAAGGCTGATGGAAGCAATAGCAATGATCTGTAGAAGGTCATTCGCTGGAAAGTGGCAGAGGTGAGATTTGAACCCTGGTCATCTGACTCCACAGTCTGTCCCTGTCTCCTCCTTATGCAGAGCCCTTCTATATCTATAGGTCACTTCCAACCTCGAGCTGTATCTCATCCCTTCAGCAGGATGGACACCTCTTAGGTTTTTGAGATTTCACGTAAAACCCTCTTAGGAGGCCGTAGCAGACCCGACATTCTTCTGGGCCTTTCTCCCACCAAGCAGAACCCAGACGTTAACCATCTGGCTCATGAGAGCATCTCATATATCCATGCCCCAATACGCCACAGAGTCACTGGCTATTTCATTTCTCTCCTAGATGCACATATGACTTGGACAGCTGGTGGAAATGCTCTGTTTCTGCTATCTAGGTGCTCCAAAAAGACCAGGGAGAGAGGCTTATGGTGGAACCACTTAGGTTGGCCTCCTCTGCTCTTGAGAGTGGACCTGTTGATGTGTGTCAGGGTCAGGGAGCTCAGATGAAACCTCAGAGTCATTAGCCCTATTTTCCTAAATCCTGATTACACTAGTTAATGCTTACAACCTAAACACCAAAAAAAAAAAAAAAAAAAAAAAAAAATGCCTGTAGACTGAAGTCATGGTGTGATTCTTAGTACAGAAAGGATGGTCTAAACACACGATCTCTCCTCCTACTGGTGGATGATGAAATTGGCCTTACCCAAATACTCCAATGATATCACTTGTTATTGATATTTGATTCGGTGCCTGTGGTGAGCAGGATACTGGCCATACTCTACTCACTAGTGAAATGCATCCATGTCTTCCACAGAGTTCATAACTATAGCATCGGTCGATTGTCATTTATTTATTATGTCTGTTTATATAGACTTTCCCCAAGAAAGGACGGAGGAACGGAAGAAATATAAGCTATGGCTCGTGCTCCCCCATCTTAGACTCTGGAAGAAAGAGAAGGCATGAATGTTGAAGGTGTGAAAAGTGCAGTGCAGAGCTATATTTGGTAAGAGGTCTGTGTGAGCCC
This sequence comes from Panthera tigris, assembly GCF_018350195.1. Taxonomy (NCBI): domain Eukaryota; kingdom Metazoa; phylum Chordata; class Mammalia; order Carnivora; family Felidae; genus Panthera; species Panthera tigris. Next base: position 52,030,734 of record NC_056663.1, on the reverse strand, counting down.
CAGGTAATGGATGCTGCGTGAGTTCAGAAGCAATACAGAGCTCTCGAGGCTGGGGCTGTCAGAAACGGCTTCCTCTCAGTAGCCTGGTGGCAGTCCCCAAGGGTGAGTCTGGGACGCTCCCTTCCCCCATCCTGCAAACTTGGGCTTCCTTTTCTGCTTTGAGGGACTTTCTACTGGGTCACAGTTTCTTTGGCTAGAAGGACAAGTCAATTTCCATCTCCTCCATTACCAGGAAACTCAGATATAAGGAGGTTGAAAGCAAATTCCAGGTCCAGAAATGTTAACAATCCCACATTAATCCATGTAGCTTTCTCTGAATCCCTGCTTACATCAGAACCTACAGAGGCATTGATTACTTGTGTTTATTTTGTTTTGAAGTCATGATTTGACCTCCAGACTGTCCAATTTCAAGAAAAAATGATTTATCTTCTCCTGGATTTAAACAATCCCACAGTAAAAGGAGCATGGCCTTTGGTTAATATTCAGGTTCTCCCAGTGCTGGGGAGCCTGCTGGCTTATGCTGGCAAACAAAGTGACACTACATGATTGTAGTGATTCTGCATGATTCTACCTGATTGTCTGGTTGCCCCCAGAGCCAGAAAACATCATTCAAGTCCTATTTGCCAGGGGGGCCGTTTATTGTGGTCTAAACGTAAAAGGCTCCACCAGGGACTTAGGTTTTTAGAAATTGAGGGAGTTTAATTTACATTCCAGTCACATAAAAGTAATCTCTAAATCGCTAAACATTTACACTAATATGTAATATGTTGGTCCTATGTGTAGTTTGGAAATTGGTGTTGGTTCTATTCTGTCTCATCAACTAAACGCCAAGAGTAGAGAGATTGCTAATCAGTTTGGCAGCTTTTGGCTACAGGTGCAGAGAACATGCTTCAAAGTAGCCTATATAATAAGGAAAATGTATCATGTCATTTAATAAGAGGTCACTAGGGAATGTGATGCTAGGATTGGTCAGTTCGGTAGCTCGGTGATGACATCATAGACCCAGGGTCCTTCAATCTTTTTGCCCTGCTGTCCTTATAACGTCCAGAGGGCTCCCTTTGTGCTCGCTTAGGGTCCTCCTACTTGGCTACCTTCCCTAGAAGTCCTTCCTTTTGTGATTGCAAAATGACTTTCACTGCCCCCAGTATACTTTTGAGATATGACAGTGTCCAGAGGAAGAAGAGAAGGTCGCTTTCCATGTGTCTCTTTTTTGGGAAACCTTTCCATAAGTTCCCCCCAGTTCACTTCCACCATATCTCACTGGCCAGAATCCATCATGTTGCTGTGCTTCAAGTTAGTCTCTGGAAAGGGGAACAGGGTTGTTGAGCTTGACAGGGGCAAATTAGAATTCACCCTGAACCCGAGATCCACACGAGGGGAGCAAAATCAAGATCAGAGTTATGTTATCAAGGAAGGAGGGGAGGAACGGATGTGGGTGGTTAACCAATAATAGCAGCCAAAAATGTTCTTCACTGAGACAGTCATTGAATGCCTCCTCGAAGGGTAAAATTAGCAGTATTGAAACACTGAGTTCCCACACTGTGGTGTTATAGGATTTGGTAGGAGGAAAGGAGGCACGTTATAGACAAAGACTTCTCAAATGTACTGGATTTCAGACCTTAGGGTGAGGCGAGTGTGGCGAGGGCAGGACAGAGGAGAATGAGTGAGTGTATGGGGCTGCATGAGGCAGGGGGGAGTTTGGGGTTGATGGGTTCCACTTGTTCACACCCCCAGCCCTCGAATGTGGGCAGATCCCTGTGGGAGGCAGTCTCAGCCTCGGAGCAATGCCTTGGAGATCTCTAGGGACAGGACTGATCTCTGTGGGACAGGTCTGGCCCAGTGACCTCCAACGTCTCTGTTCTCTTTCAGATATTTCTAGCATTCAGCCTTTTCATAGGATGCAGGAGACAGCCACACCACTGCCGCTCTTCACAGCAGACTAAACTACTGGGCTGACTTTTTATTTGAAGTCTCCCCTTTCACTGAGGAGGCAGCAGGATCTAGAAAAGAGATACTATCAGAGCGGGACACCGGAGACCTGGGTTATATTCCTGCCGCCACTGGGGATTTACTTTGTAGCTGAGGTCAGTCACTTAACCTCACCATGCTGCTTTCTGGAGTATGCAACTGGACTCAATGCCGTTGAAAGCTTTTTACTCTTTCTGACATTTTAGATGTTTCAGTCTAGGGTTGCCTAACTGGGTTGGGCAGGATACAGTGTCTTCATCGTTAGGGTCCTTTTCAGGGACGGTGCTAATAAAATGATGACATACAGTTCTTTTTTTTTTAATGTTTATTTTTGAAAGAGAGAGAGAGAGAAGAGACAGAGCGTGAGCAGGGGAGGGGCAGAGAGAGAGGGAGACACAGAATCCGAACAGGCCCTGAGCTGTCAGCACGGAGCCCGACCTGGGGCTCAAACTTGTGAACTGTGAGATCATGACCTGAGCTGAAGTTGGACGCTTAACCGACTGAGCCGTCCAGGTGCCGCTGACGACACACAGCTCTGATGAGGACCTCCACGTTTCATGTCCACCTCGGTGGAAGGCTGTCATTTATGGGCAACAGCAATGACAACTTGTCCTGCTTGGGCACCTACTGTGCACTAATGGCCCTGGCTCATTAGTCCTTAGATTTTCAGAATATTCCCTGGGTCGGCCAAGTTGTACCCTTGTGTTGACCTGTAGTGTGATCTTCTTTCTCAAAGTGATTACTTGTATTTAAGCAACCATTCATAAGCCACCGAGTGAGTGCATTAGCAAGAGTCTGGGGGAAGAACATGCACTCTACTTTTTTTTTTTTAAGTTTATTTATTTATTTTGAGAGAGCGAGTGAGCACAAGAGGGGGAGGGGCAGAGAGAGAGGGGGAGAGAGAAAATCCCAAGCAGGCTCCATGCTGTCAGCACAGAGCCCGACTTGGGAATCGATCCCACCAACTGTGAGGTTATGACCTGGACTGAAATCAAGTGTCAGACGTTCAACTGACTGAGCCACCCAGGCACTCTTCTACTTGTGTTTTCAAAACACATTTGGTTTCGCTCTTAATTCTTCAGCTAAGGGGATGTGGACAGCGGGCAATGCTGTGGGCACGTACAGAGAATGTCCTGCAGGCAACTCCGGCCCGCTCACTGAAGAGGGGACCTCGTTCCTTCCATCGGTGCTGCTCAGACTTTAGTGAGCGTCAGAATTCCCTGGGGAGTTTGTGACACCCTGGGTCCCACCTGAAGATACTCCTCAGTCCCCATCTGTAGGCACTCCTAGCCTCTCCCCCACCTGCATACTTTCCTGGGTCCCACCTGCCGACAATCTGACCCAGTAGATTTGGGGTGAGGCTCATGTGCCTTCTCACAGCTCCCCAAGTGATTCTGGTGCAGAACATCTGTGGGCCCCAGGTTGGGAAACACCAGTCTCGCTGAAGTGTAGAAGGCTGGCCCATGGAAGCAAAGTAAAAGATCTTTGAAGGACAACGGAACTGGGACACAGTGACTCAGTGCTCTGGAGAGGCAGGCACTGATGCCAACAGCAAAGGGAACAGAGCCCAGTCAACTTGCTCCCACTAAGCTTTTTTGGGAAGAGATAATTTGAGCTGAGGTGTGAAGAAGGTGGGGTAAAGATGGCAGGATGGAGACCTCTGCTGTCCCAGATCCACACTGGTGGTCCAGGGGTAAGAGTCTTTGAGGAGAGGTCTGTGGGTGGCAGCTTGAGTCCATGGCCAACCAAGCCTGGGCCAGAAAGCAAAAGTTACCAGCTGCCTGACCTCTGGTAGGCTTTCTTTCCTGGGTACCACGCTGGGTTCACCTTGCCCCCTCCGCATCATTCTAGCACGGTCCACTCTCCACTCTTCTGTCCCTGGTCAATGTCATTTAACCCTTTGGAAATTTTGGTGATCTCATCTATAAAATGAGGAAAACTACCTTTTCTCATGAGATTGGTGTGAGGATTAATGCAGTCATCTCTCTCTCTCTCTCTCTCTCACACACACACACACACACACACACATACACACACACAGGAATCCCTTTCACATCTAATGAACATGTCCTTAGCACTCTCCCTGGGCCAGCTCCCTGCACAGGGCTGTGGACTCCCTGAGAGCAGGAACAGTGCCACATGGCACCTGGTACACAGAACAGGCAAGCCATGAATACCTGTTGAATCAAAGAAGTCTCATTGCCAGGGACATAGAGTTGATGAAGACATGCAGTGCCCTAAAATAGCTCCCCATCTAACACAGGGGAGCATGGAGGTAAATTTGTAAGGATAATAGGGTAAGGTAAGTACTCATGCTGATAGAGCTTTAGGCAGACCATTCTGGGGTGATGGGAAGGACGGGGCTGGGCCTGGAGGGGTCAGGAAAGCCTGCAAGGAGAGCCTGGAAGAGAAGGAGGTGACCACAGGCACAGAGAAGGGCTGGGGAAAGGCCGTGCCAAGCAGAGGGAGAGCTGGGAGATGAGAAACAGAGTAGGGGTGCACCTGGAATACTGGGGGCACCAGGTCCCAAAGGCTTGTTTTGAAGTGAAGGAGTCTGGGATTTCCCTCATAGATCGATGATGAGTATCCCTTGAATTCCATTATTCAGAAAATACTGTATTTCATAGACATAAGCCAGTGTTTCCTTGGGAGCTGACCGACTGCAAATTTGTGAGGAAGACAAAGGGCGTTAGAGTTCTCTTCCATCTTGTGTGTGAGTAGTGTCCCCCTTCCCTTGAAGCTGGCAGCAGGCCCAGCACTGCCACAGAGGAGCACGGAGAACCTTCCCTGAGCCTTGGGAAATAGCTAAACCGTTACTGGCCAAGTGCCTCTTTGAAAAAGGGAAAATATAGATCCCACACATTAACTCTGAAAGCTGGTGAAGTCTGGTAACTTACTTCAAACAGATTTGGACTGAATCAGAAATACATCAGGCTGGTGGGTGGAGCTCTAAATTTACCCCTTCATCTCATCATTAAGACCGGGTAGAGGTTTCATTAGCGTGAGGTGCTATGTAAATACGAAGTGCTTTCTGAGTAACTATGTTCTGCACACCACCCCCCCCACCCCCAATTAGGATATGCTCAGTGGTAAATAGTGCGATTCTTAGAGACAGGAGAGCTTTATTTATAAATGACAGTATAAATCATACCTAAATTCTGGGAAGTGCTAAGTTATCTAGCCTTGAAGCAATATAGTAGTTTCCGTTCGTGCACAGGAAAGTCAGGCGCGGCTGAAATCGTATGTGGGAAATTGCTCTAAGCAGATTTCCAGCTCCCTGGGTTTGGTAAATATGGATGGTGGAAGTCATGGGCTAATTAGGTCAGTTCACACTGTTTGTGGGTGGACACCGGATCTGGAAGATACTCTGGCAGTTAACACTGTGGAATTTACTTAGTGTATCGTTGTGGAAACTGGGGTCCCAAGAGGTGTGTCCAAGGCTACGTGGTTAGATAGACCAGAGACAGGACGAGGAGCCGAGACTTAGGGACCTCCGTTTAGGACCCCTTTTGTTGCCGGCTTTATTTTTTTCATTCAGTGTTATTTATTGTAAAAACAATAATGAGTTAACAAAATTTATATCTCCCTAACTCAAGAGCTTTAAATAAATCAAGCAAATTTAGATTTATTTAAATTAATCAAGTAAATTTAGATTTATTTAAATAAATCACATTATTTAGATTTATTTAAATAAATTAACATTTGCAAGAAAACTTATATATTTGCAAATTATATATTTATAAATTTATATATTATATATTAAAAATATATTTCTGCATTTTCTTGCAAAATCTAAAACACACAGTTATAATCATTATGGCATACGATTCCATTTTCCTTCTTAATGTAATATTCAAATCGCTTCCCCTCATAGTTATGTGTTTTTCATAATTGCTTTTATGACAGATTACCAGATTTCTCATTGATACTAAGCATTCCCTTCATCTGGGGCACTTAGGTGGATTGTAAATTTTTCACTTTCACAGGGGCGCCTGGGAGGCTCAGTCCGTTGAACGTCTGACTTCAGCTCAGTTCTGGGTTCCAGCCCGGCATGGGGCTCTGTGCTGACAGTTCCCAGCTTGGAGCCTGGAGCCTGCTTGGGATTCTGTCTCTGCCCCTCCCCTGCTTGTGCACTCGCACACGCGCACTCTCTCTCTTTAATATAAATAAACGTTTAAAAAATTAAAAAGATAATAAAATGTTTTCACTTTGACACGTAATGCTGGCGTTAACATTGTTATGCAGTCGGCTTTTTCATGTTGAACTAGTCCCTCGCCCTCTTCCCCCGTGAGGCATTCCCAGGCTGAAAAGGGGAAACCCAGCCCGGCACCAGTATTTTGTACTCTGGCCCAGCAGGTGGCTAAGGAAAGCTTTGACCCCAGCTGGGAGTAGCCCACCAATGTAATAAAAATCCAGCCAGACCCCAGTGAGGATGCCACAGCCTGTAATCCTCTGTGGGATCCGGGCATAAAAGAGGGGTGAAGACGTTTCAGGAAGGTGCACTCCCTGCTGATGGTGGGGCCTTTGTGGGAAGGGAAGGAGCCAGTTTTCGGGAGGAGGGGGTAGAGGAGGAGCGAGTTTAAGGAGGGCACTGGCTTGCCTCCCCAGCTCTGCCCCAGTGCTTGATGGGGGTGTCACTAGCAGAGTGCAGGGTAGCCCATTGGCTCTGGGAGGCGGCTGGGCTCCTTCTGTCTCCACAGGGAGGTCCTGAGAGTGGCCTCCTGCAGTGACAGCCCAGGAGTTCTAGGGGAGACTCAAAGGATCAGGAACAACAGGGTGGGGAATGCTAAAGAGCATGGCTCCAGCCCACTGGCTTTGTAGAAAGGACCAAGGTGGGCAAGCCTTGCTCCCCTTCCTCTGACCCTCTTTTGTGGAAGGAAGCTAGAAGCATACCAAAGGCCAGAGCAACAGTAGGGCCCAATCCTTATTCAGGAAAGCCTGGTGTGTCCACTGAATATGTGCACTGTGTCAAGCCTCTGCAGAGTCTCCTAATCTGCAGGAATTGCAGAAAGCTGGGTGCCAAGCAAGGGCCGAAAGGAGGCTTTGGGGGTCACTTTTTCATGATCTTCTCCCAGGCTGCAAGTTGAATCGCACTTTATTTCAGCTCAGATTTGATATTTGCCGGCGATCTTAACTGAGTGCCTTCTAACCTTGCCTGACTCTTGCTCCTGCTGTTATAACACGGTACCAAGTGATCGCACATTATTATTTGAGTCCCACCTCGGCTATGTGAGATGTTCTGGATCTTGTCAGCAAGACCTTACAAAGAGTGAAGCTAGACTTCACAGACACCATCCCCTCAAGCAAGGGCGGACCAGCTTTCTAAGTTCAGAGGAAACCATCTCCTCAAATTTCCTATACCCAGCTCACTGCTCCTGGCCACACAGCAGAACATTCTGGCTGTGGAAGGGGCTGTCTCTGTTCGTAAAGCCAGAACTGCGCCGGTCTGACTTCTGGCTCCCCTCCACCTGGGGTCTTTGGACATTCGTTCCCTCCCGGGTCTTAGCAGAGGGGGCAGGCAGGCAGGAACATCCTCAGTTGGGTTCAATGAACAGTGACTCTCTGGCCAGCTGGCTCCTTCCTCATCCTGCTGCAGAGGGCAAGGAGCACGTGCTTCTGCCGACTTTGACTGAGGCAATGAGGCTGCAGACTGAGTAGCACCGGGGGAAACAGTGGAACTCACATGGACTCCTAATGAACTATTACAGAGTAAGCCCCCGACTAATTAATGCACATTAAAGCTTCTCTATCTCCCCATTAAGCCGACAGGGCTTATTCTTGTTTACATCTTCTTTGATTGTAAGATCCCCTTTGAACTTGATGGTCAGAACTCAGGGTGGGGAGCCGTAGGGAAAGGAGAGAGAGAATCCAGGCTGAGCAAAGTTGCCACCAAGGGCTCACCGGAGCCTGCTGACTCGGGAATTCCTGGGATGGAACAGCCCCGGGAGAGGAAGCAAGGCAAGATGCATTTAATTTCTTGATTAAAACGAGTTAAATGACCACAATTTTGATGTGTAATCAAATCATATTTGAAATACACTGGGCCAAATATATTTGTGATGAACTGCTGTGCAGATAATGGAAATCATTTCAATAAAACCCTCATCCATACTAAGACCTTAATCAAGGGATAACCTATTTGACATTGGATCACAGAGGACTGTGTAATTCTGCCCCTGCAGGAATAGATTTATTCCATTTGTGTGATTAATGCATTAGGAAGCTGAGGTCATGGTGAAGTTAAAGTCCACCTTCTGGATTTCTGTGCACTTTCCAGTTTTTTAGTTTCCTTGGGAGCAATGGTCTTTAATTTTTGTTTTTTAATTTTTTAAGTTTATTTATTTCTGAGAGAGAAAGGAAGTGAGGACGGGACAGAGAGAGAGAGGGAGGGAGGGAGAGAGAATCACAAACAGGCCCCACACTGTCAGCACAGAGCCTGACATGGGGATCCATCTCACAAACCATAAGATCATGACCTGAGTCGAAATCAAGAGTCCAACACTTAACTGAGCCACCCAGGCACCCCGGGAGCAATGGTTTTTAAAGTGTGATTCTCATGCTTTTCTCAGTAATTTTTACTTTTCCCAGAATCTGGTCTTCTGTTCATCAAACCTATGCCAATTTTGAGGTCATTGTAGCCTAGAAAGTGGGGGCTACTCCACTCCCTACCCCTAGAGGTTCCCTGTGGTACTGTTACCTAGACTTATTGGTTTCGAGCTTACCCAAAGTTTTGCCCTGAATGGGCTTTGTCCCGAGTAACCACAGACCACTGTTTTTCATGATTCTTTACCAATGGTAAATAGACATTTTGTTGGTTTCGTATACATCTCTTATTCTACCACCCTCAGGCTCCTCACATGAGAGATGGGGATCATATTGGCTCTATTCTCCTTCCCAAAGAGGTTGGCAGCTCCAGTGGGCAAACGGTGCCCAAAGAGGCTTGTGTAAACCGCAAAGTACTGCCAGATAACCGTGACCTCTGGTATTATGGCGTCCCTTCCAGGGGTCTTCTCTTTCTGACTAGGTTATATGCTTTTTGTGGACAGGGGCTCTCTGTCTCCTCCCCCAAACCATTTCCTGGCACAGACCAAGGCTCAACAAAGACTTCTTGACCGACTAGCTGGATAGACTGGAAGTGGGTTGTACAGATGGGTCTGGAGACCAGCCAGGGTGCCTGCCCATCTTGTCACCGGGACGAGGAACGTGGGCAGACTCAAACCGGTGGCGGCCACTCACTTTACGTCTTCAGGGTTCTGATTACTCCATTCCGCAGAGAGAAATAGATAGTTAAACTGTTAAAATGAGCCCAATAATCAGGTCAGTGGCATTGTAAAAGATATCTCTTTTGACATGTTCTGATTTCTTTTTTCCTCTCTTTTTACCCTCCTCTTAAAATCTGTCCTTTCTTATAAAGAGACAGATCCCTGATTTGGCATATGCTGTAGCTTGGACAAATTACATGAGAAGAGATCTCTTTTTGTTAGTTTGCTTGGAAGCTGTCTTATTATGGGGACTGAGATGACTGGAGAGGCCAAGCTTGTGTAATTAGGCAGAGAACAAAAATTACATGTCAATTAAAATACTCAAGTGGGCATTTTTCTTGCTTTTTGAGGTGGGTCTCTGCAAACATTTCAGGATGTTGCTCATTCATGGACGGACACAGGTCTCAAGCACGCACTCTCTAGGGGTATTCCTGTCCCCGAGGTGACTGCTATTAACTCTCGGTGTGATGGCAACTTCCAGACGATTTTATATGTATGCTTAGTCAAACTCATATGCAGATACACAGATTTTATTGAACCAAAATGAGATAGCAGGAGGCATAGTTTTCTGCAGCTTTTTTCACCGTGGACATTTCTCAAGTCAGAAATAGAGATCTATTTCATTATTTTTAATAGCTGCGTTTACTCGATGGCTTGATATAACCGTAATCAAACACTCTGGTGCTGCACCAGGCTATATTCATTTACTGATAGACATTTAGGTCAGACCCCACCCCCACCTCCAACACACACACTTCCTTCTGCCGTTACAGGCCGGCTCAGAGATGCCCACGCTCGGCTGTGTGCACTGGGTATCTCTCGCTCAGAAGTTACTTTTCTGATGGGGAGGAGGTGTTTGCGCCCTGTAAGTAGGTGGCTGGAAATCAGTCTTGGGTCTTCATGTCCTTTTCCCTGATCCCAGAGGAGCAGAGCTCCGATGGCAAAATGGTGTTTTTAAGGCCCACGGGTGCCCTGTTTCTCTGGCCTTGTTCGCTCTCCTTCCACCAGAGTCATCCTGCTGTGGCCCCTGTGCTCCTTTGCCTTGGCCATCAGAAGGTATGCTTGGCCATTAACCTAGGTTGGTTGGACAACTCATGGGGACAGGGCCCTGATGGGAAGGTCTCTTTGCCTTGGGGATTGGATAAGAAGGCTGGGTGTCCACGCTGTGGTCCCGCAGCTATATGGCTGGAGGCCTGCAGGGCTGGCTGGGTGGATATCCCCTTCCCTTCTCACCATCCCTGGCATTCCAAGAACCCCCAGACGGGCTCTTGGTGGCCAACTGCTAGGATCCTCCTGGATCGCCATTGAGACTAGCCTTTACCCCTATCCTGAGGTTGTCCTCTGTCAGGCAGGGACTGAGTGGCCCTGCACCAATCAGCCATGAGGTGGAGGAAAAGAAACAGGTGTTGTATCAGAAGACACTGAGGTGGTGACCCTTGTTAGACAAGGCAGTGGTCGGAGAAAGCACATGTCAGCTGAGGGAAGAGAAGAAGCCAACGCGAGATGTGCTCCGCAAAGCATGTTCTGGGAACGGTCATGCAGGGCCTACAGCGGAGAGATGGCCAGGGACATGCGGCAGCTCTGGGACCCGGTGGCAGGGCGACACTGGACAGTGAGAGAGGGGACAGTGGCAGGAGAAGAGTTGCAAAGGGGGCTGGACAGACACCGGGGAGAGCCAACGCACCCACATCCGTGCCTTAACACATTGTCAGGTACTGAACTTCTCGTAGGGCAAAACTACCTCATTTGGGGGACCTCGGGGATGGAGGCAGAAAAACGTACTTGTGTTCACTCGGAGGCAAGAGTGCTATGGCGAGACTGGTCAGAGCACCATCAAGGGCTGGTGTCACCCGTGTGGTGGGAGCAGGGCAGGCAGCACAGGGCTGGCCCGTGAGGAAGGCCGCTGGGACCTGCAGACATACTGGGGGGACATTTCTGGCGGAGGGAGCTCTGCACTAATGTTCAGAGGCTTGGAGCAGGGACAGGTGTGGGGAACAGCAGAGAAAGGCATTTGGAACAGAGACATGTGAAAGTGGAAGCGTCAGGCCAGGCCTAGAGCAGGGAGCCTTGAAGGCTGAGATGTGTACTCATTTCCATAGGAAAGGGGATGGGGCAAGCTGTTTGTTTCTGAGCTGGTTTGGGAGAGAATAGAGGCCTGTGCCTTGTTTGGTGTGCTTGTGGCCGTGTGATTCGGTAGCTTATTTCACTCCATCAGGATTTAGGGTGTGGCACTCTAGCCAGGACCCTGTTTTGAACTACAAATGGGCAGGCCTGGGAGGTCACCAGGGCACCACCTGTCGCCAGCTTCAGGCCCTCACAGAGTGGAGGCTTAGTAGGGATGGCCAGAGTGGGGCCTGCCAGCCAAGGTCACACAGAGAACCTGGGGTGGGAGGGCCTTCAGCACGACCCTCCCTGTAGCCAGAGAACATTCTCTGAGCAAAGAGGTAGAAGGAAAAAAAAAAAAAAAAAACTGGCAATCTGATCAGTGTTACGTGTTGGGCACTCTAGAGTCCCAGGACTCACGGGAAGGGAGTTGTGACATCTGGGTCCTGTGAAGACTGCCCCATCCTACCCACTGGTTGAGGCACATGCACTTCCTTCCTCCAACTGCTCCTTAGAACTGCAAGTTACCTCAGGTTGCCTGGTGACAGGAAATAGCCTGCCCTCACATGTGGTCAGCAGCATGGTGGCATAGTGGAGAAAGCGCAGGTAGAAAGGGCAGACCTCATCGTGGTCTGGATTCTGACATCAGGATTCCAAAGCTGCGTGGCCTTGGAGAAGTAGCTAGAGCTCTCTGGGCCTCATTTCCTCATTTAAAACAGTGGCAATAAGCCCCAGGCTGGCAATGCTGATTAAAGTTGGCGACGTCAATAAAGTCTCAGGGTGCACAGTAAGATATTCGATAAGAGTCAGTTCTCTTTTCCCTCTGGAATTCCTTCCCCGACTTTATCCTTCCAAATGAAATTTTTAAAATAGGCCTGTCTTCCCAGTAGACTCAGTGAGACTCAATAAATCCTAGAGTGAGGTACCAAGAGGATTGCAGAATACGTTTCCCCAGCGAGCCTTAAGAATGCAGGTGTCTGGACTGGCTTGGGGTCAAGCTCAAGGTCAATGGTGAGGCCTGTCCACCTGAGGGTAAGTGCTGTCCTCGCACCTGCCCCTCGCGCCCCAGGGCAGCGTGGTGGCCAGTGCAGTTGAACACTGCGAGACTGTTCCCAAATTCAGCTTCTCGCCTTTGAATCCCTGGGGTCCTGATTCTGAGAACAGGCTAAGCGTGTGAGGGTTCCCCCTCCTTTAATTTTAGCAGCAGCAGACTACTTTGTGCTGACACAGATTGCAGCGGTTGCCATGGGGACCAGAATCTGTGCCCAGATTCTTTCTGGAACTGGGAAGGCAGAGTGGGGCTCCCCCAGAGAGGTTGGAGGGTTTCTACTTTATAGAGGGAGCTGGAGGGAAGGAGAGCCACAAGCCTCTTCCTTGGCTGTTCCAGCTGCTTCAGTCAAAGGTGACCTAAATGAGACTGAATGTGGAAGGTTACCGCCTCCTGGAGATTTGCCCCTCAGTGCCTTGGGGCCCTTCCTCAGGTACCCAGGGAAGCATTGACCCTCACCCATCGCCTGGAGCCACCCAGCTTCCTCCCACACTCTCCTCCCGGAGCTTGGTGAGAAAGAAGATGAACTGCTCACATGGGTCCATGGTCCTTTATCCAGAACACCTGGCGCCAGTTGTGTTTTGGAGTTCAGAGTTTTGGGGGTTTCAAAAGGGGTGGCACGTATGTGTAGATTGCGCGACTCCGTCAGTGGGATTCCGGGCAGCACCTCGTAATCAAATGCACGAATGTTTCTGGGGCAAAGCACAGGAATGTGCACACACATAAAGATTATAAATAACCTCCTGTCGGTTCAGGGCAGATCTCCCTGCCAGGAGTTATGAAAAAGCTTCTGGCATCTCGAGCTTTTTGGATTTGGGAGTTGTGGATAAGGGGTTGTACTTCACAGCTATTTCTACTTTGTCGGCAGTTTTACATTTGTCATCGTGTTTTATTCTCCAGCAACCCTGGGCATTACTACATCTATGTAACAGATGGGAAAAGTGGGTCTTAGGGTAAGGGACTTCTAGGGTGACAGCAAGCAAGTGCCAGTGCGGACTGGATGCATACACCCAAGTTCCAGTTTCTTTCAGGCACACTGGGTTTTACGGAATTTGGAAAAGAAATGGTTTGCCTCCAAATAATGATGATGATGGAAACAACAACAATACTAGTAGGTGGCATTGCTGGAGCACTTAGGGCAAGCTGGGGGTCATGCTAAGTCCTTCTGTGTGAAGCCCTCAAGTAGCCCCACTACTCCCCTGCACCATGGTCAGGCCCATTTCACAGATGATGTAGCAGCACGTGCAGATGAGGTGATTTGTATAAGGGGTACAACTGGTCCATGGCAGGGTTGGGACGTGAACTGGGCCTGGGTGATGCCAGAGCCTCTGGGCCCACCCTGTGTTTACTGCCAGAAGCTAATGATTTTTGAGAGCAGATGGTCTCACAATCTAGTATAAACTTCTGGTCGCCATGAGGGGCATATGTAGTTGCTCTGGCTGGACCAACAGAAGAACCCAAGCCTGGTTTTGAGGTTTTGAGAAATCACAGTGCTGTGTGCACCCTCCCACCCCTAAAATCTGTATGTTGAAGCCTTAACCCCCAATGTGATTGTATTTGGAGATGGAGCCTTTGGGAGGTAATTAGGATTAGATGAGTGCATGAAGGTAAGGGGACTGTGTTGGGGCTGGTGCCCACAGAGAAGAGGTCATGTGAACACACACTGAGATGGTGGGCATTTACAAGCTGGGAGAAGAAACCTTTCTTCCCAGCTCCCTGACCTTGGACTTACAACCTCCAGGACTGAGAGATGAATGTCTGTTTAAGCCACCCAGTCTGTGGCACTTTGTTACTCAGCCTGAGCTAACTAAGACACACAGAGATAGTTTCCCATCCTGAGTTCTTCCTCTGCATCCATACTGGGCTGTGGTAGGTTCTGCTGTGGGAGGATGCCACCAAGATGGGGATGGGGGTGTGTGAGAACAAACCTATCCATTTCTCCATTTTTATATTGGGCACTGGTCCTTATCCTGGAATATCAGGCTTATCCTGGACGGTCTCCTCCACCCTCCGCATGGGGGACCCCAGAGGCCCAGCAGCAGCCTAGGTCTGGCCCATTGCTGGCGTTAGTCAATCATCAAATCTTAATGTGGGGATAATACACCCTTTATATCCAAATGAGGAGCCTAGGGTCAAGGGTTGGGTTACTCACTTGAAGGAGGCACAGCCAAGAGGGGCTTGAGTTCTATCTCACCAATACTAGTGGGTCCTGAATGATGCCTCACCCACCTCTCCCATCTCTTTCTTCCCTCCCAGTCTCATGGCCAACACATGGTGCAGGCCCTGTGCTCTGAGCCCCTTGCTTGGTGTCCCTACCCTGTGCTCCCATCCCCCTACAACTGCCAGAGCAAACTTCTCATTTGGTGTTCATGCTATTCCCTTGACCTATGCTATGGATTGAATTGTGTGTGTCTTTCCCAAATTCATATGTTGAAGTCCTAATTCCCGATGTGGCTGTGTCAGAGAGGAGGCCTTTGAGGAGGTAATTGAGGTTAAATGAGGTCATAAGTGTGGAGCCCTGATCTGGTGTCCTCATATGAGAGGAATAGACACCAGAGGTCTCTCCCCCCTCTCTCTGCCACGTGAGGACACAGGGAGAAGGCAGCCATCTGCAAGTCAGGAAAAGGGCTCGTACCAGAGCCTTGTTCCTGCAGGAAGCTTCACTTTGGACTTTCCAGCTTCCAGAACTATGAGAAAATTAATGTTTGTTTTTAAGCCACCCAGGGTATGGGCTTTTGTTATGGCAGCCCGAGCTGACTACCACCACCTGAATTCCTTTCCCCCAAACCTGTGTGTAAGCACCTCTTCTGAGACCCAGGTCAAGACATCCCCTAGTAGGAATGCTCTTACTTCTGAGCTCTTGTCCACTTGTGTTAAAAAGAACACTGACATAGTAGCCAAAAGGTGGAAGTAACCCAAGTGTCCATTAACAATGAATGGATAAACTGAACGTATTTGATTCATACTATGGAATATTACTCAGCTTTTAGAAGCAAGGAAATTCTGACACACCCGACAACGTGGATGATCCTTGAAAACATTATGCTACATGAAATAAGCCAGTCACAAAGGACAAATACTATTTGGTTCCACTTTATATGAGGTACATAGAGCAGTCAAACTCACAGACACAGAAAGTAAAATGGAGGTTGCCAGGGACTGGGGAAGGGGGAATGAGAAGGTTTTTTTCCCCTCCCTTAAGTGTTTATTTATTTTAAAGAGAGAGACAGGGACAGAGACAGAGAGAGAGGGAGAGAGAGAGACAAAACACGAGCAGGGGAGGGGCAAAGAGAGAAGGAGGGAAACATAGAATTTGAAGCAGGCTCCAGGCCCTGAGCTGTCAGTACAGAGCCCGATGCAGGGTTCAAACCCACAAACCATGAGATCATGACCTGATCCAAAGTCGGACACTTAACCACCTGAGGCACCCAGGTGCCCTGGAGTTTTGTTTTGTTTTTTTTAAGTTTATTTATTTATTTTGAGAGAGGGAGAGAGAGAGAGAGAGAAAAAGAAAAACAGAGCAGAGGAGGGGCAGAGAAAGAGAGAGGGAACACAGAGCCAGAAGCAGGGCTCAATTTCATGAACTGTGAGAAAATCAAAAGAGTGGGGCACTTAACTGACTGAGCCACCCAGGTGCCCCGAGAAGTTGTTTTTTTAATGAATGATACAGAGTTTCAGTGTTGGAAGATGGAAAAGTTCTGGAGATGGATGGTGGTGATGGTTGCACAATAATGCAGATGTTCTTACGGCCACTGAAACTACCTAAGAACGGTTAAAATCAGTTTTTTGTATGTATTGTTGCCACAATAAAAAAAAAAAAACAAAAAACA
Organism: Panthera tigris; assembly: GCF_018350195.1. Lineage (NCBI taxonomy): Eukaryota > Metazoa > Chordata > Mammalia > Carnivora > Felidae > Panthera > Panthera tigris. The sequence continues at coordinate 52,014,523 of NC_056663.1, read as the reverse complement.
CCTATCAAGCTTAGGAAACCTTGTAGGCCGGGAATTCAGGCTATTAAAATGGATGAAATTAGTTTAGCTAAACAAACAAAACAAACAAAAAGAACACCGGGCATAGAATCACAGTCTTGGTCTGGTTCCTTCTAGCTGTCTGGCCTGCACACGCCCCCACCTTTCTGGGCGTGAAGGGACGTAGCGCCCAGCAGTTCATGGCTGTCGGGCAAGAGCGCCTGTTGAACATTATGGCGCACGCATGCGCATTCATCGATGCAGCGGTACATACGGAGCACCCGCTGTGCGCCAGCGCTATTCCTGGCCTGCAGGATACCTCAGTGAACAGATACAGGCAAAGATCCTGCCCTCGTGGAGCTTACACTCTTGTGGAGGGAGAAAGACGACAAACAGTGGATAAGAACCATACACGGTGTTTTAGAAGGTAGTAAATGCTAAGGACTGTGAAGCAAGGGAGGTGGGTTAGGAGCATGTGTGTATGTGGAGGGTGCTATGAACTGGGTGTTTGCTTGCTCCCCAAATGTATATGTTGAAATCCTAACCCCCAAGGTGGTGGTATTAGGAGGTGATTAGGTCACGAGGGTAGAGTCCCCCATTAATGGGAGTTGAGACCCCCAAGAACTCCTTGGCCACTTTCACCATGTGAGGACATGGCGAGAAGACTGTGAACTAGGAGGAGGGTCCTCAGCAGACACTGAATCTGCCAGCACCTTCATCTTGGACTTCCCAGCCTCTAGGACTGTGAGAAATAATTTTCTGTTGTATATAAGCTACCCAGTCTGTGATATTTTGTGATAGCAGCCCGAATGGACTAAGACAGAAGGGGTTTGTTCAATAGGGGTTTGTTCAATGGTCAGTGTGGGGCTCACAAGAAGGTGACATTTGAAGTTAGTGGTGGAGTGCTTTCCAACATGGTAGCCACTGGCCACGTGTGGCTATTTGAGCTCTTGGAATGTGGCTGGTCCACACCGAGATATGCTGTGAGCGTAAAGCACACATCAGACTTCAAAGACAGGTTGCAAGACAAAAAATATAAAATATGTCATGAATAACTTTTTATTGGTTACATGTTGAAATGATCATTGGATATAATTGGGTTAAATATATTATTAGCATTAATTTCAACTTTCTTAGATTTTTTATTGTGGCTACTAGAAAGTTTAAATTTATATATGTGAAATATAAATTTGAATGATATACGTGAAAAAGCACTTCCATAGATGGTGCACATTTGTGGCTGTCATTATGTTTTAGTGGATGGTGTTCTAGGTGGGGGTTGCTAAGCTGAGAGCAGGCCTGGCATGGTCTGGGATGGAGAGAAGGCCAGAGTGGGGAGGACGCAGTGAGGGAGGGCCTGAGAGGTGCAGAGACTCAGGATTTTTTTTTAAAGCTTATTTATTTATTTTGAGAGAGAGAGAGAGAGCAGCAGCATGAGCAGAGGAGGGGCAGAGGGAGAGGGAGAAAGAGAATCCCAAGCAGGCTCTGCACTGTCAGCGCAGAGCCCGAGGCGGGGCTCAACCTCATGGACCTCGAGACCATGACCTAAGCCGAAATCAAGAGTCAGACACTTGAGCTTAACTGACTGAGCCACCAGGTGCCCACAGAGACCCGGGATTTTGAGCGGAGGTGTAACTTGGGGCTGGTGATGTCCTGCCTCGGTCAGCTTGAGCTGCCATAACAGAGTAGCACAGACTGAGTGGCTTAAACAATAGTCGTTTATTTTCTTGCAGCTCTGGAGGCTAGGAGTCCACGACTAAGGTAGTACAGATTTAGTTTCTCCCAAAGCCTCTCCTTGACTTGCAGATGGCCTCCTTCGTGCTATGTCCTCACATGGCCTTTGCTGTTGGCACGCATCCCTCGTGTCTCTCTGTAAGGACACCAGTCGTACTAGATTAGGGCCCCCCTTATCACCTGATTTAACCTTAATTACCTCTTAACGGTCCTGTCTCCAAATAGAGTGATTTTGAGGGTTAGAACTTCAATAAATTTTTTGTGGGGGCACGCAATTCAATCCATAACGTAGCCTTAACAGCCATAGTGTGTTTTGTTTTGTTTTGTTTTTTGTTTTTTTTTCTGCCGGCTAGCGTGAGGGAAGGTTGCTTTGGGGTAGGACTCTTCCTGACTCTTCTTCCTGTCCCCAGCTTGAGCATACGGTCAGTAGTGGGTGGTCCCAAACTCCTTGCTGTGGGCCCTGGACATCTCCTCCCCCCACCCCCACCCCAGAACCTTCTAGGAAGCTTTCCGTGGTCTTACTGAGACCCCCTGTATGCTGGTCCCTGAAGTCCAGGACCCCATATAATTCTCTCAGCCACCTTGAGGATGGGCCATGGTTCCCCACACTTTCCAGTGGTACTTGAAGAAATGCAGGAATATGCCCAGGGTCCCACAGTGATTGGAGGCCATGCTAAGCCCATCAGACCCTGAGCCTCTCTTCTGACCTCTGTGTGGTGCTGCTTAGGCTTCCTGACAGTTGGACACAGCTTTCCAGTTTTTGAAGGATCAAGTGAGTCAGACTATTACTTGTAAAGGACTGGACTTTCTTGTCCCTATGGCCTGAGAGTCAAGGTTGCAGTGGGTAAGTGGACATTCCTGTGCCCATCCATTCATGGGCGGCGAACACCTGTGCTGACCGAGTCCTGGGTCCTGTCTGGACTTAGCCGAACCCTTTCTAACTGACGCTGAGGCTCTCACCTAAGTGCCCTGGGGGCACTTTACTGTCATTATTGTGTTTTGGCTTCAATTTATAGCTTAGAATTGAATCTCAGCGAGGTGAGGGAGCACAGTCACATGGCTAGTGAGACTCACCCAGTCGCTGGCCTACGTCCAGCCTGTGTGCTCTCTTGAGTGTCCCGTGATGATGGGGTAAAGGTCAGGCCGGTGGCCTGATGGTCAGGACGTGTGGGTTCAAGTCATTTTTTACAAAAAAACTAAACATTAAAACAATTTTTGATAAAATACAAGTAACATAAAATTTACCATCTTAATCATTTTTTAATGTTTATTTATTTTTGAGGGGGGAAGGGGCAGAGAGAGAGGGAGACACAGAATCTGAAGCAGGATCCAGGCTCCAAGCTGTTAGCACAGAGCCCAACATGGGGCTCGAACTCACGAATCGCGAAATCATGACCTGAGCCAAAGTCGGACACTTAACCGACTTGAGCCACCCAGGCTCCCCATCTTTAAAAAGAACTTTTTAATGTTTATTTATTTACCATCTCAATCATTTTTAAGTGTACAGTTCAGTGGTGTTAAGTGGATTCACACTGTGCTGCAATGAACACCATCCAGCTCCAGAACTCTTTCACCTTGCAAAACTGAAACTCTGTACCCATTAAACACTAGCTCCCCATTTCCTCTTCCCCAGTCCCAAGCAACCCACATTCTGCATTCTGTCTGTATGAACTGATTACTCTAGGTCCCTCATGTTAAGTGGAGTCATAGAGTCCTCATCTTTTTGTAACTGGCTTCTTTCACTTGGGTTCATCCGCTTTGCAGCATGTGTCAGGATTGCCTTCCTTTTTAAGACATTTGAATGATAGTCTGTTGTATGGATATGCAGCATTTTGTTTACCTATCTGTCTGACAGTGGACGTCTAGTTTGCTTCCACCATTTGGTTATTGTGAACAGTGCTGCCGCGAACACGAGTGTGCAGATATCTCTCGAGTGTCAAGTCACCTTGTTAATCGATGCACTGGGAACAATAATACCTGCTCTGCCTCCCTCCCGGGACTTTCTCAAGGATAAAGCTGTGAATATGTGTGGAATGTCTTGTGAAGTGTGAAGTGCTGTCTGATGTGGGGAGCGGGGTCATTAGAGTCCTTCCTGTCCTCCACCTTGATGGGAAGAGTTAGCTTTCACCACGGAAGTACAAACTGGGAATATTTTTCTTAAATCCCAACCCTAGAGGGAATTTATTTGGCAGAAGAAGACACTGACCTAAGGCCCTAGTTAAAGGGGCCGGCCTAGGGGCGCCTGGGTGGCTCAGTCGGTTAAGCGGCCGACTTCAGCTCAAGTCATGATCTCGCGGTCCGTGAGTTCGAGCCCCGCGTCGGGCTCTGTGCTGACAGCTCAGAGCCTGGAGCCTGTTTCAGATTCTGTGTCTCCCTCTCTCTGACCCTCCCCTGTTCATGCTCTGTCTCTCTCTGTCTCAAAAATAAATAAACGTTAAAAAAAAAAAATTTAAAGGGGCCGGCCTAGAGAGCTGCTTCAAGGCCAGGCTCTTCATCTGTGCCCAGTCTCTGTTTACTTCCCAAGTAGGGTCGAGCAAGGAGAACTTGGCTGAAATCTTCAGTCAAGGGACCCATGGATGGTGGATGGAACTACCATCTTCTTTCCAGAGCTCAAGTCTTAGCAGGCTTCTTTCACTTCCACTCCCAGACATGACGGGCCACCTTGTAGGAGCCTTTGCAGGGCTGGGGCAGCATTGAAGTGGTCCTCCTCTCCCATCTCCGCCTTTCTCAATGCCTCAGCTCCCCAGGATGGTGCCACCGGCCATGTCCTGTGGCCATTTGGAAACTCTCCTGTTCCCAACCTCTACTCTGAGTCCAGGACTGGCCTGTCACCCAGTGGGAACACTACTGTGGTTTCTACTGAGCCTCCAGTGGTTTTTCCCAGTCCTTTGTCACCTTCCTGCCCTCATCCTGGGTCTCAGCACCGCTTGTTCTCATCCTACTGCCAAAAGACTGCTGCCTACAGAGGCTCTGCTGGTTAAAACTTCATTATGGAACATTCCTTATCTCCTTGCTGGGGCCTGGCATGCAGCTTCGACTTGACAATTTCTCCTTGGCACCCAGGGCCCCGAGGCTGTCCTGGCTCACCGCCTGTGTAGCATGTATCACTCCACCATACTTCCGCCCATCTCCCACACTGGACTGTGAGCTTCCTGGGGCAGGGATGCTGTCCCCAATGCCTAGCATTGCTCTGGTACAGAGCAAGTGCTCAGAGCATGTTTGCTGATGGAATATGTAGGGCTCTCCTGCTAGACTGTCCTCTCCACAGCAGGGCCTGTGACTCAATAATCACCTGCATCTCTTTCTCCATCCCCCACATCTGGAAGAATGCCAAGACCCAAGAAATGATTGACTGAATAAATGAATGAATCATGAGGCAGGAGGCTCCATCAACCCAGGGCAGGGCTGGGCAGTGCAGCTGGGTGGACCTTGTTGTCACATCGTCAGCGTCACTAGATTGAACAATTACTCTGTTATATGTGACTGTGGGCCATGGGGCCATGGGGCACTGCCAACATGGGGAGACCTGTGGTGGGAGAAAGGGCATATGAGACACAGGGCCCAGCTCAAGGAAGACTTCTGCTAACCATAGCTCTGGGTCCCCTGGCTTCTTACTTTCCGCTTGGCTGGAGCTGACAGAGCATGCCTGTTGCTGCGGCCATGTGGGTGCCTCAGGAATAGGACATTTGAAAAGCTATCCAGGCTCTTGTTGTCCCAAGAATAGACAACACTGCTTTTTTGAAGAGTCTTGTCTTCAGCAACAAAAAGTCTGTAATTCCTAACCTGCCGTGATATCATTTATCTCTCTTCTTTTTATCTCTCTTCTTTAAACTAGCCAAACAGACTGCTAGGTATTTTCTGCGTGTCTGGTTTGTTTTCTGGTGGCGTTCTGGAACCTGTCGCCTGGGCTCCTGGCCTATCGAATGGGCAATAGAGCCCCAGGTCACCCGTCTTGGAGCAGCTCACCAGTGGGTGCCTGGATTGGACAGTTCCCTCAGGGCTGTTAGCTTTCCTCTGGAGCTTTAGTTTCCCTGGAACTCCTTGCTCCACCCTGGTCCCTTTCCATCTGCCAGAGGCCAACAGAACAGCCTCTTGGCAAGGGTTTCTACTTCTTAATCCATTTTCACAACCTGTGATTGAACTATGTGCAATGCAGGCATCAGAATTCAGTAGCATCTTTTAATTCTCTATTATTGATGAAAATTTTTGGACTGGAAAGAAAAACTGGTTTGGGGATTGATTTTTGTCAGTTTAACTCATCTTCGGTATCGATCCGTGCATATGTTAGAGTGAAAGACTAAATCTGGGCTGTTTCAGGTGAATGGGGAATGTTATTGCAGAGCATCTAAATTCAGGGTACACTTACAGCATAGGATCACTGTCACCATAGGATGCCTTTTACAACAGTCCTCCATGTACTGGGATGCTTGCCCCAGGTTTGAGGTCTCTGAATTACCCTTCTAATCCTCTCCCACCCCAACCCAATAGACTACCTGACACACAGTTGGCTCTTAGCCAACATTTGTTAAGCACGTTTGTTTAAACACAGTCTCCAGAGTTCATAACAGCCCTTAATTATTATTCATCAGAAGGGAATCACAATACTCAAATTGTACACGTACGTATGAATTCCATAGGGACAAGGATTCTGGGAAATGTACTGGATATTAATCATACAAGATGATGAACAATTACTCTTCTCAGGAAAATACAGATAGGACCCTAATTTCAGAATAAGCTAATCAAAGTTTCCTTTAGCATGTGGCAGCAACTTTAGCAGACAGCTCCTGGCACAATCCAAATATATTGTGGCCACAGCTGTCCTGACCTCTGATCACCAATGTCCTCCTACCCCTACCCTGACCACACAGGTTGTTGCCTGGTGGGTATGTCCCACTCTCCCTCTGCCCAGAGTCCCAGGGCAGGCTTGGGGGTGCACAGAGTTTCTTCCCTGTTTCTCCACTCAACATGAAACCTAGGGACAGAAATTCTGATTTGACTCTTGGCCCCACCAGTGCAAGAGTCACCTTGAGCAAGTCCCAGAACCTCTCTCTGGGCCTCCAGGCCCCCTTGTGAATGTGGTTATTGAGAGTTGTCCTCCTGATTCTCTGGTGGACATTTCTAGAATACAAAGAGGTGGGGTATGTGAGGGACACCTGGGTGGCTCAGTCAGTTAAGCGTCTGACTCTTGATTTCTGCTCAGGTCATGATCTCACAGTTCATGGCTCTGAGCCCCACATCAGGCTCTGTGCTGACAGCACGGAGCCTGCTTGGGATTCTCTCTCTCTCTCTCTCTCTCTCTCTCTCTCAAAATATGTAAATAAGCATTAAAAAAAAAGAGGTGGGATATGTGAAAGGACAGTGTTGGCTGTAAAGGTCATTTATTGTCATTGATGTCATCGGCTGGCTGGATGTTGCAGACTTATGTGGGGGCAGAGCCACCCAAAGAGTTCACTGCTTCTGAAGAAACATTCTGGGTTAACTCACAAAGTGGCTTTCAGACACACTGTGTTAAAAAGCAGAGTGCTTTCTCTGTATTCACAATCCATATTTTTATCTTACTCTTCTGCATTTTAAGGTTTTCAGAGGGAGGGAACAGATGCCACATCTGGTCTGATTTTCTTGGCATAGTGCATATATTCAGCAGACACTTAATATTAGGAAAGGAGTCCTGTGATGTTAACAGAGGGTATTTACATGGACTATTGCCCACTGGAGAGAGGGGGCTGGGCCACCTTATACTTCCTTCTTGAGTCCCAGCCTGATCTTGGGCCTGTTAGTCAGCCAGAGCATTTTTAACAAAGTGCCACAGATTGGGTGGCTTCAATGGCAGAAACTGCTTTTCTCAGTTTTGGAGTCTAGGAGTCCAATATCAAAGTGGTTTCTCCTGAGACCTCCTTCTTTGGCTTGTAGATGGCCCTTCCTGAGTCCTCACATGGCCTTCCCTCTGTGCGTGTCTGTGTCCTAATTTCTCCTTCTTATAAGGACACCAGTCATATTGAATCAAGGCCCATCCCAATGACCTCATATTAACTTAATTTCTTCTTTAAAGGTTCTATCTCTAGGGGTGCCTAGGAGGCTTAGTTGGGTAAGCCTCTGACTTTGGCTCAGGTCATGATCTCAGGGTCTGTGGGTTCGAGCTCGACGTCGGGCTCTGTGCTGATAGCTCGGAGCCTGGAGCCTGCTCCAGATTCTGTGTGTGTGTCTCTCTCTCTGCCCCTCCCCTGCTTGTACTCTGTTTCTCTCTCTCTCTCTCAAAAATAAATAAACATTAAAAAATTTAAAGGTTCTGTCTCCGAATACATTCTGAGATGCTGGGGGTTAGAACTTCAACTTAAATTTGGGGGTGGGGGGGACACAATTTATCCCATAGCAGAGCTTATCTTGTCTCTTTCAGTACCTCTGTGTCCCTAACTGCTGAACCATGAACACATGCCTGGAAAGCAGCTGGACGGACCTCCCCTCTGAAAACTTGCACCCATTTCTCTGTACTGTCCCAACCTGGGCCCAGCTATGAGAATGTGGACACGGTTCCCACAACAAACTTCTGCTTTTACCATGATCCTGTTCCAGTGTATGAGGTGAACTTGCCAGGAAGAGATGGTCACTCAAGCAGGTCACCAAAATTGTGGTGCTGTGCTCCTTGTCACAGCCAGGCCTCTGTGTGCTGGTGATTATCGAGCCTCTTGGGATGGCACTCCAATGGATGGTTGATTAATTCATCTATTTCTTGGCATCCTTGCCCTCCAGTTGCTCTAAGTCTAGTGGCTTCAGCAGGAGAGACGAGAGGCAATGGGCAGAAAGGCACTAAGCTGGGAGATCTTAAGCAAGCCACTTAATAACTGATTGCCAATCCATAAAATGGGGGACTCTTGCTTCCTTGCCCAGTATGTGAGGATGTTATGAGGATTAAATAGAATCATGTCCATGAATGTGTTTTGTAAGCTGAAAGTGCTACCTAAATGTAAGGAACCCTTATAGTCACACTTTTATCCTGTTTGAGTTCCTGTTGGGGTCTAGTAGTTAGGTGCTGCCGTGTTTGGGGATGGGATTAGCTGTGTCCACTAGCCTGCTCACTCATTACCTGTTTGTTTTTTTTACTGCTGTCACCACTAGCACCCCAACTTGCCTCTCTCTGATCCTCTTATCCCACCCAGAGATAGGTCCTAAATCCTCAGAGTGATTGATTATATGTATGTGAAATCTAGCAAGCACATTCCTTTAGAATTATTGAGGAAATATGCTCTCTCCCCTTCTTGGAAATTCATGGTGCACATTGATGTGTTAAAGCTTTGGGGGGTTCTGCAGTAAAGAAACCTTGACCCCAAAATTCTACCCATTCCCCTTTGTTTTGTTTTCTTATTGCTACTCTCTGGAACACTGGGAAATGTCAATGAACTGATGGCACTTTAGGGAAATTTGCCTCTACATTCAGGTTTAGGGTTAGGGAAGGTGGTGATTGGGGTTTGAGGCCCTGGCTCATAAAAGTACCCATCAGGGGAGTCATCGGAGGAAGTGGAGGAGAAAGAATTATAAGTTCAGCCATCCAGTCTGAGCCCCATGTGACCCTGAAGTTCTGTCTGGCAACATCAGCCCCAGGCAGGGCTCCAGGGAGGGCCTTGCAGGAGAGGTGCTTCAGGTAGAGTCTGGGACAGATGGAAGAGTTGGCTTCCTCCAGTGGGAGTTGAGGCTAGTGGAGCTGCTTATTCTGCTTCAGACAGAGAAGGAACCACAGAGCACCTGTTAAGGCTGAAGGACTGGGCAGGGTTCTCCCAAATGTAGATTTCTCAGCCAGATCTTTCAGGGGAGAAGAATATGCTTATCTCATGAAGGACAGTGGTCCTTTACTATTTATTCCATTAAGGAGGAACCCTAGAGCTATTTTTTTTTAAGTTTTATTTATTTATTTTGAGCGAGTGAGTGAGAGAGAGAGCATGCATGAGAGCAGGGGAGGGGCAGAGAGAGAGGGAAGAGAGAATCCTAAGCGGGCTCCACTCTGTCAGTGCAGAGACTGACGCGGGGCTCGATCCCATGAACCATGAGATCATGACCTGAGCCAAAATCAAGAGTTGAACGATTAACCAACTGAGCCACCCAAGTGCCCCAAGCCAAAGACTGTGAGGTGAATGTGACAACCACTACACCCCAGAAACTAGCCGGTGGCAAAGACTGTGGTGTTGGTTCCAGCCCTGCTGATGGAGAAGAGGAGGTGACCGACATGCAAGGCCAGGTGGTTGCTCTTGGAAGTTAGCCACAGTTAGGGACACCAAGTTAGATTAAACTTGGAGCACTGGGTAACTGCTTGGCTGAGAAGTGGTAGTCTGGGGTGGGGTGATGGATGACAGAATATAGGCGTGGGAGGGAGGGAGGGTGAAAGTAGGAGTTAACTGCCTATCAGATGCCTTTTGAAGGACAAAATCAATTATGATCAGTGTGGTGGGCAGTCAGGGATACAATGCACATAACTGTGCTTTTTGGTGGCCCATGAATGTGTGTGTGTGGGTGTGTGTGTGGAGGGGGGATGACAAAGGGAGTAAGGTCCCATATCAGCCAGTGTGGGTTGTTTACCAATGGGAGCCCATCTGGGGGTTAGTGTAGGCTCCTGTAGGGTTCCAGCTGACCTCTTTGCTAGGAATGGGGAGCTGTTTTGTGGTCCTTCTCTGGGGGAAAGGCCTGCTGGGCAGTCTGTGTTCAGACAAGAAGCCCATGCTACCCCGTGTCAACCCACATGTGTAGGACCTCGGCCCAGCCACCAAGTCAGGGCTGCTGGAAGCAGCTCCTCGCAGAGGCTACTGGAGAGAAGGAGGAAGAAAGCGCTGTGCAGACGAGGAGTAGGCAGGGAAAAGAGAGAAAGCTTTCAGCAGATGGGAAGGCAAGGAGGGCAAGAAACCACGGGAAATGTCACAGGAAGTGTCAACATCATAAGCATCAACATCAGGCTAGTAATGGCATTTGAACAGGACATTTTATTGCAGCTACTGTTGTCCCCTGAAGAATGTTTAACCTTCCCAGCCCACATCTACTGTGTGCCAGGAATGCCCCTCACTCAGTCATCAGGGCAACCAAGGCCACTCCACTCATCTTCCAATGCCCCCATGCTGCCTCTGCTTGGGAATGTTCACCAAGGCCCCTGTTATCACCAATAGTTTGAGCTGATGGAGCTGTAAGTGTCCCCCCACTCCCCACCCAGGACAGTCACAAAGGCCATAAAGAGGAGATGGGCTAGAAGAGGCTGTTCGAATGGTGACATTTTTTCCAAATAAACAAGCTGCTATTGAGTCAGGCACTGACACAGACCCTGGAGACTCGAGGAGAAGTAAAACCTGACTCTGGAGCTTAAAGAGCTCAGGGTCCAGCAGGGTGGGCAGGCAGACAGACATCAGACATATGACACTCAGTCAAAAATACAGGGTTAGAAGTGCAATAATGTATCAGTTAGTGCAGGTGCAGCTTCAGTAACAAATAGACCCCACAAGCCTGGTGACTTAAGTTAATTTCTTGACCGTGGTGTGGTTGGAGGTGAATATTCCTGCTTGGTGGGTGATGCTCCTCTGTAACTGGAGAACCCAAACTTGCTTCATATCTGCCATCCTTGTCACCTGCATCCAGGTGGCATATGGAGAGGCTCACCACTTAAGTCTTGTCTTGGAAGTGACATATACCACTTCTACTCCTATTGTATGCTCTAGATCTAGCCATGTGGCCACATCCAGCTACAAGGAAAGCTGGAGATTGGGGCCCAATCTCCATGTTGGCAAATGGCAAGCTGGTTCTACCCCAACAAGCACAGGCCAGGGGGAGAGGCAGCCTAGTGGAGGGCAGTTTTTTTATCTTGGGAAACTTTACCTTTACAGAAACATCTATTGTTTCTTGGTTCATATCTAAGACAAATAATCCTTCACTTCATGGGGCAGAGTAGCCCCGCAAAATATTGTAAATGTTTATAATCATGTAACGTTAATACTAGAAGGGACATCAGGGATCGTTAAGTTTAACTCTTTATTTTTCATTTTTATTTTTTAGCTTATTTATTTATCTTTGAGAGAGAGAGAGAGGGGGGGGGAGAACGAGTTGGGGAGGGGCAGAGAGAGGCAGAGAGAAGCCCAAGCAGGCTCTGCACTGTCAGCACAGAGCTGAACGCGGGGCTCAGTCTCACAAACCATGAGATTGTGACCTGAGCTGAAATCAAGAGTCAGACTCTTAACCGACTGAAACTCCCAGGAGTCCTATCAACTCTTTAGATTTTAGAAGGGAATGCTCATGTTCAGAGAGGAAGTGACTTGGTCAAGATCACCCAGGTTGGGGAGTTCTGCCCAGGCCACCACAGTGGCTGGTCCAAGTGTCTGGAATTTGAGGGAACGCAGGAAAAAGATGCAAGTAAAACTACATGTGCAGGTTTATTCTAGAACCTCAAGCCACCCCCACACTCTCTTGCCCTTGCCTCTGCTGGGAGAGTCAGAGCCACATCCTCCTCAGCCAAATGAACTGAGTGCTTGTGTCATGCTTCCCACGCAGACAGCTGCTTCTCTTATCCCCTGCCAGCCTCCGGCAGCGCCCTAGGCCATCCATGGCTTACATGAGCCACCTCTTCTGCTAGAAGAAGCACCACCAAGCAACTCTGTCCCCACATTCATCCCGACCTGGGGTCTTGTCCTTTCTTTGCAACTTCTACATGCACCTGTGCAGCCCCATCCCATTCCACTGACTCAGGGCTCTAAGCAGCAGGAGGTAAGGTTGGGAAGCTCTTAGCTCCTGCCTCTGGAAGCTGAGGGTCTATGGAGAAGAGGCCTGCAGGGAAGAGGCAATGGCAGAACAGAGTGACCAACCTCAGACCAGAAGCAGGCTCAGTGGGACCCAGAAGACGGAAATTTAATTCCACGTGGGAGACCCGGGAAGGCTCCCTGAGAGGGACCAGCTAAACTGAGTCCTGTAGAAGGAACACAGGGCAAGGTGGGTGGGAGAGCAGAGCAGGAAGAGGGAGCACCTGTTCACACATCACAAGGTGGGAGAAATGTAGCTTCTGTGGACAACTGTATTCACCCCAGTCCGCCCACATGGCAATGGCCAGACATCCACAGAGTGTGAAGATGTTGCAGGCGAGAGATGCAGGTGGGAGCCAGGTGGAGGGGAGCGAACTTGGTCTTGGGGGCAAAGGACAGCAGTGCCTGAGGGTCTGTAAGGCCAGGGCCACAGGCTTCCTGTGCTGTGGCGGAAGGGCTTGGGGCTCCTTCCCTGGGCCCTGAGGGGCTGCTGTGTGCTGACACCTGTGGCTCATGCTTTCCTCCAGGGCACTGGGAATGGGGAACCTGAGGTCAGAATGTTGAAGACCCGGATGCATGTCCTAGGTGAGCCTATCCAAGTCCTAGCGCCCTTATCTGGAAAACGGCCACAGTGATTATAATACTTTGTTTTAAAAAATGGTAATAGTTGGATATCTTTAAAAAATTTTTTTCAATTGTGCTACAATACACGTGACATAACATTTGCCATCTCAGGCATTTTTAAGTGTACATTCAGTAGTGTTACATATACTCACATAGTTGTGCAATAGCTCCAGAACTTTTTCATCCTGCAAAACAGAGCTTTGTTCCTATTCAATGACAATTTCCCATTCCTTTCTCCCACAGCCCCAGTAACCACTATTCTACTTTCTCTTCCTATGAGTTTGACTACTTTAGATACCTCATGTAAGTGGAAGTATGTATCTTTTTGTGACTGGCTTATCTCACTTAATGTCCTCAAGGCCCATCCATGTTACAGCATGTGTCTAGATTTCCTTCTCTCAAAGGCTGATGAGAAATCGTACCTCAACTTGTGTGTGTGTGCGAGGATCAGAGGACAGTATATGAGACAATGATGTGTAAACTCTCAAGAGCTGTGCACATGCTTCAGAGGAAAACCCCTTCACAGGAGTGGCCTCCTTAGTTGGTAGAGTAGATCGTGGGACAGGGGGCTGACTTGATCTGGGCCATGAAGAACAGAAGGAGGAGGTGCTAACGACCACATTTGGAACACCATGGTCTCAGTTGGTAACTATGAGACAGTCTGGGCCATGTCATCCCTACTGGGTACAAGTGGAAACTGAGGCTCAGAAAGTTTAAGCCACATTCTCAAAGCTATGGAGCCAGTAAGTAGTAGAACTGTGGCTAGTACAGAATGCTCTGATACCCTGTGGCTTATGTGCAAAAACAAGTCTTTTTATATAGGACAAACATGTCTTCTATTTCTGAGGGTGCCATAGAAAAGGTGGGAAGCAGAGAAACTGAGCAGAAGAAAATGGAGGCTGAAAATAGGCTGTGTAGAACCAGCAGCTACCAACCAGTTTAAGGCAGGGATCAGGAACATAAGGCTGTCCAAGGTGCTGGGACATGTCTGCCATGAGCATAAGGTGGGAAGTAGAGGGAGTTGTTTTACAGACAAAAATGTCTACTGACTGCTAAAGAATTCACTGGTAGGACACTGGATGGAAATCGCAAGACACCTTTGCAGCAGAAAAAGCCAATGTCAGGGTGCACACAGGGGAATTTATGGAGAAGGCAGTGGGTACCAAAGGAAGCAGGAGTTTAACATGGTGGAGGGGCAAGATGACAGAGACCTACGTAGTTCATAAGGGAACATTTGGCACAAAAGAGAGCCAGTGACGTCAGAATTGCGCTAACAGACTCTCAAGAATGGTATTGTATTTACAGGCATTTATTTAATGTGTATTAGGGAAAACATCCTGCAACTGACATGCCAAAACAATGACCTCCTGAATGACACAAAATTTATTAAGTAAAAATGTGACTAAAGAAAAAAATATGTCGGGACGCCTGGGTGGCTCAGTCGGTTAAGCATCCGACTTCGGCTCAGGTCATATCTCATGGTCCATGAGTTCGAGCCCCGTGTCAGGCTCTGTGCTGACAGCTTGGAGCCTGGAGCCTGCTTCAGATTCTGTGTCTCCCTCCCTCTCTGCCCCTCCCCTGTTCATGCTGTGTCTCTCTCTGTCTCAAAAATAAATAAACATTAAAAAATTTTTAAAAAAAAAGAAAAAATATGTAGACAAGACTACAGTTGGTATGGCTGATAATGGGCACATATCAAGGTCATGGTACCCAGATGAGTGGGAAACACTGAGTCAAAGGATAAGGGGAAGTCACATTGGAGGGAGAGAGCTGATAACAGGATGAAACCATTGGACAGTGGAGTATGCCAGGCATTTGAGGATTATGTGATAAGAATCCTTGGAAAGTTCTTTCTAAAGATTAAGGGAAATGACAAGACCCATATGACAATTTCCTCTCATAGTTCTTAGGAGGCAATCACATCTCTGCAGCTGTGGTTAGGAAAAATTCAGTAATCTTCCCACATTTCCATTTTTGCTGTGGGTACTCAGAAGCTCAGAGCTAAGTTCTGTACTCAATTGTGTTCATTCCCTTGAGTCTAGCTTTTAAAAGAAAGTTACAATTATTTCTGCTTCCACACATATATTCCCATTTAGCATGTCTCTTGTCCTTATTTTTATGGTAATGATTTTTTTAATGTTATGCTGTGTCGTATCCTTTTAGCAAACAGGCAGGAAGTAGAGAAATATTTTAGAAGCATTTCCAGGACTTTATTACAAGAGTAACAAAGAAGTCAATCATGTACAGTATGCTTTCTAATATTAACCATTGGGATCTTTGTCCCATTCCCTTCCTGCTTTGTCATTAACTCTACTTCAATTGAAGTTTAGGGCTCAATTTTATGCTCAATGACAGTAACTATCCTTAGTCTAAGATGCACAGATCCATTGACGTTGCCCCTTCCTTAATTGGCTCACAGCCTTTTGTAAGTTATTTTAGTATTTCTGTGCCTTCTGTTGTGAGCTGTTACAATTCTATTTGGTAGTGGAAGGGGTACAAATACCCAGAGGTAAAAAGGAAAGGCTGGAGTCTGCAAGTATTTGAAATGTATAAAAAGATTTGATAAAAGTTGATGTGTATTTATTACAATGGCAGAAAATTGAGTGTTTAAGGAGGTGAAACTGGAGAAGAAATCCTGACAATTCTTGTAATATACTTTTGGCTCAGCTATTTATTTCCTTTACAAACTGTTCTGCTTCTTTTCCTGAAAAACAGTGGGGCTTTTATCTCCTCCTTAGCATGAGGGAATTTAGGACATGGGAGATCAGAAGACAAGGGGTTCCCACCACAGGAGGCAGAGGAGTAAGAATGGCAATGACCAACTAACTTTTAATTAGTTTTCCACATGGCTCGACTTAACTAAGGCAGAAGCTAACAAGCATCGGAAGAGAAGTTTTAACTTCTCTTTCCTAGTTGAAAGCAGGACATGTGTCTTGGAGAATAAGTGGGGTTGAGATTGGGGTACTGGGAAGGGAGGAAATGCCCGGAAGATGAGGGAAAGCATTTCTTGGGAAAGAAATGGCAGCAGGGCAGGGCGGAGAATGAGGCGGGAGGACCTGAAGAGGCCGCGTGGAGAAGTGATGCGTGAAAGGGACAGAGCCCAAAACACAGTATAAATGGAAGGGTTGATGCGCCTTGCTATAAAAGGCAACTTTAGAAGGGTGAGTGAAATAGAAGGTTAGAGCAAGGCACTCAGTAAGCTTTTTGTCAGACCCGACGGCAAGTTCAGAAGATTTTAAGGAAAATTATTAGCTTAAGGAAAAAATCTGGACAGAAAGAGATGCATTCACTCTGTCTCTAATTGAAAAAAAAGGCGGGGGGTATGTGCTCAGTTAGGTCCAAATGTCTGGCAGAACAGTCACTAAGGGGGAGCGTTTAGGAGAAGTGATCAGTGAGTGTCCATGGCCAGGTCCAAGTTGCAGCTGGGGATGGTGGGGGGTGGGAAAAATTCTCACTGAGACAGATGTCTCTGTGGGTGTTCCCAAGCATGGGCCCCCTCCCTGCATCTTCATACTTGACTCTTACCTGTACATGCCCTACCCTGGCCTGGCTTGCCATGTGCTGTGCACATAGTAAGTGCTTTTTTAGTTAGGCTAATGTTGGATACTGTGATCCATAAATGCCAAAATGTTGGTAGCTTTACAGGATTTAAATTTCTTTCCTGTCCATATAAGAGTACAGTGGGGTCACTCATGGGCAGCCTTCCATGTGGTGGTTCAAGAACCCAGGCTTCTCCATCTTCCATCTCTAGCCAGCGCATGGGGAGAGAATATGGTTGGTTACCCGTGGGAGAGTTTTGCGGGCCAGGCCAGGAAGGGATGCTCACTTCTGCTCACTTCCCATTGGCTAGAATTTTGTCACGCTGATTGCTACGGAGGCTCAGAAATGCCATGTGGCTGTGTGCTCAGGAGGAGGGAAGGATCCTCCTTATTTTTGGTAAATACATACCTGCTGATGTCACAGTATTTAAAAGAAAGTTTGTTCCATAAAATAAGCGGAACTCAAACTTTAAGACCAGATCTCATGAGAGGGCAATTGTGTTTATTACTGTGGGATTTTTTGCTCTTTTGAAGGATTTAGCAAAATTGCTTTAAATAGAAGCTTTCTGCCTTTAGTGCATTTAATTAGTCTTCAATCCCCATTTTGTCTGGATCCTATGTTGTACCAGGTACGGACCAGAGAGGCAGTGAGGATGACGTGACTCTTGACCTCCCAAAGCCAGAGTCTTGGTGCCTGCACATGGATTTCTGACTGGGGGGTTGTGGGGGAGTGGGGCTAAGTGAAGGAACATACAAATCCAGGCATCAGCCTAGCTGGAAATGTGATTCTGCCCACAAACATGTGGCTTGTAGATCACATGTTCACCGCCTGGGTCTCCTGAGAAACCCTGAAGCTTCTCCCCACTCTTTGGCCTGGACTCCCCTGATTTCCTGGGTACATGAGTGAGCATTTCTCCAGATAACCCATACCTCAGCACAGAGAAAGCACCTCGTACACACCACGCAGAGTGCCTTTCCAGGGAGAAGATCCTGGCCAGGTGAGCCTGGGCACGAGTTATGGAGGACGCAGGACGGCCCAGGTGTAAGCAGCTTCTTCTGCCCTGTCACCCTTCCAGATTGGATCTGACTTGCTGGCCACTGTCAGGTCTGTTTTCTCTCAGCATGCTGGTTATCCTGGCCTGTCTGTCCTGTGGAATTCTGGGTTTTCAGATTGCTTTCCCCTGTGTGTGTTAGCTTGCTGCTGTCCTGGTTTCACCCCGTTACAATTCCTGCCTGCTCCTCAGAAGGGGGGAGCACGGCCAAGGGATGCGGGCCGGGGAGCTAAGAGCAGCAGCATCTAATCCTGGCGGTGTCCTTGCCTGACCCATTCACACCGACTCAGACTTGTTTTAATGGGCCTCAAGTGAAGTCCTTGCTCTCCCAGCCAGCAAGTCTCCTCTGTCTTTTCTCTTCTGCCCAGCCTCCCTCCCCCTCCTCCGCCTTTGGGTCAAGAAAGTTGAATGGGCTCAACCTGCCCTTGGGCCACCTGCTCCCCGATTTTTAATGCTTCTTCCTCCTCTGTGTTCCCATAGCACCCTGGACAGGGCCCTTCCAGCTCTAACCTTGTGTGGGATGTGTGTTTCCATCTCCCTGATTGGGGTTTGGAGTTCTTCAGGCACAGTTTCTCACTGTGCATTGAATGAGCAAATGAATATGTGGGCTGGCATCGGGGGAGAATGGGGGGAGGCTTCTGTGCATCTACGCAGACTTGGGGGTGGGCCCGATGGCCCTGTGCTTCTGCCAAATGGAATTGTCAGATGGTGGCTCCTAGTCCAAGTGTCTGTTCACATTTTTACTGGCTCAGAATTTTAAAAACAGGGCTCTCCAAGTATAGCCCTAGTCCACGTTAGCCTCAGCAGAGTCTTTGCCATTCTCGGTTTGAACGTGGGACTATATAGCCCCACTGTTTCCATCGGGAACTGGGAGTTGGGCCATTTCCAACCCCTCCCCTCGGTGGCCATTTGCAATCAGGACACCGGCTTTGGTCCTGCCTCCAAACCTTGGCTCAGAGATCTTGGTCCAGTTGTTTCTTCTCTTTGAGCCTTTATTTCTGTATCTGTAAAATGGGAGATAATCATGTTGACCATTCAGGGTCATAAATAGGGTAGGTGTCAAGACTGAAAGAGGTATTTCCCGTATGGCTCATGGATTGTCATTGAGATTACAGTGGGCTCTTGAACAACGTGGGTTTGAACTTCATGGGCCCACTTATACATGGATTTTTTTCGATAAATACAGTAAGGTACTATAAGTGTATTTGCTCTTCCTTATGATTTTCTTAATAACATTTTATTTTCTTTAGCTTACTTTACTGTGAGAATACAGTATGTAATACATATGACCTATAAAAATGTGTTAATTGGCTATTAACATTATCAGTAAGGCTTCCGGTCAGCAGTAGTTTATTAGTAGTTGAGTTTCTGGGGAGTCAAAAGTTGTACCTGGATTTTTGACAGCGTGGGGGATTGGTGCCCTAACCCATGTGTTTATTCAATGACTGACTCTATTTTTAATTGCTTCTCCTTGACTACAAGACTTGCGCTCTGCTCCATGCTCAGGGTCCAGTTCATGGTGCAAAAAGTATTTACTGAATAGATTGCCAGAGAAGCACCAACTTAGTCCTTGGCACAGAGCAGGCAGGTGTAGTTCCTGCGATTTGTCTCCCTCGCCTCCTAGAATAGGAGTTCCTTTGTGGACAGAAACGGTGACCCACTCTTTGTCATCACTTTGTAACCTCTTCAATGCTTACACCTGGGGGAAAAAAATCCAAACAAACCAATTGTACAGAAGCAAGCCCCTGGGCACTGAAAACCCAGGACAGGCACTTCCCACCACCATCCCTTGGAGAGCGTAGGGGGAGCAGCTCCATCTCATGCGGGAGCTCTGGCACCATCAAGGCTCCACAGGCTTCCAGAAGAAGCAGGAGATCCAGACACAGGTGCCGGCTAGGGGAGGTCTGCAGTAGAGGCAGGGAGGAAAGGCTGCCAGCTCGCCTCTGTCCCCCAGTTGGTGTCCCTCCACTAGCCCAAAGCTCTTGTGAGCCTGAGTGACCTTTGGGATGGCAGCCGGTTCCCTGGAGACCTGCGCTTAGGGGTGGAGTTTGCACGACGTGATTCAGCGTTGTCTGTACCCGCTCCCGCCAAGCTCTGAGCCTGCCCTGGGGCTTGCGGCTGCATGAAACGCACTCGCATCAGAATGATTTTTTCAAAATGATTTTTTTCCCCCTTAATGAATTTTAATCCAGGCCTCATCGTCTGTACCTGGGACTGTCTGAAAGGGGATTCCTGAGTTGGGTGGGAAACTGGACTAGAGAGACATTTTGTAAAATGCTCATCCAATCACCCACGGCGATACGACGATAGCTTCTGTGTAGTAAGTGCCGCCGCGTGCGTTACCCCCTGTAATCCTTAATAACACAGATACTAGGGTTCCCGCGGCCTGCCTTCCAGATGGGGTCGTAGGTGCC
The DNA here is from genome assembly GCF_018350195.1 of Panthera tigris. Taxonomy (NCBI): domain Eukaryota; kingdom Metazoa; phylum Chordata; class Mammalia; order Carnivora; family Felidae; genus Panthera; species Panthera tigris. Next base: position 51,994,403 of record NC_056663.1, on the reverse strand, counting down.
GCTGGTTGGGGCGGAAGCCGAACTGCAGGGCGAGCCTTCGCGGGCGGGTTTGGGGTGAGCGCAGGCGTGGGGGTGTGGGCGGGCGGACGGGCCGGAGACGTGCTGGCCGCGCCCCCCGCGCGGGTCCGGGACGCGGCGCCCACCCCGGTCCCTGGCGCCCCTCCTCCCGGGCTGGCAGCGGCCGCGGCGCGCCTGGAAGCCGAGCGCTGTTTCTCTCTCGCGCGCAGTCTGGTTTGTAAACAAACACTGGGGCGGGCGCCGCCGCCTGCGCAGCAGATGGCTCCGCAGCTGCCCGCCCGGCGGTCCCTCCCTCTCCGCTGCGACGCGGACGCGCGGGGCCGATGGCGCCTCCCAGTGCCCGAGGCCCAAGGGACACCGTCCCACCTCCTCCTGCAATCTGGAGGCTGGAGACTGGGAGCGTGAGCCCGGCGGGCCCTGGGGTGCTCATTCTGTTTATTTCACTCGTCGTTCGTTCATTCGTTCATTCAACGAAGATCTCTAGTGTGGCAAGGACCGGGTGATCCCTCCCTTCACGACATGGAAGGGAGACGAGCAAGTAAACGGGTCACTGTGGTTTCATTTAATGGATCAAGGAAGGCTGCCTGGAGGAGGTGCTGTGGGGGCTGACAGAATGGGCAGCAATTAGGCAAAGTTTGGAGGAGGATAGGAAAGAACTGCCCCAGGTGGAGGTAAGGGCACTTTCTGAATATTTGGAACAGGGGAGGAATTAGCTCTGAGAGTAGTAGAGGGCAATTAAGGGTTCAATGCACAGGGTGAGCCCCTTCGGGGTTTGTATTCCCACCTTCATAAAATGAGAGGGAGGAACTAGATGATCCCCAAGGTAGTTCCCAAACTGAGATGACCCTGGAGTGTCCAATAAAATACAAATTCCAGGCCACACCCCAGACCCGTTGTATCAGAAGGGGATAAACTCTTGAGTCTGTATTTTTAGCAGTCTCTCCAGATGACTCCTGGTTAAGGCTTGAGATCCAGTGGTCCGAGGAGATGGCAGAAAGGAGGCGAGTAATCATACCGTTGGTGAGGGCGATCTGTCTTCATGATTGTTGGATGAGGCTGATTCTTGGCATGGTGAGCGCCTGAAGCAGGTCACAAGTGCATGGTGTCTGTCCCCGGAGAGTGTCACAGATGTGTCAGAGCTGTGGACATACAGGAGAGAAGGTGCAAGTTGGGGCCCCAGCTCCCTGAGTCTCTGCTTCATCAAGTGTAACATGAGGAGGATACCAGCCTCACAGGAGTATGAGAGGGACCAGGGAGTAGCCAGAGGAGCCCCGCCACTGAGTGCTCTGAGCATGTGGGCAAACTTCGGCTGATCGTTGGCTTTGTCAGTGTTTCAGACTCTGGTCCCACACTTGACCACCTGTGGGAGCTTTGCAACATGTCCCCTCCTTGCCCCTGCCGCGAGCTTCTGAGCTGGCAGAAGGACAGGTCTTCATGGTTTCAGTAGGCTCTATAGATGATTCTGATACCCACCAAAGTTGAGGAGAGTAAGCTGTCGTTGGTAAAAGGAGTTGGCTAAACTCTTGCTTAAGTGCCTGCGACTTAGTTCCACCCACCGAAAGCGCTAGCCGGGGGTGTGCAGTAGCATCAAGGAGAACAAAAGTTTTAATGAAGGACTGACACATGCCACAGCGTGGGTATCTATCTTGAAAACGTTATCCTCAGTGAAAGAGGCCAGGCATAAAACACCATGTATTTTTTAAACTTCATTTATTTATTTTGAGAGAGAGAGAGAGAGAGAGAGAGAGAGAGAGAAAGAGAGAATCCCAAGCAGGCTTCATGCTGTCAGCACAGAGCCCAACACAGGGCTCAATCTCAAGAACTGTGACATTGTGACCTGAGCTGAAACCAAGAGTCGGATGCCTAACTGACTGAACCACCCAGGCGCCCCAAAAGACCATGAACTGTATGATCCCATTTACAGGAAATACCCAGAACAGGTAAATCCATAGAGATAGAGAGCAGATTAGTGAGTGTCAGGGGCTGGGGGGAAGGCATGGGGAGTGAGTGCTAATGGATACAGGGTTTCTTTTGGGAGCGATAAAAATATTCTTTTTTTTAAAAATGTTTATTTATTTATTTTTGAGGAGTGGATGGGCAGAGAGAGAGAGAGGGAGACACAGAATCCCAAGCAGGCTCTGCACTCTGTTCAAAGCCTGACGCGGGGCTCGAACCCATGAACTGTGAGATCATGACCTGAGCTGGGCATTTAAGTGATTGAGCCACCCAGGTGCCCCAGCGATAAAAATATTCTTAAATTTGATGGTGGTGATGGCTGCATAATTTTGTGAATATGTTAAAAGCCACTAAATTGTACACTTGCATTTTTTAATTTAAAAAATAAATTAAAAAAAAAAAGAAGCCATCCTATCAGGACAAAGGCTAATGGGTCAGTTTTGCCTTTCTCAACCATGGTCCTCAAGGGTGCTGCCCTGCTGCCTTCCCCAGCCAGTGGGGAGAAGCGGAAGCTGTGTGTTTTTCCCACTTTGGTGCATGTGTAACTGCTGCTCCATATCGAGGGGAGGTTTGGTCACATGGCCAAGAGAGGCTGGGAAATGTGGTCTAGCTGGGCAGCCGTGTGCCTAGAAGGAAGGAAGAAAGGATGGATTGGGGTGGAGGGCTGGGCAAGAGAAGAATCTTTGCCAAAAACAGTAAATTACACAACAATCAATTTCCATTTGGGTATTTTTTCTTGCAGATATTAGTAATAACAGCTAGTGCTGTAGTATAGTGCCAGGCCTTCATTTTAGCTCCTAATGCATATCATGTCATTTAGTTACATCAAAATGTATTACACATGTTATCATACCGACTTAAAGATGGGGGAGTTGAGGCACAGAGCATTCAATGTTATCTAGGGCTATGCATCTGGTCTATGTCTGGCTTCTTTCACTGAGCATGTTTTCAAGGTATAGATCCATGGTGTAGCATGTGTCAGTCCTTCATTCATTCTTATGGTTCAGTAACATTTCAGTATGTGTGTATACTGTATTTTGTTTATCTGTTCATCGACTCAGTTGTTTCCATTTCTGGCTATTGTGAATAATGCTGCTCCAAAGAGTCATGTACAAGCTGCTGTGTGGACATGTGTTTTCAGTTCTCTTGGGTGTAGAACTAGGAGCAAGCTGCTGGGCCACATGCAGGTTTAACGTTTTGAGAAGTTGCCAGATTGTTTTGCAAGGAGGCCACACCATTTTACATTCTGAACAGAGCTGTCTACACACCTGGACTATGACATGCAAGAGAAACGAAATCATATTCTGTTTGAGCCATTGCCTTTAGGGGTGTCTTTGATACAGCAGGTCAGCTGTCACCCCAGTATATTATTCCACCAAGTCTTCTAACTGGTCATGAGAATAAAAGGAACACCCACAACCCATGCATCCGGTCCTATGTTTGTTTATTCATCCGTCAAAAAGATTTGAGGGGCGCCTGGGTGGCTCAGTCGGGTGAGCATCTGACTTCAGCTCAGGTCATGATCTCACGGTTTGTGGGTTCAAGCCCCACATCCAGCCCTGAGCTGACAGCGTGGAGCCTGCTTTGGATTCTTGTCTGGTCTCTCTCTTCTCCTCTCACACTCTTTTAAAATTAAACATTTTAAAAAATTTAAAAAAATAAAAAAAAGATTTGAGCTCTGAGGATTTGCCAACCATAATTAGCCAGCGTCTCTGCCTTCAGAAATCTTACGGTTTAGCTGGAAAGCCAGGCAGCCACCAGGATAGACCTTAGGCATGGAATCCATGCAAAACTGGTAGGGTCCAGATTCCACCTCATTTGCTGGACGAAGGGCTCTGGGGGAATTGCTTCAGCTCTCTGAGCCTCACTTTCCTCGTCTGTAAAGTGGGGATACTAACATCTACCTTGCAGGGAACTTGTGTTGATTAAAAACAGTGTGTACTGGGGCACCTGGGCGTCTCAGTCGGTTAAGCATCTATCTTCAGTTCAGGTCATGATCTCGTGGTGTGGTTCCTGGGTTTGAGCCCCATGTCGGGCTGTGCGCTGACAGCTCAGCACATGGAAGTTCATGGCCTGGTTGGAGAACAGTTCTGAGCCTTCAGTGGGTAAAAATCTGAATCTGTGCTCCCCCTACTCTGTCCCTGTCCCCCGCGCCCAGAGCCAGTCTGGCCCTCACCTGGCCCCAGGGGCTTCTGTGGCCTCTGCTCAGGAGGGCTGGGTTTCCACACGCCTTTGAGCTCATTTCTTTCCTCCTTCTCTGACGTGAAGCTCTGCTCATTCAGATGAGGGCTTTAATCAGATCTTAAGACCAGTTGAACCCCCAAGGATCTTGGTTGCCTGCCCTGGTTTTTTAAAAAATCCAGTCTCCATCAGGGGTTGGGGTTGTAAGTATTTCCTTATTGCATTAGGGACAAAGGAGTTCGGGTTTTCCATTCAAATGAAAATCAGGGAGATGATGATGGAGACGACTATGATGAGGGCTATACTGGGATTAATAAAATAATAAGCTTCTGTTGAATAACTCAGGGGGTGGGGTGGGAAGAGGACAGCATGGGTTAGCAGGGGATCTAGACTTTGATCCGGATCCTGTGAATCATTCTCAGCCCTTTCCTCTTCCGAAAAGCAAGGGACTTGGGCTGGATACACTTCCAGGGTTTCCCACCCGACAGTCTGAGATTCCACAAAGGGACTCTAGACTGTGCCATCCAGTTTACCATCTCTAGGAGCACTAGTCTTGTGTTAGAACCCAGCCTTGCCTTCCACCAGGGGACTCGGGTGAGTCCGTCCACCTCCCTGAGCCTCTGCTTCTTCCCACAGGTTGCCTGGGGGTTGCAGACAGCTATGTGAACTAGCAGGGTCTCATCCTGAAATGGAGGTGTGTGGGACCATTTTCCGGGAGGAGGATGAGCCCCAGACCTGGTGTAACAAGAAGTTTGAAGGCCCAGGTCTAATGAACCAGCTCCTTGAATCAGAGGGCGTAGCCTCCCTCAGCTGGGCTGTGTTGACTGTGTCATTTATTGTGTGTAGTCTCATGCTTTGACATCTGAGGCCTTGCTGACCTTGGAGGGACCGCCCCTCCCAGAGCTGGACAATTCCTAGAGAGAGCAAACAACTCACCAGCTAGTGTACTTTTCAGACATAGCCACCTCCTTTATTGGCTTCAGAGACTTGCCAGGTCCAGGATAATCACCCAAGGGCCAGGTACCAGACAACTAGGGACACTTCCTATGTGCCAGGACCCACCCAAATTATTCAGGCTAGCCAGCCCTAAGCCTGCTTACCCTGCCTTGCTGTTCCTTGCTGCAGAAACGACAATAAAAACTCTTGCTCACAGATTCCCCCTCTCCTTCTGCGTCTGACTGACCCCAGAGCTTCGAGTGGCCCTCTGTGGCTTGGTTTACCCCCTTTTATTGGGATCTGTGAGTAGCAAACTCTCTTTTCAATGTCTCCGGTCTATTGGTAACTCAAATTTTCTATTAATACACTATGCATGAATACATAATATACTAATATATATTACATATACTATATATGTAACATTATATATAGAATATATTAAGAGATACCTAGATTAAGCTTGAGAGAAATATCTGGATGTTGAAAAGGAAGGTTAGGGTTAAAATACCTAGATGTTGAAAAGGAAGGTTAGTGTCATGCATGGCAGTATTTACAAACAAGAGTATAAGTATTTTTAAGAGCTTATTTAGTAACATTTCAACAGTGGAGTGAATTTGAATATATGAAAATCTGAAAAAGTATTAGGTATATTTATGAAAAATTCTCTCTATATTTTATCCATTCATCTATATCTGTTTCTGCCTTCAAAATCTATTAGGCACTGCCTGCATTATGGTTCAATCAGCTCAGACAAAGCAATTTTAAAGCTATTTTCTTTCCCTTCATTCATTTAACAAGTGTTTATTGCAGTTCATTATTTGTGAGATGCTGCATGTGTTCTGGGCTGTGATTCAGATCCATGCATTGTGCCTTCAAAAACTCACCATTTAGTTGTAGAAGATAGATGTGCATATCATAAAAGATTTTTTTAATGTGATTAAAAAGCCAAGGCCCAGCAGTAGGGATTAGGAACAACTTCATGGAGGAAGTGGTGTAGACAGGAAGACGTTGAAGGTGGGCAAGGTTAGGACTGAGGATTAGAGGGGGATGGAAAGCTCGGGAGGCAGCCTATGGGGTGCAGGGCTCTGGAGCAGAGAGTGACATCTATGAGCTTGGGCGCTGGGGTCAGTGAGGCCTGGGTCCTTCGTCACCCCACCATGCACAGGGACTGTCTAGCCAAATAAAACTACCATGTGCTCCCGCTTTACCGCATCCAGACTGTGTGACCTTGGGAATTCATGGAACTTTCTTGCACAGGTAAAGAGAATAAAAGTACCTACCTTTAGGTGCTATGGCAAAGATGAACCAAGATAATGCAGGTGTAGGGAGAACACTGGACACATGGAACTTCTCATTGTTCATTCATTCAGTGCCTGATGTTTAAGCCCCTGTTGTGTGCCCGGCCCTTTGTGTTTCATAGCACTGAGCAAAACAGACAAAGATCCCTCCCTTGGAGGCTCCTGGGTGGCTCAGTTGGTTAAGTGTCCGACTTCAGCTCAGGTCATGGTCTCGCGGTTGGTGAATTAGAGCCCCACATCAGGCTCTGTGCTGTCAGTGCAGAGCCCGCTTAGGATCCTCTGTCTTCCCCTCTCTCTACCCCTCCCCCACTTGTGCATGTATGCTCTCTCTCTCAAAAATAAAAAATAAACATTAAAAAAATCCCTCCCTTGTAGAGCTCACATTGCAGGGAGATGGAGACTATGAGAAGTCAATAAAACATATACTGAGTTAGACAGTGACAGTGAGATAAAGACAGTTGTAACAGGGGATGGAAAATACTGGGGGTGCCATATAGGATAACTGACATGATCATTGTTTGTTGCTTAGTTTGGGTGGAAAACAGGTTCTGTGAAGTGGGGAGAGTAGCAGGAAAATGTTTTTGTGAGTAGGTTGGGACCAGGGGCACCAAGAAAAGCTTCCGAGCAGTGGTGTGACCTGAGCTGTGCTTCCAGAAGGTAGGGTGGTTGCTGCTTGTTCTGGGATTGAAGGGGCCTGGGTGCAGCCAGCAGGGACACTCTGGCAGGGAAGGGAGGGGAGGACAGGGGAATCAGACAGTCTGGGATGAGGCGTGGGCTGGTGGGCACTAAAGTGGGCAGGGTCCCTCTGGCCAGTAGGTTCCTCGGCACAATGGGAGCCAGCCTGGCTAGGGAGAAGTGAGGCCAGGGCTGCTTAGTTAAGAGACGTGATGAGATGTGTAGAAAGCTTCATCCTCCCAGCTGATCACCTGCCTGGAGCCTGGGACGGTGAGAGGGGCAAGAAGGTAGATACACAGGAGGCTGTTGGGCGTGGGGAAGGAGTTAATGTCTTTGGGTCACAAAGAGTACAAGTAACCTTCGGTTTCAGATCAACTGAGATTTTACTTGTTTCACTGATGTGGCTGTTTCTGTGAACTCCATGGCCCGGATGCCCTGTCACAGGAAAGCTGGGGTCTGGCAGAGAGGGGTGCTGTTACGACGATGGTTCTCTTGGCGGAATTGCCTTTGGGCTAACCGTACATCTCTCAACCAAGTGTCAAGGGACTAGTTATTTTTTTTAATGTTTATTTATTTTTTGAGAGACAGCGTGTGAGTGAGCACACAGACGTGCAAGCACGCAAGGGAGGGGCAGAGAGAGAGGGAGAGAGAAATCCCAAGCAGGCTCCCTGCTGACAACAGAGTCAGATGCGGGGCTCGGACTCACGAACTGTGAGATCATGACCTGAGCCGAAACCAAGAGTCCGATGCTTAACTGACTGAGCCCCCCGGGCATCCCCAGAGCCTAGTTATTTGTAAAGAAACTCCAGCCTGCTCTTTAGCCATTTTCCCGTGAACTTGGGGGAATATTTACTCAGTAGTTCTCAGAAGAGCCTTGTGAGCTGCTGGCAGTCTGAAGCAGCTCTGTAGTTTAGCAACAAGGAGAACAGAGAGGATCCGGGGACCCGGGAACTGGTGGGAAGTGTAAATTACAGCAATGTCAATAGAGAACTTCTCAGTAAACGCGTAAATAAGCAGGCCGAAGTCTCCTGGGAATAGTAATCAGGCCGCGCTGCCTTCACCCTGTTTGAGAACAGCCAGTGACAGGGCGCCTCCACCTATTTAACAGAGGACTCACCTCCACTCGAGGGTACTCCAGGCCACAGGGTGGAGCTCAGTGGGGCAGGACAGCTGCACATGGGGCATCCAGCAGGGGCAGCGGAGAAAGAAATGAAGGGGTACAATGAGTAACGTTTAGAGAGTGACAAGGGCTAGAGAGAAAAATTGAGCAAGGAAGGGGGTGGGCAGTTCAGATAAGTTTGTCGTGGCGGTAGTTGCTGTCTAATGTGGCCCGGCTGGAACGCAGGGTCTGAAGGGGATATGCGAGGGAAATAAGGTTCCAGCGGTAGGTGCTACCACCAGAACTGTGATCCGAGGTCCCCAAGCTGGGCCCGAGGCCCTAGAGAGCCCCTCCCCTGCCCTCGCCTTGGCCTTCCTCTCTGTACAGTGGGACCTCTGGGCCTTCTGTGCTGACCGGTCCTGGGAAGGTCACCGCAAGGCCATGCAGGTCACTTCAGAAAGTCCTAGGTGAGTCCAAGATGTCCCACTCATGCTCTTGCCTTTCAGGGCCAATGTGGGGGAAGTAGAAGCTGACTAGGGCTGAGAATAAGGGGTGTTGTTTGTCAGAGCTCTCCTGGAATGTGGAATTTAGGGGCAATGGGCCAGAACCTCCAGTGGAGCTGAGCTTCAAGGTGGAGGGGCTGGAACCAGAACCTCCTTCCCTGCTGTTACTAAGGGAGGCCTTCCCGGACCCATGAGCTGCCTGCCCACAAATGTCCGGGCAAGACCCATGGATGTGGCCATCTGCCTTTGCAGCCCCCTTAAGCCACCCTTTGGAATTCCTATTTACTTATTTAGAGAGCACGCACAAGCTGGAGAGGAGCAGAGAGAGAAGGAGAGAGAGAGAGAGAGAGAGAGAGAGAGAGAGAGAGAGAGAGAATCCCAAGCAGGCTCCGTGTTGTCAGTACAGAGCCTCATGTGGGGCTTAAACTCAGGAACTGTGAAATCATGACCTGAACTGAAACCAAGAGTCCGACGCTTAAACCACTGAGCCACCCACGCGCTCCCTGGCATTCCCCTTTTATAGAGGAGAATGCATGACCTACCCCCAAACCAGGCCTTGGCGAGCCTATGAGGTCTTTGCATGAATTAGAAAAGAGGCCCCTATTCTTTAAATAAGTACAATTTTTATTGAAAGAAAGAAAGAGAGAGAGAGAGAGAAAGACAGAAAGAAAGAAAGGAAAGAAAAAAGAAAAGGGGCCCTTCCTTGAGTAATTCCTTGAGTAAGTTAGTACCACCTGAACCCCTGTATAAGATGATTCAGCTCACCATTGCTTGGGGAGCTCTCAGATCCCACTGGGCAGGAACCCCTACAGACCCCACCCTCTGACCCTGCCATAGGCCAGCAGAAATACACATTATCCACCCTTCACTTCCTTCCCTGCTTCCCACCCACCACCAGGGTGAGGCAACTGTTCTATATTGTTCTCGTGGTGGGGGCAGGAGTTGGACTGCCTAAGGGACAGGTGCAAAAAAGAAGCTGCTGCAGGTCCCTCCCAGAGCATAGTTGGGACAAGGTGCCATGACATAGGCATGTACTACTGAGTACGCCAGGTGGATTTATGGAGGAGGGCTCTTTCCCCTGCTGTTGTAGGACTCAGCCAGGAGGCCTGAAACTTCTGTGCCCATCCACAAACTCTCAGATAAGTTGCTATATGTTTACAATGTAAATAGCACCTCTCCCCAAGATATTGCATTCTTGGGCAGTGTACAACTTGAACACCCACACATGAATGGCATTTTTTTTTTTTTTAAAGTAGGCTTCACATCCAGCGTGGAGCCCAGTGTGGACTTGATCTCAGGACACTGAGATCAAGACCTGAGCTGAGGGGCGCCTGGGTGGCTCAGTCAGTGAAGCATCCATCTTCGGCTCAGGTCATAATCTCCCAGTTTGTGGGTTTGAGCCCTGCATCGGACAATGTGCTGACAGCTCAGAGCTTGGAGCCTGCTCTGGATTCTGTGTCTCCCTCTCTCTCTGACTCTTCCCCACTCACGCTTTGTCTCTGTCTCTCAAAAATGAATAAACATTAAAAAAAAAAAAAGACCTTAGGTTAGATCAAGAGTCAGAGGCTCAACTGCCTGAGCCACTGGGGTACCCCCATGAATGGTATTTTTGTGCAGGGCACACAGCCCGTGAGTTAGGCTTTACACTCAGGTCTCATGGAGAGTTAGTAGTAGTTAGAGGTTAAATTTGAATCACGTTGAGCTGTCTTCCTTCTCTGATCCTGCTCAGCATTCACTGCCCAGAGGTGGCTTGCCTTGGACCGGTGGGGAAGGCCACAGAGAGTGGCCTCCTCCTGGAGAAGGAAGGTGGTTCCATCCCCTAAGCCGCCAACTTCATTAAAGATGTTGATTTGTGGGGTGCCTGCGTGGCTCAGTTGGGTGAGTGTGGACTTCCACTTTGGCTCAGGTCATGATTCAAGGTTAGTGAGTTCAAGCCCAGCATCAGGCTCTGCGCTGACAGCTCAGAGACTGGAGCCTGTTTCAGATCCTGTGTCTCCCTCCCTCTCTGCCCCTTCCCCACCCCCACCCCCCCCCAAATAAAAAACATAAAAGATGTTGATTCATAAGATAGCATTGCTAGGTGCTACCCACCCAGAAGCCATGACATTCTGTTCTGGGAACTTGCACCCTTTGATTCCCCATCCACTATTCCTATCCTATTTCATTTCTCATAAAACAGTATTGTTGCAACATCAGAGAGAGTTTAAAGAAGAAAAGACCTCCACTAAGATTCCGCCTTTGTAGCGCAGCGCTCCCACAGTTTTCACTTTTCCGGTGTTCCCGCCGCCCACTAGCTCACGTGTTTGAAGACCCGGGGCACATGCACTTTTAAATCACTGAATTCTAGGGAGCGGAATGATCTAGAGAACAGCTCCCTCTCCCAGCTTCGGTGGAGTGGGGGTTGCCCTCCCCGCCCCCCCCCCCCCTCGCCAAGGCGCGTGAGACATGGATGTTGGAGGGAAGGAAAGGGGGTAAAGAGAAGTACTGTGGACTGCGGGGGCGGGAGTGGTGTTTTTATTTTTATCCGCAAGGTAAGTGAATCTTGATCCCCGTGGGGATTCTCAGGAACAGAAGGCTGGAAACAGATTTGATCAATGAAAGCTGTTTCAGAGAGAAGGAGCCATTGATGAATTCCCCGCCCTGGCCAGTTGGTTGGAGTTCATCTGTTTGTGGGAGCAGAGCGGAGCCTGGAGGGTGACTGTGCAGGGGCGGCAGTCCGCTGCCTTCTGGGAATGAGGAACAAGTCCAGCTCCTCAGAGCCAGCCTCTTTGTAATTAGCTCCAGTAAGATCAGGGATTGATCTTTGGCCGGGATTGATGGGCTCCCCCATGCTGGCTGGGGGAGGGGCAACTCATGGAAAGGGTTAAGTGTGTAGGGCCGGAGAATTTGGGGCTCCTTAATGCAGGGACTTTAGAGACTAAAGAAGTAAAATGAGCCATATCCGCCCCCCCCCCCCCAAGTCCTTGTCCCTTTCCTTTTTTGGTAACCGAGAGGAGGCCTCCAGGAGGAAGCGATTCTTCCAAAATGACACACCCATCCCATCCCAGGTACACAGCATGGCAGGTGCAGGGCAAGCTGGGCGTCAGCCCCCCAGGTGCCTCTCCTGGGCACGCTCGAAGCTCTTCCCCACCCCTGACTTAACAGCCCTTCAGCGCTGTGACTGCATGTCCTTGGAGGAGACCCCCACCCCACCCCCCTTACGCCCAGGCCAATGACAATTTTATCTGGAAGAGTTGAGTGGGGGGAGGGGGGGTGACTGAGGAGTGGGTGGAGGTGCTGGTGCTGAGTGGGGTAGGCGTGACGTGCAAGAGCTTAGCCAGGGGGTTCCGGAGCCAGAATGCAGAATCCGTGCCTTCCGGAAAGTTCTGGTTGGTGGGGGGAGGGGGGGAGGGAGTGGCGCTGCAGCGGAGGGACACTTCTCAGCAGAGCATAGGGAGGTGGCCCTGGAGGCTGGAGGCCAGGCTGGCAACTCTCTGGGTGCAGGGAAGGAAGTGTAAGTGACAAGGAAGTGTAAGTGACATGATGTGCAGGGAAGGGCTTGCCAACAGAGGAGCTAGGACTCCATACATGCAAACACATGTGTGTGCACACAGGCACAGGCATGCACGCGCATGCGTGCATATGTCATACATCATTGCTGTTGCTAGAGGCGCTGGTAACACAGTTGTTTCCAACAGCTTTTACCTAGGCAAGAGCATTTTATTCATTTTCATTCAGATGGTGTTGTTGTCTGAGTGACTGGATGCTGTGCTGATATCATGCCCTCCCTTCTGCTTCCAGGCCTTCTCCCGTCTCCTCCACCTCCTCTCCTTCCTGTCCCTCTCTCTGCTCTTGTCTGGGGCACTGGGTCCCACACTTGTCTATCTCTTGATTTGCTGGCTTTTGACAAAGTATGTGTCACTGGACATGTGGACATGACCTTGTCTCATTCAGCCGATGCAGGGAGGGGGAAAGGGGGGCTGTGCCAGAGTGGAAAGAGGTGGAGGTGTGTCAGAGGGAACAGGAGAGAGAGCCTCTGGGTCCTGCAGTGGCTGTAGAGTGGAAAGGGCAGGCAGGCAGACATAAATCAAAACCTTTTTAAAAAAATGTTTATAGAGAAAGAGAGAAGGAGAGAGGGAGAGAGAGAGAACTAACAGGGGAGGGACAGAGGGAAAGAGAATCCCAGGAGGCACCATGCTTAGCGCAGAGCCTGACTCAAGACTCGGTATCACTGTGAGATCATGACCTGAGCCGAAATCAAGAGTTGGACACTTAACTGACTGAGCAGCCCAGGGGCTCTGAAATAAATCAAAATCTTAAATCTGTGACTGCAGAGCTGTGGTGTCCTTGGGTGAGTTATAGAACCTCTCTGAGCATTTGTAAAATGGGAAACCAGGGTTGTTATGATCCAGTGGGTGGAGCTGGGTGGAGCTGGCCATAATGGCAAACCTGGGCTGGAGACAGGCACAGAGTTCTCCCACCGCAGGGCTTCCCTGACCGAAGGCACTAATGCATAAGTGATGGGGCATAAACCACACCCTTAGGGGTCTTGCCTTTCTTCTGTGTGGATTGTTCTATGGTCTTCTCAGCTATCCCAACCGACCGTCCAGCTCAGACCCCTCCCCTAAGGAGAGCTGCCTGACTCTCTCCAGCTGGGCTCTGTGCTCTCTGTGCACCCCATACTTGCCAGTTATGACTCCTGGGTATGATATTCTGCTATTGGACATCTCTGCTTAGATGCTTGCCTCAAGCATCGTCTGTGTTCTCTAGAGTAGACGTCGAGACTGTTTCAAAATCCCCAGTTCTGGCTTGAACCCAGTACCGAGGTGTTTAGCAAATGTTGTCCAACTGAAAGGCAAAAACAAAACAAAACAATACCCAGAAACCACAGTTCTTGTCCTCAACTCAGGATAGCAGAAGAGACAGATGTGAAATCAATTTCAGCCATGTACAGAGTTCCTACTATGTGCCAGCTGTGTTAGCTGTCACATGCCCTGCACCACTCCCCTTGCCCTGAAAAACAACCTTTGTAAATATAATCTCTATACAATGCCGGGAGTGTTCTGGAGGTATCTGAAGAGCGTAAATAAACTAGTGCGTTAGGGAAGGCTCATGAATCAAGTCTTGAAGGAATGCAGGAAGTTCACCGGGAGACTGGAGTTCCAGGTAGAGGGAATGGCATATGCAAAGTTACAGAGGCATGAAAGAATGGGAATGCAAAATGTGATTTGGTTTTATGAAAGCTAACTCTGGCCAGGTAAGGAGGCTGGATGGAAAGAGGTGAGAAAGACAGGTCAAGGGGTGAGCAAGGATAGGTACAAAGTCCCAGGGCATTCACCACACCCTGTAGCCCTGGTTGGCTTTCTCATCTCCTGTGCCCTCTGGCCTCTCTTCCCTACCCCTCCCACTCCCTTAAGAAGTCTAGGATTTTCTGTCCTGCCACTGAGTGACATCTGGCTGCAACCAATTTCTGCTCCTAGACGAGATGTAAGATTTCAGGCCCTGTGGTCAGAAGGCTGAACATTGAACTCCCTGAGCTTCAGTTTCTTCATCTGGAAAATGGGTGTGCTCAGGAGGTCTGCCTGCCTGCAGATGACAGGGTAGGCAGGAACACAGCCTCACATGTAGGCATGAGCGGACTTCTGTTCAACTGTGTGCGTTCACCGGCAAGCGGCGCTTGCACATGGGGCCGCTGGGGGTTTTCATATGCATTGGCTGCAGGGTTGCTTTTGCAGTGTTGTCTCCAGCCCATCACTTCTTTTTGTTTGCCCAGCTGGGCCCTCGTCAAGTGCCTTGTCAGTCCCCAGCTGCATGACCACGCAGCTACCTCATTCCTCTCTGTGGCTCTTGCTCCCCTGCCTTCAACCTGCTCACTAAGCCCTGGGATGATCTTGGATCCCTCCCGCGGTGTTGTAGAATACAGACTCTTTAGCCTGGTCCTTCTAGCCACCCATGGGCTATTTCTCCCGGCCACCCTGCCCCCCCCCTTCCAAGTTGCCAGGTAGTCACCTGCCTCCTGAGCCTCTCCATTTGTCCCCACCTCCACAGGGACATATGGCTCCTCTGGATACCTCTTTTCTGACCACCCACAGTCCTTCCGGGAGCCCTGAAAGTGGCTCTGCTCCAGGAAGCCCTCCTCCCCCTTTCCCCCCAGCTCACTTCTTCATTTTGCATCTTTGGCCTTTCCCCATAATTGTTCCCTTTCTCTCTCCCTAATTCCATTCCTTAAAGTCTTGCAGATTTTACTGTGCCAGGACACTGCTGCATCCCCGGCACCACCATGGGTGGAATGGATTTCTCAAGAATGCTTGTATGGACCCCTGTGGTTTAGCAGCAGGCCCCCTGTGAGGGTGCCGAGGCGCCCAGGCACCTCACCCCCTGCTCGGCCCCCAAGCTCCTGGTAACGCCTCCTCCTAGCATCATGTGACACACTCACATGTATGTGTGACACGCATGTGTCACATGTGACACACTCACATGCATGGACACGCCATGTTTCCTGCTTTGGCTCAGAGACCATGCACAGCCACATGTGTCTCTCCCTAAGCCTCTCTGTTCATTACGATGTGTGTAAGCCAAGTCCAAGGGCTTTGAGAATCTCTTTCCTTTTTACCCTCTGGTCACCCAGTCTTCCCATCTGTCTTCCTTTCTTGTTTTGCCTTCCCATCCTTCAGACCTTAACTCAAAGGCCACCCCTGCAAGGGGTCTATCCCTGACAGCCAGTGTATGCAGCCCCTCCTCTGTCTCTTTTACTCTTCCTTATTTCGACCTGTTTTTGTCTTTTATACCTGTTTTCCCACACTAAAATGGTCTCGTTTGTTTGCTTGCTTCCTCACGTGCCACCTGCCTCCCCCAGGACACTCGGGGTCTGAGGGTGAGGACTTTGTCATGGGCACCGTCCTGTCGCCTGCACATGCACAGTGCTTGGCACTTACAGATGCTCATGCAGACGCTGGGGGAAGGAATCTGAAGTAGTCAAACAGGAAATAGACAGAGCACTGCCCCAGAATCAGGAAGCCCTGGTTGGGTCCTTGTGTGGTCGAAGATGTTTGATTCCGCGGCTCTCCCCTCCAGGAGTTGGGGTCTTCTTACTTCCCTTCCTATTGTCCCTCAAAAGCAGCACATTCTAGGCCCCTGAGGGATGTTCTCAGGTGCCTTACTACTTTTCATTTATTAATTCAAAAACTGGTTATGGGACACATGCTAAGTGCCAGATGCTGGGGACACAGGAGTCAATAAGACTGATGTGGTCTCTGCCTGCTGAATGTAGTTTCTAGCCAGATCTTCTGTGGGACAGACGACAAATACTCATACACTAAATAGTTAAACTTGGGGCGCCCGGGTGGCTCAATCGGGTTAAGCATCTGACTCTTGATCTCAGCTCAGGCCATGATCTCATGGTTCATGGTTTCGAGCCCCGCATCCGGTTCTGTGCTGACAGCTGACAGCTGACACAGCCTTCTTGGGATTCTCTATCTCCCTCTCTCTCTGCCCCTCCCTTGCTCCAGTGTTTTCTTTCTCCCTCTCTCAAAATAAAGAAATAAACATTTAAACATGTATAAATAAATAGTTAAACTTTGCAGCAAGTGCTAGGAAGCAAAATGCAAGGCAAAGAGGGTGGGTGGGTGGGGTGAGGAGGATGTACTTTGCAGAGGCTCATTCCTAAGACCAGAAGGGGGAATAAGTCTCTCAGCTTTCTCTACCTTACTCTGCTTGGATCAATAGCTGATTGAAGAGGAGGCCGGAAGGGCACTGCAGGGCATGGGTGGCTGGTCAAGCTTGCAGGGTTTCAGGGATGGAGATGTCTCCAGCCCTGCTCAGAAGCTTCAGACAACCCAGGGGGCTCCTGAAGAGCAATCTGGAAGCCTGCAGTTGATTCAAGACCCAGAAGCATAGAATTTGTATCAGATCCTGCTTGGGGGCAGGGAGAGAGGGAGGGGAGAGCTGGCAGCCAAGAGCCTGTTGGCAGTAATTGTGACTGGTTCACAGAAGTCCCTGAGGGCTAGGCCTGGATGGTCAAGGTGATCCTGCCAAGAAAGGGAGAGAAAGAAGGAGAGGAAGGTAGTGGGGGTGGGGTGGGGGGTATTGACTGGATGACACGCCCCTCTGCCAGAGGCAGGCCAGGTCATTCACTCTTGAATATTTATCAAGTACCATCTGTGTGCCAGACTCCTTTGTGAGCACTGGGGATTCAGCCGTGAGCAAGACAGACAAAATTTCTACCTTCATGGAGTCTATAGTCTCATGGGGGAAGGCAATAAACAAATACAATAAATCATTTTAATTTCTAATGATTGTAAGTGCTATGTAGAAAAAGAAAGCTGGGGAAGAGGATAGCACCTGGGGGAGGGTGCTTTAGATTGGGTGGTCAGGGCTGTGACTTTTAAGCAGTAATGATGTAAGAAGTGATGTAAGCATAGTGATGTAAGAAGCATATCAGCTCTGAGAAGCCCTTGGGGAATGAGCCTTTCAGACAGGGGAACAGCAAACATTAAGGTGCCAGAATGGAAACATGCTTGGAATGTGTGAGCAAGGAAGCCAGTTGGAATGAGTGAGGGGCAGAGTGACTGAGGGGGACAGTGGTAAGGGATAGGCAGGACCTGGGAAGAAATTTGGATATTATATTAAACATAATAGCCATTGGGGGGCTTTCAATATAGAAGGATGTGTTAGTCAGGATCCTCCAGAGAAACAGAGCCAATAGGATCCATACAGATACATAGAAGAGATTCCTTACCAGGGATTGGCTCATGCAATCCTGGAGGCTGAGGAGTCCTATGGTCGGTCAGGGGCAGGCTGGAGGCCCAAGAAAGCAGGTGGCATCGTTCGGTCCAAGTCTGAAGTCCTGACAATTAGGAGCCCTTCTGTTGTCAGAGGATCGCAAAAGAAGCATGTTCCAGCTCAAGCAGAAAGAGCAATTTGCCTGTCCTCTGCCTTTTTGTTCTATTCTTTGGATCGGATGATGCCCATCTACAAACCCCACCCCCCAAAGTGATGGTGTTGGGAGGGGGGACTTTGGGAAAGTGATTAGGATTAGATGAGGTCATAAGGGAGGGGCCCCATGATGGGATTGGTGCCCTGGTAAGTCACGAGAGAGTCTCCTTCCTCTCTGCCCTCACCTTGTGAAGATGCAGCTGGAAGGTGGTAGTCTGTAACCTCGAAGAGAGCTCTCCCCAGAATCAGGCAGCACTGGCATCCTGATCCTGGTCTCCCAGCCTCCAGAACTGTGAGAAATAAGCCACGCAGGCTATGGTATTTTGATATTGCAACCCTAATGGGTTGAGACATTTGGGCAGACAGAGCTTGGAGGCGTAAATTTAAGCTTTCAGTGTGTAGATGATATTAAAAGGCACAGTGTGGATGAGACCACCTAGGGAGAGAATAAAGAGAGATGCAGGCTAAGGTCTGAGCTCTCCAGCATTTGAGGGGCCAGAAGTGGAGGAGGGAGCAGAGAGAGTGGGAATAGCCAGTGAGCCAGAAGAAACCAAAGAGGATGTCTGGGAACCTAGGGAAGAAAGGATTTCAACAGATGGAGGATGACCCACTGAACTAAATACTGCCACAAGGCCAAGTAAGATGGACACTGAGAGATGATCGTTAGACTTGGGAAGACTAGGGCCTGCGCTGATTTTTGACAAGGATGATTTTGGTGGGAGGTGAGAATAAAAGCTTGATTGGAGAGAATGGCAGGTGATGGCAGTGAACACTAACAGTTTCCTTGAGACATTCTGTTCCAAGGGGAAGCCAAGAAATAAGGGTAGTAGCTGGAGGGGACTGTGAGATCAAAAGATGTTTTTCACTTTTGAAGGCGGGGAAATAGGACAGAATGCTTTTATGTGGAGGAGAATGACCCAGGAGAGTCATTGATGATGCAGGAAAGAGTGGGGATAGGTGCCAGGTTAGGTCCCTGAGCAGGCTCTGGGGAATGGGGCCAGCTCCGAGCCATGACCATCCATCCTCTGGGACAGGGGCAAGGCCAAATACAGGGGTGCACGTGTGAGGGCTTGATAGATGTGGTAGTAGGAAGGAGAGGTTCTTCTTTACCCAATGTCTCTTCTCTTTGAAAGAAAAATATCTACATCTGTTCCTTCTTCCCACATAGCTTCCTTCGTCTTCCTCTATTGCCTTGCTGGGGATCCGAAAAATCAGGGTGCGTTTTTTCATAAAGAGAAAGTTTATTCCCACCTCTGTTTCTCCCTCTCTTCACTTTTCTGTCTCTTGGATTCAGCTGGGGACCGAAAAAAATGTGTCTGTCAACACACTTGTTTTTCTCCTCGTTCTTTTTAAAAAAAAATTTTTTTTAAATGTTTATTTTTGAAAGAGAGAGAGAGAGTGAGCATGAGTGGGGGAGGGGCAGAGAGAGAGGGAGACAGAATCCCAAGCAGGGTCCAGGCTCTGAACTGTCAGCACAGAGCTCGACGCAGGGATTGAACTTGTAAACCGCGAGATCACAACCTGAGCTGAAGTCGGACGCTTAACCGACTGAGCCACCCAGGCACCCCCTCTCCTTGTTCTTCATAGAACTGTAGACAGGCAGAGCTGGGGGACTTCCAAGGCCACCTTTCCAGCTCCACTCCCTTCTTTTTACAGATGAGGAGGTCATGGCTTGGAGAGACTGAGTGACCTACTCCAGCCAGGGCTTTGATATGGCCTCCGCTACAGGTGAGGTCAGCCGTAATCTCGCCAGGAGCCAACAGTTGCTCGGATGCTTGAAATGATATCCTTGCTCTGTTGCCAATGTTGCACAGGCCTCCATCTGTATCAGGCGTGTTTCTCTGTGCTACTTAGTCTGGCATCATTGAATTAGCCCGTGTGACAGAGCTCAGAGAACGGACAGTGGGTGCTGTGCTAGCCACTGCAGCCCCAGCTCCCAGTTTAGGGCAGGAAACTGTTTCTGTCATTTCTTTGCACGTATTTACATTGTGCAAGTAAACGTCCTGGGGAAGAGAACATATCATTCAAGGTCACAGAGCAACTACTGCTGGACGTCTTCTAGCTTGACAGTTATGGCAGGGGGCTGGGAAGGCAACAGATGCTGTAGTTCCTATTTGGTGAGGGTAAACTGAGGCATAGTAAAGGAAAATGTCCTTTCAGCTGCTCTGTGAGGGCACTGGGACAGCGTTTCTGTGCTTGCCTGTGTTGGCTCTATTTGTCCCTCAATGATTCTTGAAGGGTGTTTAAAGGTGAATAAAAAGAGATGGTAGAAAAATCTGCCCATCAGATTTGGCTGACTTTTTATTTTTCTGTATTATTTCTCATCTATTGCTAGGAGGTATTAGCCATACCCTTTGGCTTTGATAGGCTGGGTGTTTCCCTTGGAGTGGCCCTCGTAAGACCCTGGGGAGGTGGGCGCATCTAGCAGGCTTTGCTGTTCTGCCCTACGGAGGTGGGTTTGATTGCCAGGGACGCTCTGTTGCCTGCTGTTTCATTTCCTGCCCTTGGGTTTCCCTGTAAAGACTTGGTGGTGGTGGCAGTGACAGATCCAGCTGGCCTTCCAAGGTTTTGGTCCTCAGGCTGTTCCCTCTCCTGGGCATAGGGCTGCCCCTGGACAGGGCTAACCCACAGCCCCTACAGAGAAACACGGGGGTGGGGTGGTGGGGGGCGGCAGACGGTCAGCTCCAAGCCTGAGGCTGTGTTCTAAGATCTGGTTCTGCTTCAGGCATTGATGTCTCTGCAAATAAATAGACCTAACACACAGCGAAAACCTAAGGGGGGCTCTGAGCCCTTCTGCCGATCCTGAGAAACAGGCAGGATCAGAGAAAAGCGGGAACAGGTAGAAGTTTGGACTACTCACCAAATAAGAATAAAGTGAGGCAGTGGGAGCTGCTAACAGAAGATTTCATGAGGCCAACTGGCCCATTCTAGCCATGAAAACTCCAGTTAAGACTTTTATAAAAATAAGCTTCCCCACAGCAAGCTGGGGAACGGTGCCTGTTCCCAGGGAGGGCTTCTGAGCTTCCCAAAGGCTCAGCCCCATTTGCTATCCCCAGAAAAGTTTTCTGCCACCAAGACCAGCCACTTCTACAGGGTGACCTCTAGAATGCCAGCCAGGGCGGCAGTCACAAGGATCTTGTCCTGACTCATCCCTAGCAGATGCCCTGCTGATCCCATTGATAAAAACCTGCAGCCGCCGCCTCCACTGAGTACCCGGGCAGCCAGCCAAACCCGGCTTCATTCACTGACAGGCTGCCCGACTGGGGGGAGTGGGTTAGGAAAGCGAAGTGCAAGTTAGAGAGGAATGGAGCAGAGGCCTGAGGTCTGGCACAGGATGAAACAGAGCCAGAGACACCAGCCAGGGGGTGGCGACCTGAGGTTGGGGCTCCTGGGGTGGGACAGTAACCCAAATCCTAAAGACTGTAGGTATGCTAGAGGGTCCAAGGATAACCCGGACAGGGACACCCACACTCTGAGTTTTCTCTGGCTTGCAGAAGGCCTCTGGACACCAACTGGATCAGTTCTTCTCACACCTTGGGGCTCATCAGAATCCCCTGGGATGCTTAATTTTTATTTTTTTAATTTTAATTTTAATTTTTATTATTTATTTATTTTTATTTTTTAACCTGTTTTATTTATTATTTTTTTTTAAATTTACATCCAAATTAATTAGCATATAGTGCAACAATAATTTCAGGAGTAGATTCCTTAGTGCCACTGACCCATTTAGCCCATCTCCCCTCCCATAACCCCTCCAGTAACCCTCAGTTTGTTCCCATATTTATGAGTCTCTTGTGTTTTGTCCCCCTCCCTGTTTTTATATTATTTTTGTTTCCCTTCCCTTATGTTCATCTGTTTTGTCTCTTAAAGTCCTCATATGAGTGAAGTCATATGATTTTTGTCTTTCTCTGACTGACTAATTTCACTTAGTGTAATACCCTCCAGTTCCATTCACGTAGTTGCAAATGGCAAGATTTCATTCTTTTTGATTGCTGAGTAATACTCCATTTTGTATATATACCACATTTTCTTTATCCATTCATCCATCGATGGACATTTGGGCTTTTTCCATACGTTGGCTACTGTTGATAGTGCTGCTATAAACACTGGGGTGCATGTGTCCCTTCGAAACAGCACACCTGTATCCCATGGATAAATGCCTAGTAGTGCAATTGCTGGGTCATAGGGTAGTTCTATTTTTAGTTTTTTGAGAAACCTCCATACTGTTCTCCAGAGTGGCTGCACCAGCTTGCATTCCCACCAACAATACAAAAGAGATCCTCTTTCTCTGCATCCTTGCCAACATCTGTTGTTGCCTGAATTGTTCATGTTAGCCATTCTGACAGGTGTAATGTGGTAGCTCATTGTGTTTTTCATTTGTATTTCCCTGATGATGAGTGAAGTTGAGCATTTTTTCATGTGTCGCTTGGCCATCTGGATGTTTTCTTTGGAGAAATGTCATTTCATGTCTTTTGCCCATTTCTTCAGTGGATTATTTGTTTTTTGGGTGTTGAGTTTGATAAGTTCTTTATAGATTTTGGATACTAACCCTTTATCTGATATGCCATTTGCAAATATCTTCTCCCATTCTGTCGGTTGCCTTTTAGTTTTGCTGATTGTTTCCTTCACTGTGCAGAAGCTTTTTATTTTGATGAGGTCCAAGTAGTTCATTTTTGGTTTTGTTTCCCTTGCCTCCAGAGACGTGTTGAGTAAGAAGTTGCTGAGGCCAAGATCAAAGAGATTTTTGCCTGCTTTCTCCTCGAGGATTTTGATGGCTTCCTGTCTTACATTGAGGTCTTTCATCCATTTTATTTTTGTGTCTGGTGTAAGAAAGTGGTCCAGGTTCATTCTTCTGCATGTCGCTGTCCAGTTTTCCCAGCACCACTTGCTGAAGAGACTGTCTTTATTCCATTGGATATTCTTTCCTGCTTTGTCAAAGATTAGTTGGCCGTACGTTTGTGGGTTCATTTCTGGGTTCTCTATTCTGTTCCATTGATCTGAGTGTCTGTTCTTGTGCCAGTACCATACTGTCTTGATGATTACAGCTTTGTAGTATAGCTTGAAGTCTGGGATTGTGATGCCTCCTGCTTTGGTTTTCTTTTTCAGGATTGCTTTGGCTATTTTTGATCTTTTCTGCTTCCATACAATTTTTAGGATTATTTGTTCTAGCTCTGTGAAGAATGCTGGTGTTATTTTGATAGGGATTGCATTAAATATGTAGATTGCTTTGGGTAGTATTGACATTTTAACAATATTTGTTCTTCCTATCCAGGAGCATGGAATCTTTTTCCATTTTTTTTGTGTCTTCTTCAATTTCTTTCATAAGCTTTCTATAGTTTTCAGCATATAGATTTTTCACCTCTTTGGTTAGATTTATTCCTAGGTATTTTATGGTTTTTTGTGCAACTGTAAATGGGATTGATTCCTTGATTTCTCTTTCTGTCACTTCATTGTTGGTGTATAGGAATGCAACCGATTTCTGTGTGTTGATTTTATATCCTGCAACTTTGCTGAATTCATGAATCAATTTTTGCAGTTTTTTGGTGGAATCTTTTGGGTTTTCCATATAGAGTATCATGTCATCTGCGAAGAGTGAAAGTTTGACCTCCTCCTGGCGGAACTGAATGCCTTTTATGTCTTTGTGTTGTCTGATTGCAGAGACTAAGACTTCCAATACTTGAATTGACAGTGGTGAGAATGGACATCCCCATCTTGTTCCCGATCTTAGGGGGAAAGCTCTCAGTTTTTCCCCACTGAGGATGATATTAGCATTGGGTTGTTCATATATGGCTTTTATGGTCTCAAGGTATGCTCCTTCTATCCCTACCTTCTTGAGGGTTTTTATCAAGAAAGGATGCTGTATTTTGTCAAATGCTTTCTCTGCGTCTATTGAGAGGATCATATGGTTCTTGTCCTTTCTTTTATTGATGTGATGAATCACGTTAATTGTTTTGCGGATATTGAACCAACCCTGCATCCCGGGTATCAATCCCACTTGGTCGTGGTGAATAATTTTTTTAATGTATTGTTGGATCCAGTTGGCTAATATCTTGTTGAGGATTTTTGCATCCATGTTAATTAAGGAAATTGCTCTATAGTTCTCCTTTGTAGTGAGGGTCTCTGGTTTTGGAATCAAGGTAATGCTGGCTTCATAGAGTTTGGAAGTTTTCCTTCCATTTCTATTTTTTGGAACACCTTCAAGAGAATAGGTGTTAACTCTTCCTTAAATGTTTGATAGACTTCTCCTGGAAAGCCATCTGTCTCTGGACTCTTGTTTTTTGGGAGATTTTTGATGACTAATTCAATTTCCTTACTGGTTATGGGTCTGTTCAAATTTTCTATTTCTTCCTTTTTTAGTTTTGGTAACGTATATGTTTCTAGGAGTTTGTCCATTTCTTCCAGATTGCCCATTTTATTGGCACATAATTGTTCATAATATTCTCTTATCATTGTTTTTAATTTTGCTGTGTGGGTTGTGATCTCTCCTCTTTCATTCTTGATTTTATTTATTTGGGTCCTTTCCTTTTTCTTTTTGATCAAACTGGCTAGTGGTTTATCAATTTTGTGAATTCTTTCAAAGAACCAGCTTCTGGTTTCATTAATCTGTTCTACTGTTTTTTTGGTTTTGATAGCATTAATTTCTGCTCTAGTCTTTATTATTTCCTGTCTTCTGCTAGTTTGGGGTTTTATTTGCTGTTCTTTATCCAGTTCTTTTAGGTTTAAGTTTAGATTGTATATCTGAGACATTTCTTCCTTCTTTAGGAAGGCCTGGATTGCTATATACTGTCCTCTTATGACCACCTTTGCTGCATCCCAGAGGTTTTGGGTTGTGGTATTATCATTTTCATTGACTTCCATATACTGTTTAATTTCCTCTTTAACTTCTTGGTTAGCCTATTCATTCTTTAGTAGGATGTTCTTCAGTTTCCAAGTATTTGTTACCTTTCCAAATTTTTTCTTGTGGTTGATTTCGAGTTTCATAGGGTTGTGGTCTGAAAATATGCACGGTATGATCTTGATTTTTTTGTACTTACTTAGGGCTGATTTGTGTCCCAGTATATGGTCTATTCTGGAGAACGTTCCTGTGCACTGGAGAAGAATGTATATTCTGCTGCTTTAGGATGCAATGTTCTGAATATATCTGTTAAGTCCATCTGGTCCAGTGTGTCATTCAAAATCATTGTTTCCATGTTGATTTTTTGATTAGATGATCTGTCCATTGCTGTGAGTGGGGTGTTGAAGTCTCCTACTACTATGGTATTACTATCAATGAGTTTCTTTATGTTTGTGATTAATTGATTTATATATTTGGGTTTTCCCACATTTGGCGCATAAATGTGCTAAATTGTTCACAATTGTTAGGTCTTCTTGTTGGATAGACCCTTTGATATGATATAATGTCTTTCTGCATCTCTTGATACAGTCTTTATTTTAAAGTCTAGATTGTCTGATATAAATATGGCTATTCTGGCTTTCTTTGTTGACCATTAGCATGATAGATGGTTCTCCATCCCCTTATTTTCAATCTGAAGGTGTCTTTAGGTCTAAAGTGGGTCTCTTGTAAACAGCATATAGATGGATCTTGTTTTCTTATCTGTTCTGTTACCCTATGTCTTTTGATTGGAGCATTGAGTCCACTGATGTTTAGAGTGAGTACTGAAAGATATGAAATTATTGCCATTGGAGTTTCTGGTGGTGTTCTCTGGTCCTTTCTAATCTTTGTTATATATATATATATATATATATATATATATATATATATATTCTCCCCTCAGAGAGTACCCCTTAAAATTTCTTGCAGGGCTGGTTTAGTGATCACAAACTCCTTTAATTTTTGTTTGGGAAACTTTTTATCTCTCCTTCTATTTTGAATGACAGCCTTGCTGGATAAAGAATTCTTGGCTGCATATTTTTCTGATTCAGCACAGTGAATATATTCTTCCACTCCTTTCTGGCCTGCCAACTTTCTGTGGATAGGTCTGCTGCAAACCCGATCTGTCTTCCCTTGTAGATTAGGGACTTTTTTTCCCTTGATGCTTTCATGATTCTCTCCTTGCCTGAGTATTTTGTGAATTTGACTATGATATACCTTGTTGATAGTTGGTTTTTGTTGAATCTAATGGGGGTCCTCTGTGCTTCCTGGATTTTGATGTCTGTGTCTTTCCCCAGGTTAGGAAAGTTTTCCACTCTGATTTGCTCACATAACCTTTCTATCCCTATTTCTCTCTCTTCCTCTTCTGGGACCCCTATGATTCTGATGTTGCTCCTTTTTAATGAGTCACTGATTTCTCTAATTCTTAAATCATGCTCTTTTGCCTTAATATCCCTCTTTTTTCTGCTTCATTATTCTCTATAAGTTTGTCATCTCTATGGCTGATTCTCTGTTCTGCCTCATCCATCTTTGCTGCCGCTGCATCCACCCATGATTGCAGCTCAGTTATAGCGTTTTTAATTTCATTCTGAATATTTTTTACTTCTTTTATCTCTGCAGAAAGGGATTCTAATCTATATTCGACTCCAGCTAGTATTCTTATTATCGTGATTCTCAATTCTGGTTCAGACATCTTGCTTGTATCTGTGTTGGTTAAATCCCTGGCTGTCGTTTCTTCGTGCTCTTTCTTTTGGGGTGAATTCCTTCATTTTGTCATCTTGAAGGGAGAAAAGGAATTAATGAGGTAGAAAAATTGAAATTAAAAAAATTAAAATTAAAAAAATATTAAAATTAAAAGTTACACACACACATGCACAAATCGAATAGATGATGCTAGATTCTAGGTGAGTTTTGGTCTGGGTGTTGAAAGTGGTTTGACAGATTAGAGAAAAAAAGGGGGGGGATAAAAAAAAAGGAAATCATTTGAGAATTTGAAATAATGAATACACTGAAGTAGACTAAAATGAGATTATGGGGGTAAGATAGAATTTGAAAAAATATACACCAAAGTAAAGAATACAGTAGAAAAATTAAAGGAAGATATTTTAATAAAAATTAAAAATAAATATGAATTTTTTTCTTTTTCTGTATTCAAGAGAAAAGAAACAAAAAAGATAAAAAAGAAAGAAAAAAAGGAAATTGTTTGAAAATTTGAAAAAGTGAATACACTGTAGTAGACTAAAATAAAATGATGGAAGTAAAATAGAATTTGAAGAAATTTACCTAAAAGCAAAAAATATAGTAAAAAAATTAAATAAAATATTTTTAATAGAAATTGAAAGTAAATATGAAGTTTTTCTCGTTCTGCATCAAGAAAGAAAAAAGAAACCAAAAAGAAAAAAGAAACAGAAAACAGAAAAAAAGGAAATTGCTTGAAAATTTGAGAAGGTGAATACACTGAAGTAGACTAAAATAAAATGATGGCAGTAAGATAGAATTTGAAAAGATTTACACAAAAGTAAAAAACATAGTAAAAAAATTAAAGAAAAATATTTTTAATAAAAATTGAAAATAAAAATGAATTTTTTCTTTCTGTATTCATGAAAAAGGAAAAAAAAAGAAAATTGAATAGGTGGACCTGCTGACAGATTGAAATAGGACTGAAATTACTTCATTTTCCCCTAGAAGTCAGACTATGTAGTGCTTTATAGTCCATAAACTAAGTGGGCGGTGAGACTTATGTTCTTGAAGAGCGAGGTTGGCCAAGTTGGGCGGGGCTCAGTGTAACGGCTCCATTCTCCACTAGATGGCGCTGCTAGCCTACTGGGGTGGATTGTTGTGGTGCCCGTAGGTGCATATGCGCATGTGTGGGAGTGGTGAAAATGGTGCCACCCGGCTACCCAGTCTGTTCTCCCAGATCAGCAATCGCACACCTGTCCTCTGTATTCAGCTTTCGTCCACTCCCTGCTTCTTCACTGTCTGTGACCAAGCCCCAGGCAGTGACTCTCTCCTGAGTTTTGTCTCAGATGCGGCTGTTTTCCCGGCCCCTTATTTCTGAAGCACTGAGGCTTTGACCCGTTTGCCCCCTCTGTGGGAGGGTCTCACTGAGCAATGGCTGAATGAGCAATGGCTGAATGTCGGCTGCACCCAGGAACACTTGCTGGACCCTGCTGCTGCCGGTGCCCCAAGACTGCAGCCAGGTGCCAGCCTGTCCCAGAAAAAGTTTGAGAGATAGTGTAGCAGCAGCGTTTCAGGGATTATGGAAAATCACAACACACATCTGGCATCAGGCTTCACCCTTAACAACCTTGTTCCAGCACCAGCAAATGTGGCCATTTTCTGGGGTCTGCTGGGACCAGGTGGCTTCAACAGTCTCTACCAAATGTCCTTCCAGCAGTGGAACCGCTTTTCCCCGTGTGGCCCGAGAACCTCCTGGACTTCACTCTGTTCCTGGGGATTCGCCCTTCCCACCAGAGCACTGCCAGGTATTGAGCTGTGGAATTGCAGACTTTGTGCTTCCATTGTTTACAGTCTTAATGGAATTTCAACCCTTTACTTTCTCCTTTCTCCCTTTTTAGTTTAGTCCCTGCAGCTGTTTCCAATTTTCTACTTTCTCTCCAGCTGCTTTTGGGTAGAGGTGCTTTTCCCATATTCTCCCCCACCCCCCACCAGTCTTCATCCTCTCTCCACCTGCAAAAGCGGCTCCCTGCCTGCTGCCAGCTTCTCGCTCACCAAGTTCACCTCTCCACACCGAGTACCTGCTGAATTCTGTGGTTCAGGTCGTGCAGATTGTTGTGTTAATCCTCCAGTCAGTTTTCCAGGTATGTAGGATGGTTTAGTGTTGGTCTGGCTGTATTTCATGGACATGAGACACACAAAAAACTTCCATGCTGTTCTGCCATCTTGGCTCCCTCCCCCTCCTCCCCTGGGGTGCTTTAAAAAATTTCTGGGATACCTGGGTGGCTCAGTTGGATTAACATCTGGCTTTTGATATCAGGTCAGGTCCTGATTTCTTGGTGGTGAGATCGAGCCCCGTGTTGGGTTCTGTGCTGACAGTGTGGATTCTGCTTGGGATTCTCTCTCTCTCCTTCTTGCTGCCCCTCCCCCACTCGCACTCACCCTCTCTCTCTCCAAATAAAAAAATAAACACTAAAACCCCACAAATTTCTAAATGCCATATGGAAAATTTGACACTTGGGAGTTGGCTTCAGGAACCTGTATTTTTAGCACATTCTCCAGGTATTTCTCAGGGCCCATGGAGTTCTGGCCTGGCCTGTGGGCACCAGGGTAGTGGGCCATGTCCCCTTCCAGGTACCAAGGGATCTCAGAAAGCTACAGGACTCTATAGCTGCTCATTGGGATGACACCTTTGGGACCTACAAATTGCTTCGGTTTAGATTCTCCAGCCATCTTGTGGTGGTTGTAAGGGGACATACATACAGACCCGCAGGCACATGAACGCTAGGCTGGAGATACTGTCCTATCACTCTCTGTCACATTGCCCGGTTTTATTTTATATATTGTGCTTACCACTCTCTGACATTATTTTATTGCTCGTTGATTGGTTAGTTGTCTGTCTCCTACCATTGATATTGGGTTTCCATGAAAGCAGGGGCCTGCTTACTGCTTTCTGCCTAATACCCAGAAACGAGCTGGCATGTCACCAGGCCTGGATTCCTGCTTGATTGGTGAATCTGAGTTACAAGATACCGGAGGCTCTCAGGCAAACGCCCCAAGTCATCTCGGTTTCCAGGGAAGCTCCTGACATTCCCAGTTCCTGTGTGTCTGCTTCAGGAGTAGAGCAGGAGGATATCATGGGAGATTGGAACATTCACCTCCTTTCTGAGTCAGGATGTCCCAGTGGGGCCTGGCTGTTAGTATGTTTGATTGGTTTTAAAATGAGTCTCCCTGCAAAATGTCATAGATATCTTACTCTAGTGTAGATTCAACAACATTCCTGGAAAAATAGACTGTACTCAAGGTCCCAGGCACAGTCCACATCTCTGCCCTCCAGTACTGATAGACCTAGGAAGAGATCTCTATGTGAGCTTCTGCAAGTGTGAAACCATCTCATCAGAGGGGCATAGGGACGCTGGCTAGTGGGGAGTGGGAGAAGACAAGGACTCCATAGAGGCCGTAGTTTCTCTTCCTGTGGGAAGAATCAGACTTCCCCTCTGGGTGATCTGCTTTAAATTACACCCCTTCCCCTTCCCTCCCCCCGCTCCCCAGAACTGCAGGCAGATAAAATATTGAAAAATAAGGACAGGATGCTGCTTGCTGATGGCACATTATGATCAAGAAGGTTTCCAAGGTCAGCCCTACAGTCCATGGAGGCACTAGCTATCCACATGGCTAGGTGTCACTGGAGCAACATGTGACTTCTGGCTACTGCTGTGATCAAGTGTGGGCAGTGTGTGGGTGCGTGTGAAAGAGGGGCAGAGGGAGAATTACATGACCATCACTGGGTTGCAGAAGAGGTGATCCTAGTCAGTGTAGTGGTCAATCCAGCACAGGCTTTGGGGTCCAACAGGCTTGTATTTGAGAACCTTCTTAGGAAAGCAGTTAACCTCTCCAAGCTTAGTTTCCTCATCTGCAAAACTGGGACTTTTACCGCCAGTTATAAGGTTGTTTTAAGGAGTAACTGAAAAAAGTACCATTCACTTAGGAAAGTTCCTGGGACCATGTAATTATGTTTTAGTTATTGTTATGGTGTGTGTGTGTGTGTGTGTGTGTGTGTATGTGTGTGTGTGTGTGTGTGTGTGTGTGTGTGTGGTAAAACATACATAATAAAAAATTTGCCATCGTAACGATTTTAAGTTAATTTATTATATATATACATATATTTTTTTAGAGAGAGTGAGAAAGACTGTGCATGCAAGTGGGGGAAGGGCAGACAAAGAGGGAGAGAGAGACTCTTAAGCAGGCTCCATATTCAGCATGGAGCCCAACATGGTACTTGATCTCATGACTGCAAGATCATGACCTGAGCTGAAATCAAGAGTTGGACACTCAACCCACTGAGCCACCCAGGTGCCCCTTAACTATTTTTAAAAAATATTTTATTTAATCTTCACACCCAACATGGGGCTCAAATTTACAACCCCAAGACCAAGAGTCGAGTGTTCTACTGACTGGGCCAGCCAGGTGCCCCTTAACTATTTTTAAGTGTACATTTCAGTGGCATTAAGTACATTCACATTGAACCATCAGTGCCATCCATCTGCAGAACTTTTCGTCTTCCCAAACGGAAACTCTGTCCCCATTAAACACTAATTCCTCACTCCTCCTTACCTTCAGCCCTTGGCAATCCCTATTTTACTTTCTCACTATGAATCTGACAGCTCTAGGTACCAATATACATGGAATCATACAGTGTTTGTCCTTTTATGACTGGCTTATTTCACTTAGCATAATGTCTTCAAGGTTCATCCATGTTGTAGCTGTCAGAATTTCGTTCCTTTTAAAGGCTGAATCCATTGTGGGCACATGGGTGGCTCAGTCAGTTAAGCATCCAACTCTTGATTTCAGCTCAGGTCGCAATCTCACGGTTCGTGAGATGGAGCCTTGTGTCGGGCTCTACGCTGATAGCACGGAGACTGCTTGGAATTCTCTCTCTCTCTCTCTCTCTCTCTGCCCCTTCTCCGCTCCCATGTCCTATCTCTCAAAAATAAATACATAAAGTTTAAAAAAAAAAAAAGGCCGAATCCATTGTATGGACAGACCACATTGTGTTTATCTGTTTACCCATTCATCCTTCAGCGGCCACTTGGGTTGCTTCTCCCCAAATAATGCTGCCGTGAACGTGGGTGTGCAAATACTTCTTCATTTCCCAGCTCTCCATTCTTCTGAGCGTATACAATTCACTGTTCTTCCATGTATATGCATATATGTATATAAGTATAATTGCTAAATCATATAGTAGTTCTATGTTTAACTTCTTGAGGAAACTCCATACCGTTTTCTACAACAGATGCACCTTTTTATAGTTCCACCAACAGCACACAGGGTTCCAGTTCTCCGCATTCATGCCAATACTTGCTATTTTCTCCTTCTTTTTAAAAAATAATAGTCATTCTACGGCTACTTTTTTAACTTACAAGCATTGAAACATACACAGGACACGTTTCTTTTCCACTTTTCTGGGTGGTATCTGCTAAGCCACACCAGTCTGCTGTGTGGTGGAGACCACAGAAAACCAGTAAGGAAGGACAGCAGGAAAAAAGGCAGGGAGAACACTTTGTAATTTATCAGGAGAGAAGTGTTCTATGTTTTGGGAAACGTGTAGAAGGAGTACACTTCCACGTAGTGCACGCTGTCGGGTAGCATATAGTGGTGCTCAGTGAGCATGTGTTGAGTGAACTGGGCATTCGTGTGGGAGGAAGACCCAACATGTATTAAGTGCCCGTTAGTTGTCAGACCAGTTGCTAGGAAACCCTTGGAGGAAGTGTCGAGTCTCTTTACAAATGAGAAAACTGAGGCCCAAAGAACCTGAGGGTGGAGGTGCGTGGGTGACTCAGTCTGTTAAGTGTCTGACTCTTGGTTTCAGCTCAGGTCATGATCTCACCGTTCGTGAGTTCGAGCCCTG
Organism: Panthera tigris; assembly: GCF_018350195.1. Classification (NCBI taxonomy): domain Eukaryota; kingdom Metazoa; phylum Chordata; class Mammalia; order Carnivora; family Felidae; genus Panthera; species Panthera tigris. The sequence goes on along the minus strand of NC_056663.1, from coordinate 51,962,368 downwards.
CATTAGGCTCTGTGCTGACAGCATGCAGCCTCCTTGGGATTCTCTCTCTGTCCTTCTGTCTCTGCCCCTCCCCTCCTCTTGCTCTCTCTCTTAAAATAAATGAACTTAAAAAGCAGCTGAGGATGAGTCTGTGCACATATGTCTGATGAGGGGCAGAACTGGGATCTGAACCCAGGTCCTCAGACTCCACGTTGGGGCTGAGGAGATGGCGGCATTCGCTCTTGCCCTGGAATGAATACACAGCCTGATTTCAGACAAATCACCTCTCTTTTCTAGGCCTTGATTGCTTCCTCGGTGACACAGAGGTGGGATGGAGGGCTATTGGAGCCCCTGCGGTTCCCTGGTTCTGTGGGGCTCTGCCCTCCATCTGGTCTCGGGAGAGCCTGGGCCTGAGAGCAGCCAGCCGGGAAGAGAGGGGCCACCATGTCCTGCAGGGCACTGAGCGGCATGGGAGCGTGTGTGGGGGTGTGTGCGCTGGCTGGGGAAGGCCCAGCGGACAGGAGAGTCATGATGAGGATCACATGAAGAGCCTCCTAGATGTGTCCATGGGCACTGGCCTGACAGCAAGGGGCTCTGCTTTCTGTCTCAGCTGTAGCCCTAACTGCTGTGTGGCCTCCGGCTCCCAGACCCAGTGCTTCCCTTCTGTGGATGATGATAATGGTGGCTGGGCTTATGAGACCACTTAGTGTGTGCAAAGGTAAGCACTAGAATGAGTTATTCAATTTCACCCACCCCATCACCAGCTCTGTGAGGTAGGGGGTAGTAGTAGTCCTGTCTTATAGAAGAAATGGAAGCTTAGAGTTGTTATAAAATGAATGAGTCTCACAGACCTAGGAAGTAGGGGCTGGGTTGAGAGTACCTGCCCGTCCTCCACTCCCGGCATTATTGGGACAATCAGAACCAGACTGATATAATGAGCATCTATAAGAGTGATTTCAGGGTGCAAAACAATGCAAAGAACAAATAAGGCATTTATGTGAGCAAGCAGAGGTCCCTGCCGTGGAGGTTAGAAAGCTAGTGTCCTTTAGCAATCTGCTCATCTTCCCTAAGCCTCAGTTTTCTCATCTGTTAAAATGGGAAAACCATTACCCTCACCTGCTTATAGGACAGAGGTGGAAGGAGGAAGATAGAAGGGCAGATTTGTAGATATGCTTGAAACACTATAAAGCACACTCTACACTGACTGGTAACAGAGAGACTGCCTGTGGGAAAGTTCATTTGAGAGAACTTTCTCTTCCCTCCCCTCCCCTCCCCTCCCCTCCCCTCCCCTCCCCTCCCCTATTCTTCCCTTCCTCCCCTCCCCTCCCCTCCTCTTCCCAGGGTAAGTTTCTTGAAGACAGAACTTCCAGAGAGCACTCGGTGGGTAAGGGTTGGAGAAATCAGGGTAGGCTGCATGGTGGAGGTAGCAGCCTGGGAGGAGGAGGGTTTGTTTCAGATTTTCATACACTTGCAGCTTGGAAGCTGAGCTCCCACTGTGCCCTGTCTGGGAGACTCATTTCCCCAACGCCCCCCGCCCCCCCCCCCCCCCATTTCTCAGCCTTGCCTCTGCTGTGAGTCTTCCTGTTAAAAGTGTTTTTTTCTCCTCCTCTTCAGCAGAGGTGCACCAAGCATGTATAATTTATAATAAATAAATTAATATTTTATATTTTATAGGCCTAAATCGTTCATAACTCTCATAATGCACAGAGTCGCTGGGAAGCCCAGAGTGTTATGGGCATTCCATGGAGGTCCTGCTTGAAAAGAAGCCCCTCTGGGCAGGCCTCAGCCACCCACGACTGGCGAGGGGTACTGCAGTGCACAGAGCCTGGCAGGATGAGCCACTGGCTATCACTATCTCTGAAGTGCAGTCTGGCTGCCAGACCTAAGTAGCTGGTGGCCCCAGAGTAGCTGGTGGGGCTGGCCGGTCTCCTCCACCCATGTTCACTGGGTTCTGGAGACCTGGCAGGAAAAGGGGTGTGTGGGGCCTCCTCGGAGCCTGAGCGCTAGGATGCCCAGGGCGGCTGCCCCCACTTCTGTGATGGTAGGGGCCGTGACAGAACTCCCTCTGGGGACCCTAGTGTTAGTAGTAAACTGGGGAGTGAAAAGGGCAGGTGCAGAGCAGTGTGTTTTGAATGCTTCCTATTGATAAGAAAGGGGATATCAGTGCATTCTTAGTGGCTTATACAGCATAAAGCACTCTGCAGAGTCACAGGATGGTGCCTACCTCTGGAGGCTGCTGGGGGCGTGGCAAGAGGACTGTATATGCACACATGTTTACATATAATACGTATGTGTGGGGGTGTATACACAAACTTTTGAACAAATTAAATATATTAAAACCATTTTTTAAAGTTTATTTTGACAGAGAGAGAGCGTAGGAGCAAGCACAAGCAGGGGAGGGGCAGAGAGAGAGAGGGAGAGAGACTCCCAAGACATGGGGCTGGAACTCATAAACCATGGCTTGAACTGAGATCAAGAGTTGGACGCTAAAACTACTGAGCCACCCAGGCGCCCCTGTATTAAAACCATTTTAAATATATTCTGCCAGTAGTACAGGGCTCCAGGGCCAGGGCCAGATGGAAGGTGGCTTACCTTCCTGGCCTGGGCCAGATGGAAGGTGGCTTACCTTCCAGCCCCTCCAACACCCCCTGCAATCCTGGCCAGGGCTTGGACCTGCTCCTCTTCCCCCTGCTTCTTGTTTCCATCCCCTGGGGCACTCAACCTCTCCCACAGCTCCTTCCTGCCAGCCCTCTGCTCCTCCATCCTGTCTTCATGACCTGGTCTTCTGCTTTTTGATGTGCACCTTCCATGCCAGCTCCCCTGCTCCCCTGTCTCCTTGGTCCCTGGCAGCTTGGCTGGCCGGTCAAATCTGTTTGCTCTGAGATATTCACAGCCGATAATGACACGTCAGATGCATCAGATGTCACCCTCTCCCCAGGCTGTGATAGTAATACCTTCTCATGGGATAGAACTTGGAAAATATCAACATATCAATTTCTGAATGACCCACAACCTCACCACCCAGAGATCACCAGCTATCTACCCTTCAGTACCTCTTCTGTTTCAACATTTGTGTCGTCAACATTATTTTCAAAAGCTAAGTTCATATCCTGCTCTTCTCACATTTTTCTGTTCTGCCTGTTTTCCCTGAATGTTCTGTTAAAAGCATTCTCCAACTTTTAAAACCTTCTCATGGATAGGGGCAGCTGGGTGTCTCAGTCGGCTAAGTGTCCAACTCTCAATTTCAGCTCAGGTCATGATCTCATGCTTGTGAGATCCAGACCCTCGGATTGAGCTCTGAACTGACAGCACAGAGTCTGCTTGGGGTTCTCTCTCTCCCTTTCCTTCTCTGCCCCTCCCCGCTTGCATGCATGCACTTTCTCTTTCTCTCAAAATAAATAAATAAATAAATAAATAAATAAATAAATAAACAAACATGGAAACTCCTCATGGATAACACTTTTGAAATTTATTGCAGAGATGTACCATACATTGAACTGCTCCCTAATTTCTAAACAGCATTTACTCACTGACCCTGGCTGGAGTTGTAACCACTACCTCAAATGCATGTTGAGAGAACGATGTGCTGAGATCCATAAAGGGCCTAGATCCTCACCTAATGCAGAGTAGACGTCCAAGAAGCACCTCATGCATGCACTTGCCCAATACACCCACCTGAATTGACAGCTCTTCTTTAGGTTCCTAAACTCTGAGGTTTGGTTTTCCCTATGGGAATGCAACAGCTGTGACCAGTGATTCCTGTCTGACAGGAGGCCAGGTGAGCCAGGAAGGAAGAAAGAAAGGAAGGAAGGAAGGAAGGAAAGAAAGAAGGAGGGAAGGAGGGAGGAAGGAAGGAAGGAAAGAAAGGAGGGAGGGAGGGAGGAAGGAAGGAAGGAAAGAAAGAAGGAGGGAGGGAGGAAGGAAGGAAGGAAAGAAAGGAGGGAGGGACGGAGGAAGGAAGGAAAGAAAGAAGGAGCGAGGGAGGGAGGAAGGAAGGAAGGAAAGAAAGAAGGACGGAGGGAGGAAGGAAAGAAAGAAGGAGGGAGGGACAGAGGAAGGAAGGAAGGAAGGAAGGAAGGAAAGAGAGGAAGGAAGGGAGGAAAGAAAGGAGGAAGAAAGAAAGAAAGAAAGAAAGAAAGAAAGAAAGAAAGAAAGAGGAAGGAAGGAAGGAAACGCCCTGTTTCTGAGGAAGGGAAGTGGAAAGTGGGGGCACCTTTGCCTGTCTTCCTTTGCCATGCCAAAGCCTTGTCCTTTCTAAGGAACTGCTTGTGGTTATTTTTCTTCCTGACTTCTTCACCTCCCTAACCTGGGGGTGGAGGGCTGGCTGGATGGGAAACGTGAGTGGTTGCTGAAAGGCAGGAAACTCCAGCCAGGGAGGCATGAATGATTCCTGAATAATTTTGTGCATCAGCAGTTAGCAAGTTAGGCTGCTAAGGAGTGAATGGGAAGCTTGTTCTGCTAACGGCTGACGTCCTTTTGCTCTCTGGAGAGCAGCTTTCCCCACTTGGGTCTGCTGGTGAGCGGGAACTGTATGCACAGGTGGGGCCTTGGGCATTCACTCATTCATTCAACAAACACGTATTCAAGCACGTGCCATCCCGGGGGGCTGTGTGAGGGAAGGGGGGAGTACAAAGGGGAGTTGATGCAAATCCTCATGGAGGGCTTGTGGTCACCAGGCTGGCTTTCCAGCCACCAGTGTCAGCCTGTTGTTCCATGACCCCAATAATCCCACTCTTCATGCTCACTTTGGAAGACAGGGTGCTCTCTGCTCCAAGTCCTTTGTTGGCACCAGCCACGGTTCCATCTGGGCCCCATTGTCTTCATCTGTGAAAGGACTTGGTCCACAGAGGTCCCTCATGGGCCTGCCAGGCCCCAAATACTCACCCAACACACACAGGCCATGCCCAGTAAGAAGGGACAGGGTGCCTCAGTGTTGCCATGGTTGCTGGGGGGGGGGGGGGCTGAGGCTGCAAATCCCATGCTCCTGGGTTTCACCCGCACTGTCAATCTTGGTCACCTTCCCAGGTGCTCAGTCTCTCTCCTTCCATGCTGCCTCTCCCTGCCTTTTTTGCTACACTTTTCCTCTTTCCTATTTCAGACCAGTAAGTTAGATCTAAAATGGATTTGTGTGCCTGGAATACATTTGCTTGCTTACTTATCTTGGCTTTTCATTGGCCAAGCAGGTGAAGTGAGTGGTGCATGTTTCCTTTCTGGGTCTCTGTGGCAGTGATTACACCTCAGGCTTCTTCCCACTAAAGTCTCCTTGGGTCTTTTGGCTCCAACTGGGTCTTCCCGGAACCAGCCTCCGTGCCCAGGGGAATGTGAGCTCTGAGTGGCCAGGTCTGAGGGACCTATCCTTCCCACAGTGAGAGTGAACTGTGGGCTGAGATTTTGGGGGTGCAGCAGGGGGCTTCCCATTTTCTAATGGGTAGATGTAACCATGTAGTTAAGGCAACAGAAGCCCACCCACTCCCCTCTGGCCAAAGTGAACAAAACTAATGATTTTTCCAAATCCTTAAAGGATGAAAATCACTAGAGTTATTAAATGACTAAAATTCCTTCTCTGAGTCTCTGAGGTATACCCTTCCCTTCTCCCCTCAATTTATTAGTGTTCCTCTGTACAACAAATGTTTCCCTGGTTTCTGGTTTAATTATATTTAAAATACCTGTATGACCTCAGGTGACTCCCATCACCTCAGGAAGATTCAGATCCCTTATCTATAAAATGAAAAGATTGGCTGAAATTATTAATTTTCTATCGTTTTAAAAGCAGAGGCATCTTTTCCTCAAATGTAACCTTGTATGAAGTTCTCAAATACAAAATACATACAAGTAGTGTTGTTCATATAAAAAAGGGTCCCATAAGTTAGAGTTTAGAATGTTTGCTTTTTTGAATTAGTAAGTGAGGGGGAAAAATGGGTCCACTCTGACAATATGCAGATTTGAAGTCAGGGGTTATAGTTAATATACTTACACATCATTGTTGACGTTAATTACTTCCATTAAAAAAATTTTTTTAATGTTTGTTTTATTTTTGAGAGAGACAGAGTGCAAGCGGGGGAGGGGCAGAGAGAAAGAGGGAAACATGGAATTTGAGCTCTCAGCACAGAGCCCACTGCAGGGCCCGAACTCACGGACCACAAGATCATGACCTGAGCTGAAGTCGGATGCTTAACTGAGCCACCCAGGTGCCCCTAATTACTTCCATTTTGTGTGTGTGTGTGTGTGTGTGTGTGTGTGTGTGTGTGTGTGTGACAATATTAAGAAAATTCTGATCAGCTCAAATCTTATAGCTCTAAGTGGTAAGAGTTTTCTAAGAGTCCAACTTGTAACTGTTGAGCTATTTCCTCTTGAGTGAAACAAATCCAGAAACTTGACAGAGGAGTCTTGGATAATTTTTGTTCCACAGTGAAAACATTGAATGACATGCATCCCTTATCATAAACATGAATGAGACCATAATAAATAGAAAAACCTACAAAAGGCAATGATGTTATCTATGAAATGACGAGAACAGAACAAGTTGTGCATTTCCTGTGATTGCACAGCTGGCTGTCACACCAAGTCAGGAAGGCGTCTGAAGCATCTGCACGCCTGGCATTCAGTGAGCATAGCCCGCGGGAGCCAGCTCAGTGGGCCAGCGAGTGCATTTGACAGGGTTGGGCATATACAGCTCTGTGCTCACAGAAGACCTCTGCATAGCCATAGCCATCTTCTGGGGAGTTCAAACTTGAGTCTCCTGGCCCAGTCTGCACAATTGTGATGCAATCCTGTGGCCCAAGCTCATGGTATTGGTGGCCTCCCAGGTAGCAAAATTTGGTACATAACTTAGAGCATTAGGGCTATTTATTAAAATGTTTTTATTTTTTATTTTTGAGAGAGAGAGGGAGAGAGAGAGAGAGAGAGAGAGAGAGAGAGAGAGAGAGAGAGACCAAGGCGGGAAGGGGCAGAGAGAGGAGACACAGAATCCAAAGCAGGCTCTAGGCTCCAAGCTGTCAGCGCAGAGCCCGATGTGGGGCTCAAACCCACGATCCGTTAGACCATGACCTGAGCAAAGTCGGATGCTTATCCAACTGAGTCACCGAGGTGCCCCAAGGGCTATTTTTTTTTTATTGTGGCTTGAAAACATCGTTATATCAACCTCATGAAACTTGCCTCCAACTTCTGTTGAACCCTCCCCAGATCCCTTTTCCTCACTCTTGACAGCAATGTTTCACAAATTTCAGAGTGCAACAGAATTAGTGTGCTACATGCTCAAAATTTAGCGTGCAGTCACCTGGAGGGTTTGGTAAAATACAGATTCCTGGGGGGGGGGTGCACCCCCAGAGATCTTGACTCAGCAGGTCTGCGGTGGAGGCTGAGAATTTGCATTCCTAACAAGCTCCCAGGTATCGCTGATGCTGCTGGTCCACACTGAGTGGTGAGATTCAAGTTCAACAGCTTGAAAACTACTTGGTCAGAACATCTCTATGGGGTCCTTCTTATGTTAAACATACACGATTCACTGAGGCAGGGCACAGAGTGTGTCATTCTAGGATCCCTCCTCTCATCTAGAACTAGGTGACTATCTATCATATCAGACTGGAAACTTTCTGAGATCCTATAACCTCTGAGATGCTCTTCTCTGTACTTGTTAGGAAGGGACTTTCACAGGTGACATCTAATCAGACACAGAGCAGCACTAGATGAGGAGAGGAGCAGACCTGCCTTTTTCCTTGCTGTGAGCTGTGGCACTTTGGGGAAACCACTTCCTTCCCTGTCCTCAGTTACCCCATCTGCAGCATCAACTTACGAATCTCCTTGCCTCCCCGACAGGATGATGTATCCAAAAGTGTTTTGTAAATGACCCGCCACTGTCTGTACGTATGTAAGGGACTGTTACTGTCAATACCTACAAAATCCTTTCGTGTGCTGTTTCTGGGCAGAATGGGACATTTCAGGCCTCTGGATTCTTCATCAAGAACCCCCAGAACTCCAATATACAGCCTGGGTTCTGCAAGCTTAACTGTAGAGCAGAGCGTGGTCTCAGGCTTTGGAGTGTCTCTCAGGATGCCCTTTGTGTGGGTGCAGTGAGCCCCAGTTCACCCCATTTGGACTCTTTGGCCCTTGGAGGCCAGAGAGCCTGTCTGGGTGCAGAGATTTGGTCTTGATCCTCCAGAGGCTGTGCTTTGCCCAGCGTCTGAAGCAGAGGGCTTCATCTGTGTTTTGGTCTCCTGGTTCCTGCGTGGCTAATAAGGGGCCTGACCCACCGCAACGCAGGAAGATGATTTGATGATATTCATCATCATCCAAGCCCATGCTGTGCTGGGCACTGAGCCACGTGTGTCATACTTTGTCTCCCAACCTCAGGGCAACCGCTTAAGGTAAGTATCATCATCCCTGTTTTACAGATGAGGAGACTGAGGCTCAGAGAGAATCTGCAAATAGGTCAAGATCACACTACTACTAAATGAATATGGATCTGAGATTCAGAGTCTTTGGGGCCCCCGCTGGTGTTACCACCTCCTTCACCCACCCTGCCTCTCAGGGTTTGGCCGGCACGTTAGCAACCTACCCCAAGAGAAGCCTGCCTTATTTATTGTCACAAGGGAACAGACAAGGCTGGACTGAGATATACCGAGTATACGGATGGGTGTGCTGGGTTGGGACACAGCATAGAGCAGCCTTGGACATTAAATGTCACATATTCACCCTTAAACCTGTCACCCCATCCCCATCAAAGGCAGGCAGGAGATGGGAGGGTGGACAGGCCTAGGCAGCTGTCCCAACTGGCATCCCCTGGCCTCCCCGGATACTGTCTCCCATCCATCTAGTTTTAAGTTGCCATCGTGGAGATCTTCCTAAGATGCATGATTCTCCCTTACTGGAAAGCCTCCCGTGGCTCCCCGTTGCTTATACGGTAAAATCCAAGCTTCTCAGCATAGCATTGGGCTCATGCTGTCTGGCTCCTCAGCCTTGTGCCTCATGTGGCTCTGTCCCACCAGGAGCTTCTTCCTCTTACCCACAAACATCCTCCACATTCCTTCAACCTTTTTATGCCTTTGCTTGTGCTATTCTCTCCGCCCACAGTGTTCTTTTTATTTTGTTTGGCAAATTCTGCTCATCCTGCAAAGCTCATCCTGTAAAGCTCCTTCCCTGCACACTGTCTCACACAACCGTTGAGACGCTCCATGGCTCTCGCCGTCCCTCCCCATGCAGCCCCTCCCCTGCTCCCCTTTCCTGGCACTCACTTTCTCCCCCACCCAGGTGGTGTGCTTGTTGAGGGCGGGCATTTCATCTGATATGGTTTTGGTCCCGGATAGTGCTCTGCAGACAGCACTCAACATATCACTGTTGAACAAATAATAGGCTGTGCTGGGGTGCAAGCACCCTGCTCTTGGATTTTGAGGATCAGGTCTGGTTTTGGCTCCACCATCCCTGGGCTGCTCACCTGTTTCTCTCCAGGCCTCAGTTTTTTCATATGTAGAATGAGCGAGTTGGACTTCACAGGTGGTTCTCCATTTCCAGTTACATAAGAACTCCCTGGGGAGTGTGCTTAAAATGTGCTTCCAGGCCCCACCCCGAGAGTCACAATATGAAATTCTGGGGTGAGCTGAGGATCCGCATGGTTCATACACACCCGGGGAGCTTTCTGGTGCTGGTGGTTCTCAGATGATCTTTGGGTGACTGTGGTCCAGGTAGACTTTGAGGCAGGTCCTTTCTGAGACAGGTAGAGCTGTGGGGGGAAGAAGGGGCTGTGGAGCTGTGCCCATGGTAGGTGAGGCAAGAGCCACCATCACCATCACCATCATCACCATCATGATCATCTTCTTCATCACTATCAATACCATCATGGCCTTCGTCGTTGTCGTTCTCGTCATCATCACCGTCATCATCCTCCTCCTCCTTTGCACACCATCACCAGCAAAGCCACCACCACTCCTCAGAGCTCATCAGCGGCTAGGGCTGGTGCAAATGCCATTTTGGGCATTGTCTCCTTCAATCTTCTCAAGTTCCTTGTGAGGCAGGGCTCAGAGGAATGCCTCACCATGACCCCACACAGACCCTGGGTGCTCCAGTCTGTGGATGGCCCCATGTGCCAAGCCATTCTGCTATCGGAGGGAGCCTACACCTTCCCTGGTGAGCCTGGAGAGAGCAAATAGGGTGCTTGTCCTCTTGGTATCTATTCCTTCATCCAGTGCATCTCTATTATGGGCCTCCTTCGTACCAGATGCCAGGTTTGAATTTGATCCAGGCCAATATTTTTTTTTCCATTTTCACAAAACAAAGATTTTATTTTTTCTTTCCCCAACCCCTTCCTTCACAATTTAAACTCCTGCAAAAATAGCATGCGTAGCTGAGCCTCAGGCCAATTTGTGTCTTTGTACTCAGCACACACACTCCATCTTTCACACCACAAACAGCTTTGCTCAGGAAAAATATGTTTTCCCTCTGCAAAACTGCCATTTTAGGGCAACACATAGAAGGCAGAAAGAGACTATTTCACTTTTTCTTCCCCTGGAAAAACCCACCAAGATGTTGTTTTCCCTTGCTTTTTCTGGAGGGGAGATATTTTTTGACAGCTTTCGTCGCTAATCTGGCTCTCAGCCCTACGTCTAGTGCCAACTTGTGAAGGAGGCAAAGGAAAAACTAGATGAGCAAAGGCAAGATTCTCCTAGAGGGGCACCAGGACCCTGTAGTTCAGGAGTTGTAAGGGACCTTGTGGTAAGCCCAGTCTCCTGCCCCCAGGGGAAGCCCCTCTTGGAAGCTTTGGATGGGGACACAGCTGTGGCAGGGTACCTGCTGATAAGGGTCTCGATGTGCACTCATTCAATAAACATCTATCCATTCTTTTTACAGGCTGGAGAATGGACTGGGTGCTTTGGGACTCCACAAATAAATCAGTCATGGATTCTGTCTCCATACTTTCCAGTCTAGTAGAGAGTGAAGATTTATATATTAACTTTATAACATTGAGTAGAAAGAGATGTATAGCAGCTCCTGGGTGGCTCATTCAGTTAAGTGTCCAACTTCAGCTCAGGTCATGATCTCATGGTTCGTGGGTTCGAGCTCTTCACTGGGCTCTGTGCTGACAGTGTGGAGCCTGCTGCAGATTCTCTCTCCCCCTCTCGCTCTCTGCCCCTCCCCCACTCTCTCTCTCTCAAAAATAAATTAATAAACTTAAAAAAAAAAAGTGACGTATAGACCAGGAAGTGTGACTAGCGTTCTAGTTTCACATGGGAGGCTCGTTTTAGCCTGGGGAATTAGGGGAGATTTGGAGGACGAGGTGGCTTGAGCTGAGACGGAACTTTCCAGTGAGGTTCTCTCCAGTACCCTGAACTTGGCCTCCATGGGGCTTCCAGCCATTTGTGATCCCTCCGCCCCTGGTCCAGCTCAGAGCAGTTCTCCATTCTGTGTGTGGCAGCTCTTTGGGTCCCGGCAGACAGCTGCTGAGTGTCCCTGAGTCTCCACTTTCCTGTGCTAGCTTTCTGGACCTGCGGAGCCTCTCGGTTCTGTTCTCATGGCCCATCTCCATGTGGGAGTGGAGCGGGGCGGAGTGTTTCCTTCCACCGTGGAGCCAGCTTCCTAAGCCAGGAGCCTCTGGGGGCTACGCTTGTCTCTGCAGCCACAGGGCTATATGTAGTCCGACCTTGATTGCATAGTAGCCTTCTCGATGTAACAGAAACCAGCGAGCTGCCATAGCCCGTCGGAGATATCTCAGGAGACCCAAGGCAAGAGCTGGGCCCTGGGATCACCACAAGTCAGCAGGTGGAAGTCCAAACGATCCCAGGTGCTTTCTCTCCCTCCCCTTCTCAATCTGTCTCAGCACTTTTCTCTCCCAGTGCCAAGTTCTGAAGGGTTCAGCTTGGGTCAGGTGCTCTTCTGCTGAGGGGGCGGAGTCTGGGGAAGGGCTTCTGATTGGCCCAGTTTGAGTCAGGAGTCCATCTCTGATCCAGCCAGCAGTAGCCAGTGGACAGGGTCAGCTCCGTGAGGCGAGGCTAGCGGGGGCCCACCCTTGAGACTGGGGGAGGGGAAGTTAGAGAAGGAAGGTTCACTGTGAGCCAGGGAGGTAGTTACTTAATGTCCCAGACACCAGCTCTGCCTTTTTCTAGCTGTGCAACCTCCACGGGCTTGAATTGTCTAATCTTTAAAATGGTAGTAGACTGACCATTTGTTTGATAGGATTCTTGCAATATTGAAATGGAGCAGCACTTAGGGCTCTTACCCCAGGCCTGGCACATGATTCACATCTGTTAAGTGGTAGCAACACGTGTACTCGGTGAAGGCGCTGAAGGGAGGCTTTCCCTGGCTGGCCTCCCGATTTGGGGTCTTTCAGATGAGGGCATTAAAGTAGGGGGGTTTCACTTGATGCCATCGCCACCTTCCACGCCTCAGAGATCGTTGATAACGACTGTTAGCACTCTGTGCCGTGAGTCTTCTGTCGGAGGTGGCAAGAGGCCCCTCATCCTTGTCTAATAGGAGGCTGGACTGGACCTGGTCCTGTCATCACAGCCCCCAAAATATTAACTGAGCCATACCCCCTCCACCTCAGAAACATCCCTTTGACAGGGATCTCAGGCTCTATGGGACACTTGCACGAGGTCACTGCATGGGTATCATTCAGCCACATACCAGATTTCTCAAGAGGAAGGTTATATTTTATTGGGTGTTGTCACTAGATTATTTTTTACTTTCATGTTGATCAAAGGTTTCAATCTGCGGTTTTTTGGGATACCTTCTCACTGTAGATACCTGCTGTAGGTACTAACTAGTGCACAAGGGACTTGAGCTACCAGGTGTCAAGGGAGAAAAAGCAATGGCAACACCAGGCTTCTCTCTTTGGACAGTCAGGAAGGACCAAGGCCACAGGGATGGCATTATGAGACAATTTTCCTGGCGTGGCCAGATTTGGGACCATTCTGGAAGGCCTGTTGGCATCCAGATGGAAAAGGAAGAGGGACCAGGGCATTTTGGGTCAGGGGATGGTATGTGGAGCCACTTGGAGATGGAAATGAGCACAGCTTGGGCAGGCAAGAGACAGGGAGCTGGCTGGGCTGGGGCAGAGATCTATGTGGGGTGAGCTGAGACAGGCACAGCCTGGGGGCTGGATTACTGAAGATTGTGAATACTAAAGAGTATTACTAAATACTCTGTATTACTAAATACAGAGAATACTAAAGAGTATTAATCCAGTGAGCACTTGGGAGCCATAGCAGGTTGTAGAGTGGTGTGCATGGTTTGGGTATTATTGTTTGCAGATTTATACATAGGATGGACTGGATAAAGGGACACTGAAGGAATGAAGGCCAGTTGGACTGTAACAGTTGTTCCAAAGTGGATGGAAATCACTTGGATCAGCAGAGTGTAGCAGGGATGGAAAGGAAAAGTTTAGTCTGAGTGGAGTTCTCAAGGGAGAATTGAGAGGTGAGAATTTGAGTAAGAGAGAGGAGTTAGATTTCCAGGTTTCAGGATACTGGCAGAAGGGCAAAAGGAAATACCACTGAGATGGGGAAATGGGGATGGGGTGGGCTTGGCAAGGGGAGACAATGAGATCTTTCTTAGTCAGATTGGGCTGCAATAACAAATATCACAGACTGGGCAGCTTGAACAATGGGCATTTATGTCTCAAGTTACTGAGGCACCTTGACCCAGCATAGTTGAGTTCAGGTAAGAACCCTCTCTTCTTACGGTGTCCTTGTATGATAGAGGGAGCAAGCCCTATCCCTTCACCTCCTTATAAGGGCATTAATCCCATCATGGGGGGCCCCATGACCTCATCTATCCCAATCACCTCCTAACTATATCTCATTGAGGGCTAGCCTTAGGTTTTGGTTTGCTTAAACAGGTTGCTAAGGTATTTTTTTTTTTTAGATGTTTATTTAAGAGAGAGAGAGAGAGAGAGAGAGAGAAAACATGAGTGGGGAAGGCATAGAGAGAGAGAGAGAGAGAGAGAGAGAGAGAGAGAGAGAATCCCAAGCATGCTCCACACTCAGTGTGTAGCCTGATGTGGGGTTCGATCTCATAACTGAGAGACCATGACCTGAGATAATACTGAGAGTTGGACGCTTAACTGACTGAGCCACCCAGGCGCCCCTCAGGTTGCTAAGGTATTAGAACCACCTGAAGTATCAGCACATGAATTCTGGGGGGACACAAACATTCAGTCCATAGCTGAATGTGATGGCAGAGGGCCATTTAGGAGAAGTGCCCATGGTGTTCAGAGATGGAGAGATAGAGAGCCTTTCAGGGGGCCGGGTTAGGTGTGAGATTTGAGGGTCGTCAGCCCAGAAGGAAAAGTGGGGATGTGAGGGTGCAGGAGCCTGGGAGAGAGGGGCATGGATGGCAGAGAAACAAGTCTGCGTTCTTGGGGACAGCCCATGTGAGAGGAAAGAGCAGTGCCTGTGAACATAGGACAGGGAGGGTCACTGAAGGCTCAGCCAGCGTTCACAATGACCGCCAAGAAGGCACAGTTCCAGGTGAGTGAGGCATGGTCCTGGTTCAGAAGGAGCTCACAGCTGAGTAAGATAGAGACGCGTGTGTCAGGAGCAGCCCAGCCCAGGGGTAACCTGCAGAGGGTTTGAATCCCACCACTACCACCCCCCAGCAGCAGGGTCACCTTGGCAAGCCATGATCATATCTGAGCCTCAGTTTCCATGCATGTGAATGGGGATAATGATAGTACCCACGCAGGGTTGCTGTGAAGATTAGTAGGAAGAGTTTTTCCCAGTGCCCAACTCATATTAAGTGCTTTCCATTAGCATAATTATTATTAAGGAGCAAAGGTACATACACTGAGAGCTAAATACCCACAGGAGCCTCAGTAAAGTTGGATAGCTGGGGTCTGGGCTCAGCAGGCAGGGGACACAGAGGCGCAGCTCCTAAAAAGTAGCATGTTACTAGTGGTAACAGCTCATCAACCGTAGTGTGGTCTCTTATTCATCGCCCGTGGGAATGCAAAATGGTGTGGCCACTTCGGGGACAGTGTGGCAGTTTCTTAACAAAACTAAACATATTCTAACCATATGATCCAGCAGCTGTGCTCCTTGGCGTCCACACAAAGGAGTGGAAAACCTATGTTCACCAAAAAACCTGCACATGGATGTTTACAGAAGCTTTATTCACAATTGCCCAAACTTAGAAGTAGCCAAGATGTTACTGGATAAATAAACTGTGGTGCATCCAGACAATGGAATATTATCCCTCAATAATTACCACTAAAAAAGAAATGAGCATATCAAGGCATGGAAAGACTAGACGAAAGAAGCCAGTCTGGAAAGCTTGATTCCAACTGCATGACATTCTGGGAAAGGCAAAACTATGGGGACAGTAAAAAGATCAGTGGTTGCCAGGGGTTAAGGGGAAGGAAGGAAGAACAGGTAAAGCACAGAGGATTTTAGGGAAGTGAAACTGTAATAGTGGCTGCATGATGTTACACATTTGCCCAAACCCACAGAATGTACAGAACCTAGTGCACACAAGAGTGAACCCTAATATAAACTAAGGGTCTGGGTGAGAATGGTGTGTCAATGTAGGCTGATCAATTGTAACACACGTACCATGCTGGGGTGGGAATGTTGCTCACGGGAGATCTGTGTGTGGAAGCACGTGCAGGGGATACATGGGAAATCTCTGTACCTTCCCCTCCATTTTGCTGTGGACCCAAAACTGCCTTAAAAGGGAAAGTCTGTTATTTAACAAGAAAGTAGCATGGCTGTGCAGGAGCCCAGGCCTCATGGCAAGTCGTGGAGTGGTTAAGCAATCATCTGGGGACCATGGTATCAGGCACAGGGAATGCAGGGAGGAAGGAACCGCTCTTGTTAGGCAGGTAGCAGCCATTGTGGCACCACAATGCAGGGGTGTGGGAAGGGCCAGGTGAGGACAGGCCCTGGGAAGGGCGGCACCAGGGACGAGGGGGCTCTCAGCACAGCCTTGGGAGCTGTAACTGTCGGTGGTTGTTGAGAGCAGAAGACAGTGCATGGAAGGGTTATTTTTAGGATATGTGATATTAGGATGATTGTCTCCGCTTGAAAGCTGAGAATGTATTTCCTGCTTGTTACTATACCACATCAGGTGAGGAAGCAGGTGAGGCAAAAGTGAGTTGTTGATGCCTAATGTGGTATGACCTGGGCCAATTTGCCACTTCTCTGAGCCTTGGTTAGCTTGTCTTTAAAATGGTGCTGGGGCCCCTGGGTGGCTCAGTCAGTTAAAGCTGCAGACTTTGGCTCAGGTCATGATCTCGAAGTTTGTGAGCTGGAGCAGGACTCGAACTCTGTGCTGACAGCTCAGAGCCTGGAGCCTGCTTTGGATTCTGTGTCTCCCTCTCTGTCTGCCCCTCCCCAACCCTCAAAAATAAATAAACATTAAAAAAAATTTTTTTAATGGCACTAATGCTGGGTGGCTCAGTCGGTTAAGCGTCCACCTCTTTATTATGGCTCAGGTCACGATCTCGCGGTTTGGTTTGAGTTTGAGCCCCACATCCGGCTCTGTACTGACAGTGAAGAGCTTGCTTGGGATTCTCTCTCTCTCTCTCTCTGTTCCTCTCCTACTTATGCTCTCTCTCTCTCTCTAAATAAATAAACTTAAAAAAATATTTTTTAAAAAAATAAAATGGAGCTAATACCTACTTTGGAGACTTGTGAGTTTTAAATGATGCTCTAGACCTCCACTGGCCAACAGAAACGTGACATGGAACGAAAATGCAAACCATGTTTGGGAGTTTACATCTTTAGTAGCCACATTCACAAAAGTAAAAAGAAGTAGGTGAAATTAATTTTAAGAACACATATATAGTGATGTTTCATTAATCCAATATCTATCAGAAATATCATCACTGAAACATGTAATCGATACAACGTTTACTCTTGAAATATGCCAGTGTTTTGTAGTAAGCCTGATATCTGGTGGAGACTTACCACGCGCAGCACCTCTCAGTTGGGACCGCCACATTTCTGGCGCTCACTAGCCCCTTGTGGCCTGAGGCTGTCCTGCTGGAGAGCACTGCTGTTTATAAATATAGGGAGTTTCCACCCCTCCCTCTACAAGTGGGGATAACAATATCACACCCCAGAGCCTCACTAATTACTCATCCAGTCACACTCTATCTAGCGTGTATTAGTATTATTAGATCAAGAGCTTTATTTCACGCACCACGATTGTATATTCATAAATTCTAACTCATGAATTCGCAGGCTTGCAATCACAGGCCATGCAAACCCAGGAATTAGCCTTTTGTTCCTGAAGCAATTCGTGTTCACCTCTTTCAGAGTAGTTACCAAGCCTGGCATGTGTTGGGATTAGTTGTGTCTTTATTTTCCCTCACACTGCCCCAGCTCGGAGCTTTCTGGAGGGAAAGGATGTGTCTCTCGCATCCTTCTTTCCCCCACGACCCCTCCCTGCACCCCAAGTGTCTAGCTGCTGGCTGGCCCCAGCAGGTATTCAATAGGCATTTTTGAATAGACTCCATCAACCAAAGTATCGTTTCCTTTTAGAAGAGAAGCGTATTATAAAGAAAGGCTCTAAAGTCAGATGATGTAAAACTGTGTTGAAAGGCAGCAGGGACATCAAATGTAACCACCGAATTGAAGTTTTTATTTGAGTAGACATGAATCTGGAGAGGTGAGTACAGGGTTCCAACAGATGGGTGGCTGTTTGGGAGATGATGCCAGAACAAAAGTGTCTGGAAATTTGTCACAGGCATTTGAACTTCTGGTGAACTAAATTCTGTCTCAGCCCTGCGGGACATGCTCTAGTCAGCTTCAAGGCGCTGTGGAAGGTGAGAGCACCTTGCTCCCCGTGTTCGCGTCAGAGCCCTCTTCAGGAGCAGATCTGACCCTGTGGCCCCGCCTGCAGGCTTTGATTACTGAGGAACTGCAGGGACTCTGAGACAGCCGAGTCAGGGAGCAGGCTTTGACCAGGTTAATGGTGAGCATGTGACTTGGCTGGCCACAGTTGCTAATGCAACTCAGGACACACCTGCAACCTTGGAGGAAGGAGGGACAGTCCAGCTTTGGGTGTCCCCAGGGCTCTCAGTTCCCACCCTGTGTACTGTCTCTTTAAGAGGCATCAATTCTAGACTCTCTTCCACATCTCCTCGGCAGCCATGGAGGCCAGGTGATGGAAATGATGGAGGGAGGGCACCTCTTAGAAGTCTGGGTGATTTGGCAGAGGTGCGATGGCACTGGCATGGAGGTGGATGAAGTCCTTGAGTAATGAGCATGAGGCAGGGGCTGAGGACAGCCACATACTTGGTAGGTAGCAGTATTTCAGTTCATTAATAGCAGTGATGATCAATTCATGCTATCATTTATGGAACACTTTTTATGTGCCAGAAACCCTACTAAGCCTTTTACCTGAATTACCTTCTCTAATACTTGGAGCACCAAAAGCTTGACACAGCTTTTGTCTTATGCCCATTTCACAGGTGAGGAAACAGATCAGAAGTTGGGTAACTTGTCCTAGGTCACCCAACTGGGGAGGGGCTGGTGGGACAGGGGGACAGGAGTCAACAACCCAAAGTCACAAAATCAGAAAAGGAGTAAACTTGGGTGGAGAATCTCTGTCTCTCTGTCTCTGCTTCTGCCTCTGTCTCTCTTTCTCTCTCTCTCTCTCACACACACACCCCTCTTAATTTTGTCTGCAGCAAGGGAAAATAATTTATTAACATTTCATTTAAAACTATGGGAGAGGTAATTCCTGGACTGCTTCTATGGAGCAAAGAGTGGACATTGGAAAGCAATTGTACATTATCTTCTATGAGTACTTTAAGATGCGCAACATGGCTTTGGCTGAGGGCTGTCTGTGTATGCAGTGATATGTGTGTTATAATGTAAGAGCAGATAGTTTTGAGGACTTTCCTCGGTTCTTTTGCAATCATGATTCTCCCCACGCCCGCCTGCCCCCGCCTGCCCCCGCCTGAGCGTCCCCCCCCCCCCCGCCCCCAGGCAGTATTTCTCAAACTGTGGCCTATGAACCACCAGCTTCAGAGGCCCGGACGGGCTGGTGAGGCGCCCCAGCCGCCCGGCGGGCAGGGCGGGGCGGGGAGTCTGCAGGTGTCTGTTGCGCACACGGGGTCTGAGAGCAGCGCCCCTGGCGGAGGCGGGGCCGGGATGGCGAGGGTCGCGCAGCCGTGAGAAATGGGGACACCGCGCCGAGGGCGAGCCGTCCTTCCCGCCCCAGCACTTTCTCGTCGCTCGCCCCGACTCACTGATTGAGACAAGTTCCTGTCTCTGGTTTTTGTTCAGCACATCAGAGGCTGAGTCTGAGCCTTTGGTCTGGAGTTTGAACAAATTGGACTGAAATTGCCTCAGCGGGGTAACTGGGAGCTCTGTACTGCTGGCGCCAGCGTTGAGGCGGCGCCGGATTGGGAAGGAGGGGCACTTTCCCGCGGGCCTGGGAAGGCAAGGAACCCAAGTTCAAGGAGACTTGCTATAGAGACGCCTAGCCGAGGCCCTAAGACATTGAGGATGTTTAAGAGGGGCCTGATGGATTAAATATTGATTCAATATTAATAACAAATATAGAAATGGAAAGTATACCTGACAAAGCCCAAGCGTTAGGAACAAAAATCCTGGGTCTTGGTTCTGCCACTTACCAACTGCAGTACCTTGGGCAGGATAACCCCTCTGAGCCTCAGTTTTTGCATCTGTAAAAGGGGAATCATCAACCATAGTTGTTGCAAAGACTGGAGAAGATAACAGGTGGAAGCACAGAGGTTCTCCACTCCCACCGCCTGTCTTGTCCCTTGAGGGATGACTCACTTTGGCACTTTGACACTCAGTCGTTGTCCCACACACCGAGTCCAGGATCTTCTGGCGTTGGCCTAATGTCATCATGTACCCTCGCCCTTGAGGTGGACCCTCTGCCTTGGATCCAGGGACCACTTGGCCGCTTCTTATCAGCCAGAGAGTTTTGGTTCACTGAACCCAGAGCACAAATTCCCAAGTCCACGTTTGAAGATGCTGCTCCTCCCAGTGACGGTCATGGTAACCTAGCAGGCTGGTGGGCTTGGTCACCACCGCAGGCCTTTTCCAGGAGGGCTTATGGGAAAGCTGCTCTTCAGCGCCCTGTTCTAGACTGCATGTGCTTTCTGCCCCCACTGTCTGTTATGTGTCATAATCACATGCGTGAGAAGCACTGCTGTCTTTTAAAGTTTTTCTTTTAATTTTTTGTAATGTTTATTTATTTTTGGGAGACAGAGAGACAGAGTGCAAGCAGGGAGGGGAAGAGAGAGGGAGACACAGAATCTGAAGCAGGCTCCAGGCTCTGGGCTGTCGCTCAGAGCCTGACGCGGGGCTCGAACCCACGAAGCATGGGATCATGACCTGGGCCAAAGGTGGACGCTTAATTGACTGAACCGAGGCGCCCCAATGCTGCTGTCTTAAAGAGAGGGCCTGCTTTGTCTAGGACACACTGCCAGTGAACTGCAAGCGTTCCAAGGCCTGGCCTGCTTTGATTACATTCCTTGCAAAGTTCTGCAGTGGGCTGTGGTCCCCTTGTGGCTGGTGGCTCTCTTCTCTTTGTGTTCTGCGGTGTCCAGTCCAGTGTTCGGCTAGAGGCAGGGGCTATATATAAATGCTGGTGGGAGTACAGAAGCAGTCCTTAGTACTAGCCAGCAATAATGGTGTGAGGGTCACAGGCAGGAGGAAAGAGGGCTAGGTGGAACGAGGCCAAGTTCAAGGAGATAATTGTTCCTTGAGGGCAGGGATTGTGTCTTACCTATCACAGTGACATCTTTGGAGGCTGGTTAAATCTTAGCATAGTAGAATAAAGCAGCAAAGCAAGGAGGGAGGATTTGAGGCTCTGTTTGGATTTTTTTTTTTAATTAAAAGTATAGCAGGACCAAGAATATACAGCAGGCATGAACTCTGATGTGCTTCACAACAAAGCCTCCATGCACTTTGGAGCTTTTGAGGATCCTACGTGATGTTGGTTGGACTCCTGGTCACAGCTTCCTCTTACTCTTTTGGGGACTGTTTTCTGCCTGAGGGGGCAGAAGATCAGAAGCTACTATGAACTGTGCCAGGCTCCAAAGAAGCAAATAACTATCGATTAATATTTGTGTTGTGAGTGGTAACCATTACTTAAAGGCCGTGCCTCTGCCTAAGGGTTTGTATACTGAGAGCATCCTTAATCTGATAGAATGCAATGGAAGCCTGCAGCATCTAGAAACCCTCAGCTGTCCATCGCTTTAGTTGTATGCCTTGTTCTTCTCCTTATCACAGTGAAAATCCAACATGTTCACCTACCTGACTGTAGGAAGAGCAAAGATAGCATTCTTCATTTACCCCTCCTTCCCCTGTGAGACTCTGTAGTGTCTAGTCTGAGTTTCCAAGAGAGGCCCTGAGTCTCCTCCCCAAGAAAGCTGTTATATGGAGGTGGGTTAAGGTCTGGGGAGACTAGGGTTTGATGTATCTTCAAGCCAAAAGCATTTGTCCAATAGACTCCCTGAGGTCCTTGGTGAAAGGTGAGCCTGAATCCTAATTTCCCATGGGCATATGGCATCATGGTCGTAAGCAGCTCACCCTTGCATACTGTGTGCCGGTTGTTCAAAACACTGCATATGCAAACCCTTCAGGTTTTCACAGTGGCCCCGTAAGATAATTACTCACACTATCCTACACTTTACAGATGGGAAAACTGACACACGCAGAGGTCACCTGACCTGCTGAGGTCATACAGCAAGTTTTGGGGGGAGCATACTTTTGTAAGGACATCAAAATTATGTCTTCAGTCTTCATATTAGGATAAAGTACAAAGCTGGCCTGAGAAATTAGCCAGTGATGTCAGTCAAGGACTACCTAGATGGGATTGCAAGGACCAAGAAGGGGAAAGGCGTTTGTTAGGGGGTCTCTTGGAAGCATCCAAAGGGTTTCTCCCTGTCAAGTCACATCTCCCAGCATGTGCTTAATACTTCACAGGCTGCAAGCCCGTGACATTGGCTTTCTCATTTGATTCTCATGAGGGCCCTATGAGGCACAGGTCATAGGTAGAACTACCACCATTTTACAGGAGGGGGTCACACAGAGTAGGGTCTCAATTCTTGTTTGTTGAATTAATTCTTGAATGACCAGGTATTTGAGTGACTGGGTGTATGGATGAGTTTCTGTAGGGATTGAGGAATGACAGGAGAATGGGCTCGGGTTTCTGGGTGTGGTGTGTGCATATGGCGCCCACTTCCTGCATTCAGTCACATTGACTAGAGTGGACTCCTGGCTCCACAGCCAAGCTCCCTCACCCCATTCCCACCCTGTAAGCCCCCATGTTCCAGGAGTCAGGGCAGGTGCAAGCCCTTCTGACAAAGGCCAGGGGACTGTGACAGGGCTTAGGTGGAAGGTGGCCCTTTGTCCCCTGTCATCTGCTCTAACTGGGCCTGGCTCTTCCCTGGAGAGGCTTGCCATGCTCAACCAGGGGGAAAAGAGCCTTCTTCTCTCTTTACCATTGATATCTCGGTGGTTGCTTCTCCACTATTTATAACCCATTGCCTTTCTGCCATGCTTTGGCCCAGCTGGAAGTGAGCACCACGACCTGTGATCGGATTTCTCTTTTCTGGGTTCAAGCTTATAAGGAAGCAAAGAATCCTCAGAGGTCACACCTCCTGAGCCCCACGGGTGCCCAATCAATGCTCGTACTCTTAGCTGAAGGTTGGAACCAATTAACCGCGTTAGCCTTGCCTCCGCAGGCTGTGTCTGCAAGCTCTGCTGAGGCCTGTCAGGGTTCCCCCCCGCAGCCTCCCCAAGCTGTGTTCTGGAGACCAGAGCCTGCCGCCAAGCTGCTTACTCCCCCACTAGGTGAGGTCCACACCCTAGGGCTAGGCCTGGGTGTAGCTGGAGCACCATGTGCCTGTTCTAGCTAGAGGCCTGTTACTGAGTCTCTTGTCTCCTTTGCCCGATGCCAGGGAGCCCTGTCTCCATCCCCAGAGGAGAAGGCCCAGAAACCCATCTCCCTTTGGGTAGCCGCAGCTCTGAAGAGTTGGGGGGGGGGGAAGTACCATTACGAGGGGGTCCAAAACTCCAGAGGGGAAGGATCTGGTCCCTCTGCTCTTGGAACCCCATCTCTTTACCAGGGGAGGGAGGCTCGTATGGCTGGATGTGCAATGGCTAGTCCACCCAGGGTCTCCTCACTTATCTTTGGTGAAGCTTTTCAAAACCAACTCAGAGAGGAGAGGGAGGGCAAATCAGTGCCATGCAACTTATATTGGTTTTGGCTTCAGTCTTGGCCCTCTGAAGGATAAAGGGACACCAAAATAAGCAAATCCATGTGTTTGCCTTCAGGGGCCGTGTGCCATGGTGGGTGATAGATACACTTAAATCCACATAATCCATGACAGACTCAGTTTTCTACTAGGGGTCCAAAAAACCCCTAGTAGAGGGAAGGAGGGATTTCATTTGAACTGAGGATAAGAAAAGGACGAGGGAGCCTGAGGATTGGGGCTGAGCTTTGAGGCTGAGGGTGACTTGAGGATGTGGACATGGTGAGAAGCCCAGTCTAGCGTGGGCTAAGCATACTGGCTGGAGAACCTCTGGGAAGCAGGAAGTGGTCTGCCAAGGCTGTGGCATTGGGGGTGGCGGGACTCTGTCAGGGGCAGCAAGGATGGTTACTAGCCAGGTCATGAGAGAGGTATAAAAGGGA
This sequence comes from Panthera tigris, assembly GCF_018350195.1. NCBI lineage: Eukaryota > Metazoa > Chordata > Mammalia > Carnivora > Felidae > Panthera > Panthera tigris. The sequence continues at coordinate 51,938,782 of NC_056663.1, read as the reverse complement.
GGCTGGGGCCAGAGTGAGAGTTTGGTCTTCCTGGCACTGGGGAGCTATTGAAGGTTTGGGGCAGGAGAGTAATGGATCATGTTTCAGGAAGAGTATTATGGTGCTGTGTGTGTGTGTGTGTGTGTGTGTGTGTGTGTGTGTAGATTTGATGAGAATTTTATAGCATTTGACAAAAAAGTGTGCCTTTCTGCCAAGTGTATTCTTGAAGGCTACATATGTGTCATGACTTGGAATAGTGGAAAATCCTGGGTTTTTTTCCACAGACGCTAAACTCTGATGGTAGTTCTAGCTCCTGCCTTCACGTTCTCTGTCCCCCTCCCTCTGGAGACTTGAATCTTATGGAGAGAAATACCAGCCTAGCGTCCCCACAGTGGAGGCATCTGTCATGAGGTCCCCCCTTCCCTACCACTCCCCCCATTCTGCATTCATGCAGGGAAAGAAGGCCCTGAGATGCCACCTGTCAAATACCTCTGCTGGTGAGCAGCTGTGTACCCGTGTTGATTTCAGGAGCAATTTAGACACCTAGGTCTCCTCAGGAAACATAGGTATGAACTGGCTCCTTGGGATCACTATGGTAACCAATTACACATCTCAGCCGGTGGCAGGAAGTGAGCCATGAGCTGAGTCACCCTGAGGGGGAGGCAGTCCTGGGTGGGTGGGGGGATTTAGGTCAGACAGATGGAGGGCCTGCTGACAGCAGTGTAACCCTTTGACATCCGGAGCCATCTCCCGTGGGAGGGCTGATTAACTCTTGTATTGTCATGTGTCCATAGTTGGAAGACCTGGCCAAGAGGCCTATGTCACCTTAGGTGCCTGGGGACAGGTCTAGCAGAGGACTCCGGAACGGATAAAGTAGACTGATGGTCAGGGCCCCTCTCAGCCTGGCCTCAGTCAGCTCTCTCCTCTTTGAGCACAGTCGGCTACCCACCTGGCCATCCAGTCCTGCAGAACTGCCCCCATCCCAGGAAAGGTCGGGCCCATCCCTCCTATAGGCACATGATGGTGCCTCTACTTAAAATACCTTTCTTTCTTCTGGAAACCCCCAACCTATTCTTCAAGACCCAGGTCAAAGGCTTTCCTTCCTGTGTGTTCCGTAATCTCCATCTATCACCTGTGCCAGGGCGCCTGTCACGTGAGGTTACCGTGTGGGGGTCTGATGTCAGAATGTCAGCCCCTCACAAGCAGGCACGCGCCCTGTTACTCTCTGGCTCACAGGACCCAGCCATGTGTGACTGCACAGTAGGTCAGAGAGGCTTGTTGAAAGAATGGCAATTGCCAACAATCCAGCCCAGTAGAACCAGAGCTGTGCTCAAACCATCTGCAAGCAGAACTTGGGTTTCCAGGCTAAGCTGCTCCAAGCACTTTACAGTTTGCACAGCTTAGGCAGCTGGAACCCTGCAGCTTCCTTTCTATGAAGCAGGTTGTGAAAGCCTGGGTACTGTCCTGGCCAGCCTGGAGTCCCGGGTTATCCCTTTTGTATATATTTGCGTATCTACATATCCAACCATCTATCCATCCATCCACCTACCATCTTCCTATCCATCTACCAGTCATCAATTTATATTTATCTATTATTTTTCTATCTCTATTGCCCATATATCCAACTATCATCTATCTATATGAATCTGTTATCTATATATACCTACCTATCCGTTTATCCTATCTATCTATTATCACCTGAAAGTGACTCCTCAGGACTGGGCACTGGAGGGTCTGAGAGGAGGTGGAAGCTACTAAGGAACTGGGAAAACAGAGGAAGAGGAGGCTAGTCTGGCTTTGGGCCTTGCCAGCCCTGCGCGGGAAGAGATGAGGTGGGTGGGCAAAGATGTGCTGGCTCCGAGCGGGGGTGTGAAGGATAGAGGGCCGAGAGCAGGCAGGGACGCCTCGGTGCCGCTGGACGACGGCTGCAGAAGACTAAGGCGTGGGGGCGAGGGCTCCAGGGGGAATGATGTCATTTTCGGCCGTGACGAGGAAGGCGGGGGCTTTCGAAACGCCCCCGCCCAGGGCTCGGCGCACCCGCAGCCAACCGGTGAATGGCGCTCTCGCGGCGCGGACGGGGACGGCCTGGTGACAGCCCCGGCAACCCGGGGCGGCGACGTGCAGGCGAAGGCGTCGGGGCGCTGGGCTGAGGTGCGCGGAAGGGTCTTTAGGCTCCGGATGCGGAGGACCCAGCGGCGAGCGTGCTGTCCGGCGCGCACACTCACCCGGGGTCGCCCGCCCGGGCGCACAACGTCACCCGCGGCCGCGACGCCAACTTGCTGCGCGAAGCGCACTCTCACCGTCCAGGGCGGGGGTGGGGGCGTAAGGGTGGAGGAAGGTCCCTCCCGGAATTCGGGCTCTGGATCCAGCCTCTAGACCAAATCCCCATCGCCGGGGTGCGCGTCCCTCGGCCTGGCGGGCTGCGCTCAGGGGAGTGCCTACCGCGCGAGTTCCGACGGGCGCCCGGAGGAGGGCGCGCGGAGCCTAGGGCTCAGCGCCTGCAAGGGGAGATCAGAGGACTGGGCGGTGTCGCCGAGCGAGGGGAGCGGGCCAGGCTGGGTGTTAACGAAGGATCTGCTGAGAGAGCCGGATTGTCAAAGTACCTCTGCCCTCCCTAGTCGCCCCCGCCCAGCAGTCCGGCCAGAAAGAGCCCAGATTTAGAGACTTAGGTGTGGTATGTTGACACCCCCACCGACGGATGCCCAGCCCACCCTCAATACAGGTCAATTTTCTTTCTTCCTCCTTTCTTCTCCTTTCCTCCTCCCCATCCCTCTCTCTCTCTCTCTCCTCCAGACTCCTCCCTGGCTTTCTCTATCCCCTCCTTCCTTCTGGTTCTGAACTCCAGCCAGTGTCTGCCCGATCTGGCGGTGGGTCTCAGGTTGGGCCTGCTTTGCATCCTGCCAGAGGATGGAGAAACCCAGTCACCTGGCCTGGCGCCAGTTCCCAGCTTCAGAGACTTTCAACAGGGAGACATCCGTCTTTGTTACACCTGGCTGAGGTTTTGTCGTCAGCCCCCACCCACCGCTAGGTACCCCTCTCCAAGGTGGTGGGGTTTCTATCAAGTGTGGGAATTAAGGGGCAAAAAATCGCAACCGAACCCCCAGTCCATTTAGAGACATCCTTGCTACTATGAATACTTCCCTTTCCCCAGACCTTTCCTAAATCAACAGTCTGGACACAGGATGAGGAACCCCTTTTCATCCAGAACGGGGCATCCGGGATATGCCCAGAAGAGCACAAATAAAGGGGCAGCAGACAGTGATTTAAGAGCAATAGTAGAAGAAACTGGGGAAGTGAAACTAGAACTAAGGAGATTTGGATTGCCTCAAAAAAAAAAAAAAAAAGTATAGCTCTGTACTTTTAGCCAGAGTAAACACACCAGGTAAGTAGCACCTAGATCAAGCTATTATCAGCACCTTAGGCCCACACATTTTTCCTACCAGCCCTAACTCCGGGGCAACCAGCATCCTGGCTTCTCCCATCATAGAGTAGTTTTGTCTATTCTAGAAATCTGTAGGAACAGAATCATATGCACTCTTTCAGACCTGGTTTTTGGCTCAGCATTATGTTGGGGAGGGTTGTCTATGTTTTGCCTGTGGTGGCAGGTGACTCATTCAGAATTTGGGTAGCCTTCCTAATGGTTCAGATAATTTTTCTATCCCAGAGAGTAGAGCGGCAGTAGTGTAAGTCTTTCTTGCCTTGGATTTATCTTACTAGGGGCTTTTTCTCACTGTCCCTGGGGTGTTATTTTGATGACAGCAGGAATCAACTTCCCTGTTGCCCACTGGGCAAAGGCTTTACCCAGGATGTCGGCTCAATGGCCCACAATCCTGACCCCTGAATTTCTCTTAGCAAATTGCCTTTCCTTTCCCCAGGAAAGGCTTTGAGCTGAGACCCAACTGGAAAAATGATGCTGAAAAAGATGTTTGGATGAACCTGTGCTCTTCCTACATGGCCTCCAGGAGGGAACCAATAGGGGCGGGGACGGAGGGGGAGGCCTCTGACCTGAATTGAAATGTTTTCAGGGGCCAGTTGTGTAATTAGTATCCTTGGGAGCCCGTAGGGGATTTTCCTGCCTTCAAGGAAAGAACATTTGCAGGCCTACACAGGTTAACAGCTTCCCTTTAAATATTTTCCTTTTGTGGTTAGCTCCGTGCCTGCCTTTGAAAATGTGGTCATTTTAAAAAACAAGAATCAATTCTCCCAGAAGGGAATGTGAAGGGCTGCTACACTCCTTGGGAGCCTTTTCTTTCTCACGCATAATAAAGATTGAGATTATTTGGTAGGACAAATGCTTAGGGGCTCTGAAAATATGGATTATGCAAATGAGCTATTTAAGGACCTTTAAAAATGCTGACCCAGTCCCAGAGTATTTACTAGCTGTTAGAAAATGTGGATTGTCTAAATGGGCATTTGGGGACCTTTAAACACTCAGATTATGATGGATCTGGAGAGCCTAACAAATCCCTCTGGCCCGTTAGGCCTGTCTGCTCTGTAAGTAAAGAAGTGTTTGGACAAAGAATTTTTGCGCAGTGGCCTGGGATGGATTTGGGTCTGTCTTGCAGGCCTAGATGTTGGTGAAGGAGCACAGATGCTGGAGGAGGTTGGTGGCCTCACAGGGAACCCCCCAGGAGTGGTTTGGGTACAGGTGGGCTGGAAGATGACCTCTGGTAAGTCAACCTTAACAGGATGACTCTAGAGGTCCGTCTGTGGCCCCCAGCCTTCATATAGCAAATCTCTCCTACTTAAGGACCCCCTCTGAAGTAGGTTTTGATTTTTGTTTATTTCCTTCTGCAAAGCACGGGGGGAGAATCAATATAAAAATGCAGGCACCGGTTTCCATACCGACTGTAGGGACATACTCTTCTCTCCACTGGTTATGGATTAATGGTGGCATGGTTCCCATCAGCAGCACAGATCCTGGCCAGATGTAGGCGCTGCGATTTCACAAAAAGGGCCCAATAGTAAGTGAATGAATCTGTGGCGACAATTGCTGGTACGAAAGTCCATCCTTCACCGTCTGGAGCCTGTCTCTGCCAGGCTGACCCAGACAGGGCCCTTACAGGTGGCTACGGGACCGTGAGCATAAGTCTCGAATAAGCACACACAGCCTTGTTTTCTGACATGGCCCCTCTTTGGCCTTAAGAGACAGTATTTCTAGACCTCACTTTATGAAGTGCTGTGGTAAATCCTCCTCCTCTCCCTCCCTCACAGCCCTCCTTCCCTCTCTTCCTTGATGGAGAGCCTCCTAGAAAACCACCTTGTGGATAAGATCAGTCTTCTCAGCTTCCTCCTCCTAAAGGTAGACCTACCTTTACAAGGAGATCTTGGGCAGTTTCTGTAACTTTTCTGAGCCTTGGTGTCTTTCTCTGTAAGAGAGATACTGATGGTACCTGCTTTGAAGATTAAGTGCCTGGCATGTAGTAAGGGCTTAATACATGTTAACTTGGAAACCCAGGTTCCCATTTCAACTTGGCCCCCAATCTGCTGTGTGACCTTGGGAAATTCACTTCCCTTCTCTGGGCCTCATTTTTATTTTCAGACTGAGGGTAGGTGTGGTCTAAAGATGTATCAAGGCTCTTATAGCTCTTATAAGTCAAAATACTGCAATTCAACAAGGCACTGCTTCATTCTTGGGGCACCAGGACAGGTCAGCAAGGCCTTGGGTGACAGATGTCCTCAAGTGCAGAGGGCAATTATTAGAATGGAGTTGTGTTTGTTACAGCAAATGATTAGAAGTGGCCCGACATGAGGCAAAATGTATTCATTTGTGGTCATTAATGAGCTGCTAATGTACTTACCAGTGAGTTTACTGGGGAAGGCTATCAAAACAAAGATTAATCCAGAGAATGAGGGTACTAGACTAGAGAAGAAGGAGATGGCCATGGAGAGGAACACATAAAACTGGGGGTGGAAGACACGTAGAGAGAAGGGGGGGATATCTTGTCCACTGTTTACATTCTTCCAGCTCTCCTCCATCCCGCATGGTGGCTGGAAACTCTTAGGTCTACTAAGAATGTAGTTTGGGGCTATTGTCAATCAGAATGCTAATAATAATAATACCAGCAGTTACAAGGACACTAATAATGAATAGATACTCAGTTATTGAGCTCCTACTATATGGAAATGGTGTTGTGAATATTTCACATTTGTTAATTCATGTAATCTTACCTATGAGATAGGTGTCATTATTACTCCCATTTCACAGATGAGAAAATGGAGGCATGGAGACATAAAGTAACTTGCCAGGTGAAATTTACCTGCACAGCAGTTCCCTAAGCAATTGAGATTCTTTTTTTTTTTTTTAATTTATGTTTTTGTTTTATTTTAGAGAGAGAGAGAAAGAGAGCATGTGAGCAGGGCAGAGGGGAAGAGGGAGAGAGAGTGGGAATCTCAAGCAGGCTCCATGCTCAGTATAGAGACAAACGCAGGGCTCCGTCCCACATTCCTAGGATCATGACCTGAGCTGAAATCAAGAGTCAGGTGCTCCACCAACTGAGCCACCCAGCCCCCAGCTGAGATTCTAAATAGGCTTGGGCCATTACTTTCCTGTGTGTCCCCGTGCTGGTATTCAGGGTCAGGGTAGGGGGATGTGGCGAAGGTCCTGTGCCTGGAGTGCCAGGCCAGGGATCATGTGTGCAGGCACAGGTGAAGTGGGTGGATTTCCCCGTGTGCGCTGATAGGGGCTTCACAGTCCTGCCTCCTGTGCTCCCAGTACTCCTCACTCAGGTCCTAAATGGGCACGAAAATAACTAGGGCTTCCATCATTGACACAGCTGATGGTCCCAAAGCTGACAGCATGAACACGCCTGAACTGTTCTGTTGCACCTGTAGGTGTGTGTTACTCCTCTAGCATCACAGGAGCCCCTCAGTGAACCCCAGAGCAAGTGGCAGCTCTTAGCTGGGGGCTTTGGTGGCTTTCTCCCACTGGGCTCTTTCAGCCACTCTTACCACCAGCACCTTGTTCACTTCCTCCTGCAGGTTTTTACTGAAATATCTCAGTGAGGCCTTTCCAGCTACTGAAAATCAAAACCCTCTGACTCCAGATATTCCCTGTCTGTCCCTGTCTGCTTTATTGCTTTATTCTCCATAACATTAAGGCCATCTGAATCACTTGTTTATTGTCTCCTTCCCCATTAGATAATTGTAAGTTCCATGTGGCCAGGGGGTGTTTACCCCTTGTGTTCTCTGCTGTATCCTTAGCAGCTAGGATGAGCCTGGCACTTAGTAGAATCTTCATAAATACTTGTTGAATGAATGAATGAATGAATGAGTGAATGAATGAATGAAAAAATGAATGAAAACTTTCAGGACCCTTCTCAGCTGGTACCCACCTCCTTTCCAGTCTCATCTGCCATGTACCTGTGTCCTTCTGTAGAATGCTCATCCCCTCTGTGGCTGCAGGGCCAGATGGCCCTCCCCTCTACCCAGCCCAGCCTGAGAACCCTGTCCCTTGTAGTCCTGCTGATTTCCTGTGAGAGTCCACATTCCCTTCCTCTTCTTCTTGTGGCATTCCCCACTGGCTTATGTGAGGGCTCATTGTATTGTTGTAATGGCTTGTTTTTATGCCAGTCTCTCCCTGTTAGGTGGGGGTTCCCTGAAGGGACTTCAGTGTGTGGGAAGGAGCATGAGTTTGGGGCCAGAGTTCAAATTTCAGCTCTATTCATGACTGCTATGGTTTTGGGACTGTTAAGGTTTTACTTAACTGTTCTGAGTCTCAGTTTTCTCATCTGTCAAATAGGGATAATAATCTTGACTTTGTAGGGTTGTTGAGAAATATAGAGGCAATGTGCACAGTGTGCATAGCAAAATGCCTAGCACACAATAGGTATGGCATAACAGGAGGTGATGAGTAAAAAATTACCATGTCACTCCAGCCAGATTTTAGCTGCTACTGTGGCAAGAAGCTTGTGTTCAGTCTACAGTCATACTACCCTGAATGTGCCTGATCTCATCTGATCTTGGAAGCTAAGCAGGTCAGGTCTGGTTAATACTTGGGTGGGAGAGGAAGCTTGTGTTCTTTGGCCTGCTGTAAATATCTGGTTTAACTCTGTGTCGATGTCATGAAAGAAAGAAAGGTAAGAGAGGTCTGCTGTTTTAGACCAAATGTTAATAAAGAGTCCTGTTAGTAGAATGGAATATATGAGGCTTGATGTTGGACCAAAAAAAAAAAAAAAAAAAAAAAAAAAAAAAAAAAAAAAAAAAAGTCTATAAAGGACATTTGGGGGAAAATAGGGAAGTTTTGAATATGGACTAGTTCTTATTGACTCATAAATACATTTCTTGGGTGGGATTTTTAAAAAATGTATAATGAGTGCTGATTGTGTGCTAGGCATTGTATTGGAAAGTCATTTTACATGTGCTATATCACTCCCATGAAATACATATCGTTATTCCATTTTATAAACGAGAAGCAGAGGCTTAGAGAAGGGAAATAATTTGTTCAAAGGCATACCACATGTAGTGCTGGGACCAGTTATTATTATTATGTCTTTTTTTTTAATTTCTAAAAACATTTTATTTATTTATTTTGAGAGAGAAAATGTGAGCAGCAAAGGGACAGGGAGAGAGAATCTCAAGCAGGTTCCATGCTGTGAGCACAGAGCCCGATTTGGGGCTCAATCCCATGAACGATGAGATCATGACCTGAGTCAAGATCAAGAGTCTGGTGCTTAGCTGACTGAGCCACCTGGGCGCCCCTATTATTATGTTTTAATAAACATCTTATTTTATTTTATTATTTTAAAAATGTTTATTTATTTTTGAGAGAAAGAGAGCAGGGGAGGGGGAGAGAGGGGGACAGAGGATCTGAAGTAGACTTTGCACTGACAGCAGAGAGCTTGATGTGGGACTTGAACTGACAAACCACGAGATCATGGCCTGAGCTGAAGTTGGACATTCAACCAACTGAGCCGCCCAAGTGCCCCTAAACATCTTATTTTAGAAAAGTTTTAGATTTACAGAAGTATTGCAAAGGTAATGCAGAGAGTTCCCCTATATTCCATACCCACTTTCCCCTATTATTAACACCTCACATTAGTATGGAATATGTGTCACAATTAATGAATCAACATTGATACATTATTAACTAAAGCCCATACTTTATTCAGATTACCTTGATTTCCCCAATGTCCTTTTTCTGTTCCAGAATTCTGTTCAGGATACCACATTGCTTTTTTGTCATCCTGTCTCCTTAGACTTCTATAGACTGTGACAATTTCTCAGATTTTTCTTGTTTTTGATGACCTTGACAGTTTTGAGTACTGGTCAGGTGTTCTGTAAAAGAAAGAATGGCTGGGACCAATTTTGAACCCAAATTTGTCTTATTCCAAAGTTCATGCTACCTCCACTAGGCCCTGTCTCTTGTCATTGAGAGAGAGAGGTAGGAGAGGGGGATGGGGAGAGAGAGAGAGAGAGAGAGAGAGAGAGAGAGACATTGATTGATTTACTGTGGAGTGATTTGCCAAAGGCCAAGAAGTTATAGAATAGAACCCACCCACACCTACTGACTTTCATTTTTTTTTTTAACATTTTTAAATTTATTTTTGTGAGGCAGAGAGAGAGACAGAGCATGAGCAGGAGAGGGGCAGAGAAAGAAGGAGACACAGAATCTGAAGCAGGCTCCAGGCTCCGAGCTGTCAGCACAGAGCCCAACATAGGGCTTAAACTCAGGAGCCATGGGATCATGACCTGAGCCAAAGTCAGATGCTTAACCGCCTGAGGCACCCAGGCATCCCAACACCTACTGACTTTGTAGGAGAGGTGTAACTTGGAGTCTGGCTACTTGTCTGTGCTAACAAACCCCCTTTAGACAACAATTTAAGAAGATTGACTCTAGCCCTTGCTCTTTTTGAGCTTGATGGTCCTCTTGCATCTAAATGGTGTCCCTCAGCTCTGGGAGAGCCCCACTAGGCTGCAGTGGACACAGGTGCTCTTTTTCACTAAACCTGGGGCCCTATGACTGGATTTCCTTGCATGATATGAGCAGCTTGGCCTGTGGCTCACCCAGGCTCCCAGAAGCACCTCAGCCCAGACAGATGTGTTTCATCTGCTGGTGGACTCTGTGGGAAGCCTTTGGAGCCCCCAAGAGGCTGAGCAGAGCAAGGGATGGGATGCTCCAATCTGAGGAAGAGGGAATCAGAGAAATCCTTGGAGATAGGTAGCAGTTTTTCCATGCACTGCCCACCTGCCTGAGTGTCTGGGCCAGCCTTTAGGGTAAACATTGGAGCTAGGTGGGAGACAAGGCCACTGTGGTGGGGTATTGTGGGTGATTGGGCTAAAGAGATCAGGCTTGATTCTGTAGACAGCAGGAGCCAGTGAGGGTGTTTGAGCAGAAGAGGGCATTATGAGAATAAAATGAAAGAATGGTTCGTTAAACCAGCAGCTTCTCCACAGGTGTTTTCCAAGTGAGGTTCAGATGCAGAGCTGACAAAACCTGGTTGGCAGAAGACTTCATTGTCCTCCCCTTGAGCAAATGCAACAGAGATGCAATTCAGTCCCTGCAGGCAACAGCCAGAAAAAAGCAGACCCATGCTTCCCTCTCTTTCCTCACTCAGCCCTGGTTTATTTGTCAGGGCCCTACATACCTCTGCCCTGCCATCCACCTCTGTGACAGCAAGCTCCTTTCTCTTGGTTGCCACACTCACCTGGGTTTTACCTCCTCCACTCCAAGGGAAGGAGAGCAAGCCCAGAAGAAGGAGCCTAGAATGAAGCCAGGGCCACCAAAGATGAACTTCAGGAACCCACAGTGCTACCTGGATCACGCTTGCATCTGAGTAGATGAGATCTGGGTAGAGTCTTTTCCCCTTTTGTTTTGCTTCCTGCGTGTTTCACCTGTTTTGTTGGGGGGAAGAGAGGAGCTGACTCCACCAGTCTGTCTTCCTCTGTGGGTTTGATATAATTTGTCTTGCACTGGCTCGTTGACAATTGATGGCAGTCATGGTGTTGATAGCTGGGTGGAAGCTATTTTAACAGCGTCATTTCTTTGTACGTGTAAAAGGCTGCAGGAGGTCTGACCTGACTAAGGGAAGTATTGGTTTTTAGGCACCAAATGATCATTGGGACCCAGGTTTTGCTGCCAGACCAACAAAAGCTCTCACATTATCACCTGGTCTCAAGGAAGTCATATTACTAGAGATGCATTTAGTGGCAAGGAATAGAATACCCAATTAACAGAGGCCAAATAACAAAGGAATTTAATTATCTTACGTAACAAGATGCTAGAGATGGATATTTCCAATAATGGTCTAGCAGTTCAAAAGTGTTAGGATGTTGGACCTTGTCTCTGTGACTCTCCTGACCTGTCCCTCTTGGTCATAAATTGGCTGCCCCAGCTCCAAGTATCAGAGCAGCATCCCTAGCTGGAAACAAGAGGACAGGTATAGAATGAGCCTTTTCCTTAGCAGTTCTTTCCTTTTATAGAGGAGCAAAATCCTAGAGGGTTCATCTATGTTATAGCATGTGTTGGAATTTCCTTCCTCTCTAAAGCTGGATGATATTCCATGGTATCTGTACACCACCTTTAGTTTATCCATTCATCCACTCATGGACACTGGATTGCTTCTACCATTTGGCTATTGTAAATAGTGCTGCTATAAAGATGGGTGGAAAAATACATCTTCAAGTCCCTGCTTTCACTTCTTTTGGGCATATACCCAGAAGATGAATTGCTGGATCATACATACCATCATTTTTAATGACTGCAAGGTGTTCCATTGTTTGGATGAGCAATGAGTTCATTTAACCAGTTTCGGATTGCTGACCTGGTAAGCTGTTGCCACTTTTTATAAGCATCAGAATAATAAACATCCTTGTCAATATATCTTCATCCCACAGTGAGCTTTTTGAGACAGATTTGAGCATCTCACTGCTTTGGCTCAAGACTCCCAGGGCTCCTCCAAACTCACAGACTTAACTCTATTTTGTAGCTCAGGGGATGAGGCCCTTACATTCTGGTCCCAGCTGTCACTGTTCTCCCTCACTCCCTAATTACTCACTCATACAATGTTCTAGGACCTTCTGTACACTGAGTGCCCAACACTCCTTCCCACTCCCTGTTTTTGTACATGCTCCCTCCTCTCCTTGAGACATATGGCCATCCCTCTTTCCCCTAGGATTTGAAAGCCTTCCCAAGATGTCACCTTGACTGTGTCTTCCTCTGTGAACTTCCTGCTCACCATCCCAGGCAGAATTAACCACACTTTTCTCTGTACTCCTGGAGTTCCTTACCTATGTCTGTTAGAGCATTTATCATGTGTTAGCATAATTGTTTGTTGATGGAGGCAGCATGAAAAAGCAGAAAGAGGGACTATTTTGCAGTCCAACTCCAGAATCCCAATTCTTACAGTATAACACTGGGCTTATCTGAATAAGGCTGTGTGGCTTATCTGAATCTTACTTTGCCCATTTGTAAAATGGGGATCATAATTTCTACTACTAAAAGATTATTTGAGGATTGGAGGTGATGCATGTAGCCCAAGTAACACAATTAAGTGTTTTAGTATTTATATCAGTATTGTAGCTATGATGAGCAAAGCTGCTGCTGCTGCTGCTGCTGCTGCTGCTGAAGATGGAGTGATGATGATGGTGGTGGTGATGATGGTGGTGTTGGTGATATTGGTGGCAGTGACAATAATGATGGGGTTGGTGGTGGTGATGATGATTATGATGATGATGGTGATGGGGTGATGGTGATGATGGTGGTGATGGTGATGATGGTGGTGGTGGTGATGATATTGGTGGTGGTGGTAATAATGATGGGGTTGATGGTTGTGATAATGATGGTGATGGTGGTGGTGATTATGATTGGACTGATGGTGGCAATGGTGGCAATGATAACGATGGGTTTGATGGTGATGATGGTGGTAGTGATGATGATGATGGTGGTGGTGATGACAATTATGACAATGATATACTTATCTCTCTGACCCAACGTGATTACTCCTCAGGCAGGTGCCATGCAGCTTCATCTCTGCTTTGTCAGTGTCTGCTAGAGAGGAAATCCATAGTAAAAAATACATTAATTGCTTCAGTGCTAAATTGCTTTGGTGGGGGACAGTCCTTCCTGAATTAACCTGTTTAGTCCCAGCTGAGCCTCCCTTCTGAATGCTCCTTGACTGTGAATTTTGTGAGCTGAGGCAGCACAGTGTGTAAAACCCTCAACCTAGAACTATGAAATTGGGGTCTGCCCTCAGCACTGCCCTTAACCAGGCTGGGCACCTCCTTCCTCTCGGTTTTGGAGCCCCCATGGGGGATGCCTAGTCAAATCTCTCATGCAACACTGGTTTCCATCCAAGGTGCCTTGCTCTGAAACTGTACCCAGATTATTTCTAGGATTGAGTTTGACATTCCAACTGGAATGGGCACAAGGGCTTGAGGATGGAGACTACACTCCATTTCCCTTTTGCCTCATTTTCCTTGCCCTCTGAGTGCCCAGGGCTGTGCTCAGCACAAAACTGGCATCTTAGCCATGATGGTGGTGGGGCTGGATGGGAGAAGACAATGCTCAAGGTCACTGAACTCATACATCATCATGACTTAGTCTGTCCCATGGTTAGGGGGTGGTAAGAGCAATTAGCTGTTGCTAGTGTATCACCTGTTGGGGATGTTACTGGGTGCCTCCTGTGCTGGGCTGTGGTGGGGGGGGGGGAGATCTGGACATTTACCTCACCTATTCCTTTCCACTTGCTGTATATATTGGTCAATTTATGTTCTCCATAGCTCCTTTCTCCCCCAGCAATGAAGAGAATGACAAGCACTGCTGAGTGCTTGGTCTATTCAAGGGTTATAAACCTGCCACATCTGTATACAGAATGAGTCTTCCCCTGAAAAGCTCACAGTCTAGGAGGGAAGATCATATATGGACACAAGTAATTACCAAATGAAGAAAGCATGACTTGGAGAGCTTTTGGAATTCAGAGGGGAGTGTCCTTGTGGAAGAATGCACGGGGCCCAGGATGGGGGAGGGCAGAACATTCCTGGCAGGGATATGCCTTGAAAAAGTGCACAGAGGCAGAAGTGGTTTGAAGTAATTTGTACTTCCTGGGCAAGAACTTGGAATGACTCTATATTCTTTGGAACCCATACAGTGACAACATGGATTCATCCTCTGAAGTCATCTACTAGAGAAGAAAAGCAGAGTTATCCTTATAATTCTGAAGGTCTGATTAGAAAACGGAGGTCTGTTGAAAGGAAGTGCTGTGGGGAGCAAGGGGGCAATGAGAGAGTGTGTTTAGACTTGGGAAGCCTGTAGTGCAAAGGGATGTGAGCACCCTAAGGTCTCCTGGGCCATCGATGGCATAGGATCCAGAGCCTGCCTGCTGCTTGCCCGTGACTGGCTCTGAGCGGCCCAGCAGGGGACACTGTGGTGACTCTGGGGCCAGTGAATTTCTGAGGCATGCAGGGCCAGGAGGTTCCTTCTCTGTCTTGTCCTGGTTTTGCTTCAACACATGGGCTCTCTCTTTGCTCTCCTTTCCTTACCCTAGTGAGTTTCCAAGACGCAACAGTGACAGCATCCCCTCGTTGTGGAGGCAGGTGGACCCAGAAGTAGTGATAGAGCAAGCCTCGCTGGCCCAGAATTGCCATCTGGGGACCAGCTCCAGGGGGCGGAGGAGAATTTTTCTTTACATCAGACAAATTTCTGCTCAGTTGGAATAAACTTGTATTGTTGTCAATGAGATAATAGTTTGAGTATCTGAGAATCAAGACCCTGTCTCTTCCTAGCGGTTTCTTTCAGCTTCTATTTGAGGGAGCCTCAGGGAAGTCTGTAAAAAAGAGACCACTTCCTAACTGGGTGACTCTGAACAGGTCACTTTTTAATGAGCTTTGGTTTCTCCATCAAAAATGGGGTTCTTTTTTCACGGGGTTGTTTTCGAATTAGAGGAGTGTATGGCATCTAACACTTAGCATGTGCTCAACAAATGTTAGTTCCATTTCTCATTGCCCGTGTGCTAAATCATTATATAAATCCAGCGATTGTTCTGTTCCTTCCTCTGCCTAGATCCAGATTTCAGATATATATAGGGTTTATTTTAAGTGGGGGAGGGATACACTTTCTGAAGCAGAAAGGCAAACGCTTAAGGAGATGAAATTACACAAAGAATCTCTAAGGAAAGAATAACGATATTCCAAAACATGTAATATATGTATATAAAAGTGCAATTATGTGCTCAGTGAAGAAGAAAACAAGATGCTGTGATGCATTGTTACCCGTTTCTCATTTCGATCCCATTTTAATCTTGAGAAGGGGTTAGCTGCAGTCATCTTGTTTCTTCACTAGAAGGCGCGGGGGCAGTAAGGCTGCACTGGCCTCTGTTCCTGCCCCCTTCTCCATAGAGCTTCAGACAAGCTTCTAAATGTGGACTCTACCATCCAGAATTAGTGACAGAGGACAGGACTAGGAGTCAGGAGGGCTTGATTCTTATCCAAAATATGTATTTAATTGGTTCCATGACTCTGGGAAAAAATACTTCACTTCTGTGGGTCTTTCTTCATCTATGATCTGAATGTCTTGAGTTAGGTGCTCCTTGAAGCTCCTCCAAGGACAAAGCTTTTGGTTGTCCTCACAGATGGAAATCTCGATTAACTAAACGTATGGTCTGGGCAAGTCATAGGAAACAGTGCATCCAGACATTTTCCTCTCTCATATTCCTTTAAATTGTTCATAAGCAACGGGAGAGTTGTACTATTTGGTCTTAAATCCTGGAGAAGCTTTCTCAACCCTGCCCCATGACTTTCATTATAGCATGGAGCTGACTGTCTCATGTGTCCCAAAGTGACTTCTGGGCTCTGTCTGCACACATTTATGCCCACCCCATCTGCAGGACGGCAGCCAGTTCCTTTAAAGCTTCCTCTCAACTCACTTTTTAACCAATCAAACCAGATGTGGAACGAGATTCATTCCTTCCGTTTCTTTGGGCTACCTCACTATTTGGTGAAATATGGAAAACAGCTTTTTTCAGAACTTTTAATTTATTTTGGTGTCTAGGAAGAGACTTTTTGTTCCCCCACGATGTCAGCCCAATTTTTCTCTTTTGAAACTAAAAATCTGGCGACCATTGACTTATTTCTTTAAACATTTTGTTCTTGGAATAAAAAAGCGTAAATGAAAAGAAAACTCTCACTGATAAGGCCTCTACCCAGTACCAATCTGTCAACATTTTGCCTAGTTTTATTTTAGTGTTTTCATTCACATTAATAAGATTATATTATAGACACAATTTGCATGCTGAATTTTCCCCTTAACATCATATTGTGTGCATTTCCTCATGTCAGTAGAATAGAAATTGAATGCCTGCACACGACTTCATAGAAGAAATGAATCTTAACTTAGTCATTTCCTCAAGGTTGGACAGTGAACTTGCCTTCAGTTCTTCAATGCCGTAAATAGCTCCATGATTGAACCCCTACACAAACATGGTAGCTCCTTCTGACTGAAATTTCCCCTTACCTAATGTTACCAAAGTGTGCTTGAAAGAGTAAGACAACTGGGCATACAAAGGGGGAAGTAAAAGAACAAATATTGAAAGATTTTTGTTACCTTCCAGGCATGGAGTGGAGGGTAATTTATAGTTCACATTTATCCTTAGAACAACCATAGGTTTTGCAGCTGGAAAAGACACTTCAAGAGATTTGGGAATTTGGCTGTCAAGTCACCCAGCTAGTTAGCAGCTGTGCCAGGATTTGACCTTCAGTTTGTCTGACTGCAGAGTTGGCTTCTCCTTCGTTGCCATGCTGCTTGGAGACAGAAGGAGCAGAGTCTGTGGGGTGTGGACTGGGATGCGGGGAGCTGGCATGCCCACCACCAACAAGAGGTTTCAGATCATAGGTTGAGGTGCTTGTCTGCTCAGGGGAACCAGAGCTGGCTGGGGGCAGGAGATGAAAGGAGCACCCCACCTGGAGAGCTGAGGAAAGTCGACCTATTGGAATCTGGGGCTGAGCCTCTGCCAAGGTTTCTAGCCTGTTTTGTTGGACAAACAGCCCGAGTCCCTGCTTCATCAGCTCCTGCTCTTGTCCTCCCCTTTTCTCTACCACTTCTAATAAATCTGAATCACAGTTTTTGGCTTTGTTCTCATAAATTTGAAGTGGAGTTCTTACCCGGCCTGTCAGTAAGATGGAGAAGGGAGGGTGAGAAGGAGAGGTGAATTCCAGGAATCTGGACTATTTTTAAACACATCCTCGTTATTCTAGAGCTTGCAGGTCACTGGTACCAGAGAAGAATTTTGCAGACCTGACAGCTGGTGTTAAAACAATTAGGTTCAAAATGACAACCACAGGATGTGTGTATGTGTGTGTACGTGCATGTGTGGCCACTCTTCCTCATTCTTTTCCTTACCTCATGGGGAAGCTCTCCTGGATGTGTTTTGGACAGGGCCAGCTGGGTCAGTGAGAGGATGTGCAGTTTTGGGGGGTGAGTTCTAGACTCTGTTTCAGGGAAAGCTGATGCACCCCTCCGGCTTCACACACAGGCATCACCCCAGACCTCCTCTCCCTAGACCCAGCCTTCTCTTGTATAAACCAGAGGGTGGGATTAGGACCTCTCTAAATTCCCCTTTAGCTCTAGGATGCATCCTATGATTGGGACTGCAAATGCCTCTCACTGTGCTATTTTATGGTCTTTGTGAAGTCCTTTCCCTGTTGTCCCTGACCTGCCCTGATCATGCCAGACACTCCACTTGGAGAGTTTTACCTTGACTGCTTATTACCATGGAATTCTCTGAAAGGGCAAGAGACAGCTTTGCCTAGCTTCTCGTCCATGATCTCAATCCCTTTTCATTATTTGGACACAATTAGCCTTTCTTTTCATTCCCCCCAGCACTTCCTACCTGTGTTGGTTAGGGTTCTCCAGAGAAACAGAACCAATTAGAAGACGTAGAAAGAAATAGAGAACACAAACAGAGATGGAGAGGTATTTATTGTAAGGAATTGGCTCATGCAATTATGGGTGCTGATAAGCCCCAGGATCTGTGGTTGGTGAGCTGGAGACCCAGGAGAGCTGATGTGTAATTCCAGTCTGAATCTGAAGGACTGAGAATCAGGAAAGCCAAGGGTGTATTTCCAGTCTGCAAGCTGGCAGGCTCAAGACCCAGGAAGAGCTGATGTTTCAGTACGAGCCCAAAGGCAGGAAAAAAGTCATCCCCATTTGAAGGCTGTCAGGCAGAAAGAATGATCTCTTATTCAAGGGAAGTTCAGCCCTTTTGTTCTATTCAGGCCTTCATTGGACTGGATGAGGACCACGCAAATGAGGGAGTGCAATCTGCTTTACTCAGTGTACTGATTCAAATGTTAATCTTATCCAGAAACACCCTCATAGAAACACCGTGAATAATATTTGACCAAATGTCTGGTCACTCATGGACCAGTCAAGATGACACATACAAACTGCATACCACCCAATATTCTTTACCCCACCCACACACTCATTGCTTTTCATGGCCCCTACAAAGGTTCCTGTCTACAGGCCATTAACGGTGCTATTCCCTCCCTCTCCGCAACCCCAGTCTGTTAGAAGAAATTTTAGGGACTCCTGAGTGGCTCAGTTGGTTGAGCATCTGACTCTTGATTTCAGCTCAGGTCATGATCCCAGGGTCTGGCTCCATCTGAGCGTGGAGTCTGTTTAAGATTCTCTCTGTCTCTCTCTGTGTCTCCCCTCTGCTCCTCCCCCCCACTTGCATGCATGCACTCTCTAAAATAAACTTAAAAATGAAAAAAAGAAGGAATTTTACCTGTTGTGCCTTAAGTATTTTTTCATATGGCCATCTCACCAGCTAGAAGGAGATATCAGTGTCTGCAATGTTCTGAGGAGGTGAAAAGCATAGATTCTGGCATTCTACTCTCTGGGTTTACACCCTGGCTCTTCCAGTTACTAGCTCTCTGGCCTTGGGTTAGTTTGTGCTCCATCTCCTCAATCCGCACAAAGTAAATAATAATAATACTTAACTGGTGGGGTTGTTTTGAGGATTAGGATGAGATGTTTATAAGGAATTGCTGTGGTTGCTGTAGTCCCTGGGTTGAGCACGGAGCCTGACATATACCAGACATTCCCTAAGCCGTTGTTGAGTGGAGTCATTTATAACAAAGTGTGTAGAGAAGATATGAAAAGTGAGTACATATGAGGTGATTTGAGGAAAAACTATGAAGACATTTGGTGTCCTTCCTGGAGAGACAGTGCACATGACTAGAAAGATTGTGTGTGTGTTTGCATGTGTACGTGTGTGTGCACATGCACCTGTTTGGTTGGTGGGGAAAGACTTTGCTTATTACTCTCCTTTTCCCCAAGGCCAGTCCCTTTTCTATGGACCAGAGCAGTCTTCACAACAACACCATGTGTAAAAAGTTCCATTTATATCTTCTCTGTATACAGGAGACAAAAAGCTAAGGGGATGCAAATGGGTGGGTGTAGTGTTTTATTGTTCTTCAAAGAGGAAAATTACAGAGGAAACCTGTAATTGGGAAAATTTTATTTCTTGCTCTCAGCAGTGTAGAGATGTGCTCTACTTCTTCACACTTAACTTCTGCTGTATGTAAAGAGCATAAGGGAAAAAGCAGAAACTATAGAAAAACAATTCAAAGCTTTTCCTCAAATTAGCTGGAAGCAGTCAGAAATATTGTCCTGAGAGAACAGAAGTCACTGACAGAAGAAAGTGCCTTGTAGAGCTTCGGACACCCAGTTAATATGAAGCTTAGCATGCCCACTATACTGCACACCCTTGAAAGTGATTCTTAATAGAATACAGATAGTCATGGTGAGTTACAAAGGCTATTTTAGTCAATATCTGTGAAAAATATTATTGATGTGAGAATTTGACAATAGATAATGATTACTAAAGAAAAGTATTTAATTTTCTGGGTATTTCTTCCTTTAAAAGTTCTCTCTCGATTTATATTAGGTGGATCTGTATCACAGACTATGATAACTTTAATCCTGAAAAGAGTTTTAGAGAAGATCTACTTCAACCTCTGTTATCATATAGATGAGGAAACCGAGGCCCAAGAGGATGCACAACTTGCCCAAGGACACATGACAAGTGTAAAGTTGCAGGTCTTTCATATGATATGATCACATTCACTTAGTGCTCACCTGTCCATGTCCAGCAAAGAAAAGAGATGTTGTCAAAGAGAGCCAACCAACTGAGGGGAAGGTGTGACTCATGGGTAACTGATGAATGGTGTGCGTGTGATTGTGTACAGATCTACAACCTCTCAAAGTTCCATTAGGCAATGGAATAATATACTAATTCCTAATCAGTAGGACCTTGTCACTTGGCCCAGTGATATTGTTCCCAATAGGAGGAGTACTGACTCTAGGACAAGCTAACCTCTGTGGAGCACATTTATAAACTGTGATGGTTAATTTTATGTGTCAACTTGTCTGTGCCATAGGGTGCTAGATTAAACATTATTTCTGGGTGTCTGTGTGGGTGTCTCCAAAAAAAATTGACATTTGGATTGGTGGACTCAATAAAGCAGACTGTGCTCCCCAATGTGGGTGGCCTCATCCAATCCATTGAGGGCCCAAATAGAACAGAAGGGGAAGGAAGAACGATTGTGTTCTCTCTACTTGAGCTGAGACATCCCTCTTGTCCTCCCCTCAGATATTGCTGCACCTCATTCTCGGGTCTTCAGACTCAGACCCAGAATTACACCACAGGCTTTCCTGGGTCTTCAGCTTGTAAACTGCCATAACTGTGAGAGCCAGATCCTATAATCACCCTCCTCTTCTATGTATTTCTCTATATCCTACTGGTTCTGTTTGTCTGGAGACCCCTGACTAATATATAGACATAGTTCCACTTAATCCTTACAACTGCCCCATGCAGTAAGTAGTATGAGTCAACCCCCCTCCCTCCTGCCCCCAGTCACAATGCTCAGTCCCCTGCCCTGTTGCATCTCATTCAGCGTTTACTGGTGCTGGACATCATCCAGGCTGGAATATAAGTCATTTTCAAGAGAATCTCAGGAGGTAACTTGGATCTGTGATAGATGATAAAGAAAGAGAAAAGTTGGAGCAAAAGCAGATTAAAGCCCCCCAGCCCTACTCCATTAGAGAGTCTTGTTTATGGAATTGGATTCTGTTCTCCTTGGGTACTGATATTCCCATAAAGTTCCCCAGAGACAGTCTCTGCAGGCAGAATCTTGTCTTGATGTAGGGAGACTTTCTGGAGCAGGGCTCTTCCCTGGCATTGAATGTAAACATGTATGTAACTGGGTCTAGATGCTTTTTCCTGCAGATTCCTACAGAATCCTAAGATTCTCAATAGATGAGTGACTTCCTAAAAAGGCTGAAGACCAGGTCTGAGTGTGCAGCATTTCAGTGGTAAGGTGTACATATGTGTGTGTGTCGGGGATGGGGGAGCTTTCCTTCTAAGGATATGGGTCCTCACACCCTCAGCTGTGGGATCCATCATAAGAAAACATCTTGAGAAATTATGAGAAGAATAATCATGGGGAACCTCGCATGTCCCCAAAACCCTACCTTTGAAGGTGACCTAGAGAATGGCTGGAAGGACCCTTTGGGGCCACCTAGCTTCTACCCCTCTCATATTCGTGCCATCTCTACTGAAGGAGGCTCCTCTTCCTCCATTAATTTCACCCTCTGGCATGCTGCAGCTTCCAATTAAGCAGCTTTCTTGATTTCCAGTTCAGCCTTGCAAATTAACATCCCAAATTTAATAGCTCACAAATTGATTTTTCCTATCTCCCGCCTCTTACCAGCATGCACTGGTAACAGAGACAAAAATGCTTTCGTGTCTATATATCTTGCATGGTCACTACTTGCTGAGGCTTCTTGCAGCATTGGTCTAGCCTAAGTCCCCCATGTTCTCAGACAGTGCTGTCTAAATACAAGCAGTCCTTGCCAGGAGACTGGTGAATGTAACTCAGGGGTCAACCTTTATCTCTTATAACAGCCTTGGCAAAGATGTAACTTGTGATACAGGAAGTTTGTTTTCTGTGTGGCCCTACCCGTCTTCTCCTCCCATTCCCAAGCTTTTTCTGTTCTTTTCCTGGGATGGTGGGGGGAATATCATCAGTTTTGGAATTAGATAGATTTTTATTTGCATTCTGGCTATACCATTTATTAGTTCTTGGGGTCAGACCAAAGTCCTCTGAGTTAGTTTCCTCATCTGTAAATGGGTATGATTTTTCCTATTTATAGTTGTTCTGCTGATTGAATAATACATGTATAAACAGAGAACAGGCATTTCATAAATATTAGTCTCCTTAAACCTCTCAGGCACCTGAGTGTGGAGATAATTTGTAAATAACACGGGGGTCACCTCTAACTCTGATTGTTGAGTCTGATTTCGAGATTTGATTCTTAGAGTGACTGCAACCTCATGACCAGGCCTGAGGACAGTTATCTTGCCAAGCCTCCTCTGCACTTCCTGGGACAGGGTGCCTCCTGCTGGTCTCCCACTGACCTTGAACTTTGACATGACCAAACCCCCCTAATTCGAGCTCAAGTCCTTCAGCCAAGTCCTAACGGGGAAGCCTCAAACTCCAGAGGGCTTTGCTGAGTGCCACCCTCAGGAGCAAAGCTGGGAACCAGGCCTGAGGAGGTGGAGCAGTGAAGACAATGTAGTAACTAAAGAACAGTAGGGTCTGAAGGTGTATAATAAGCTTGTGCTTGGTTTAGGTTGTACTGATTTCCCCAGGGTCTTAGTTCTTAGTAGCTCCCTGGCATGGTGACATGGGTGGCTGGTCACATTACATTGTGGGTTGCTCTGCAGAGGGACTTCAGCTCCCAGCTAGGGGTTAGGGTCAGGGCCCAAGGGCTGGCAGGGATTTTAGGAGCCCAGCCAAGGCAGCTACAATTTCTAATGTGTTCTGACCATAGCAATTAAGTCAAATACTAGGCAGGATCTAGGCCTTATGATGGGGGCAAACGAAGGCTTGGTGGGCATGAGGGTTTTTTGAGCTCCGAATTCACTGTAGGCCCCACCCTGATTAATATGGGCTGGGCTAAGGCTGTGGGTATAGGGCTTGTGTAGCTATGGCTCTGTGGGGTAGGGAGGCCTAGACTCCCTTTGGAAGACTGAAACTCCAATGGAACCATTACAAAGGACAACAGGGGAGGATCTAGGGTATATATATGGGCAAGGTGGCTAGGGCAGGACTGTTCCATGACACAGGCCCCCCAGCACGTGGTGGGACGGAGCTGAGGCAAGGAGCAGAGGAGCAGAGCAGAGGGAAGATGCAGAAGACAGCTATTTGGCCTCCCTCCTGCCATGCACTTCCTATCCATTCTGCGTCAGGAGCTTTGGTTGGCGGGGCACCTGCTCCTCAAACCTCTGAGCATTGCAGCATGTCCACCCTGAAGACACAGGCCCTGGCTCACGGTTCAGCCCTCCACCTGGCTGGGAGAGTTACACCAAGGAAGGAAGCATCCATTCAGAATGAGGTGGGGGCAGAGGGGCTGGACAGTTGGGTTTTTGCCTCCTCCCCCACCTCACCAGCTCTTTCCCACCCCCCTTTCTGTCCTTCCTTCCTTTTATGACGTCACCTCTCGCCACTGCCCTCACACCCCGTCCTCTCCTGCTGTCTGCTCCTCTGCTTCCTGACTGCGGGGCTGCTGCTGCAAATGGTAGGTGCTGATTAAGATGGATGGATTCGTAAGAGGCATTCAATGTGACTAGAATAAAAACCACCACAGCCTTGCCTGGACATGAGGGCATGTGGCCAGAAAGTAGCATCACTCAGGAGATTACTTTACTACTGCAGCTTGTCCTTAAAATAGCATGTGCCCCTCCATGTTCCATTTTGGTTGCTATTTATATAAATGTAGAAACGCACATATATACATTTTTAAACAGAGTCTTTTCTCTATTTCCCACCTACCCTCTTCTCTTCCTCTTTGGTATTTATTCATGGAGACCAGACACCACTTTTTTAAAGGAAGTGTTAAGGGTCCAAGGTCGTTGGGGAAAAATGACATTCTCCGACCTTCTGAGGTAGTTTGCTGCTTCAGGTCAGCTTGAGGCTTAGCACCATTTAGGAACTTAGTGGAGCTGGGCTTGAGATCATGGAGGTCCATCTGGTGGTGCTGTCCCAGGGGTTGTGAGTATGCCCAAGGATCACTCCTTCCTCCATCTCCTGCAAAGCTCTCACTACAACACTTGTCCTCTGGGAGACTTTCTCTCCAGATGCAGAATTGACATGCTTAATACACAGTCACTGCTTGGTTAGCAGGATGGAGGAGGTCATGAAATTTGTTCAAGGTCATGTGGAAGTAGAGGCTTTAGTCCCAGGTTCTTTCCTGAGGTGTCCAATCAGAGCCTCACTTCATGGTAAGAAGGAGGGAGATTAGAGTTCCCTTTAACACATCAGATCTATTTTAAAGGTTCACAGGCTGCTACTCATTCAAGGTTAAACCCTGAGTTTCTCACTATACAAAGAAATAGAGACCTTGTTTATAGACAATGCCAGTGAATTATGGAGAGAAGCACATCTGCCCCTCTAGACATAGAGAAGGCATTAGGGACTAGCTAGACACAGGAGCTCTGGCATACAATCAGAAGGGTGCTTTTGGATAGATGATTCTTCATTCTAATAAGTAGCCATTAAAATCTAAAATCTATTGGTCTGTGGTGTGTGTGTGTGTGTGCGCACGCGCGCATGCGTGTGCGCGCACATGCATGCTTATGGTTAAATGGTGCTATAGAATTTACCACCATCTATTAATTTTTTTGTAAGCTCTTTAAAAAATAATTGATAGCTGAACAGCAACAGGCTAGAAGGTGATGATATCATCACTCTGCTATTTATAGATCTCCATTCCCTGAAGAGTGCAGATCTTGATATTTAGATTATGGAGGCCTGTGGGTAGGACTCCTGCCCAGTTCTGTGCTTCCTGCTGTACCCATCACATGGCTGTCTCATGACATCCGTTGTTAACCACCTGTTTATAAAAAGGAAGCTGAAATATGAAGCCAGGATGTAAGTGGAAAATGAAATTATCTAGTTCTGTTTTCCCACTTTTTTTTTCCACTAGGCTTTACTCTCTTCATGTATTTAGAAGCAAAACCAGAGGCGAACAGCATTTGAACCAATTCCATTTTAGATGTATGGTCAGGAAAAAAAGAAAAAGTGCTATCTTACATAGCATGAGGAAAGAAAGTTGAGAGTTAATAGGAGGTAGACATTGAATATAAATTACCGAAGACAGTAATCCTGCAACTTCAACTTTAATGAAATTTAGACTAGAAACCATGGTTCTTGTCTGATATGGGTCCAGAGATTAACCATTGACTGCTCAAGTCCGTAGAAAACCTTGCTTGAGCCTGAGTCATTCTTTGTGTAGAAGGTCCCCTCAGTCTGCTCCTGTATTGATTTGAGCTGTGGTTTTGCTGCAAATTAAGACCTCTGGCAATCCTGAGGACCCAGAAAAGATAGACTCATCTTGTCCAGATCTTAACATCCAAATTAATCTTGAAATTGAACCTTCTTTGAATCCTCTGAATCATAATGATCCTCAGGCTTCAGTTAGCCAGAAGATCAAGGAAGAACTAACTAGAGTTTAAAAGGAAAGGGGAAGGCACTTTCAGCTAGAGCAAAGCTTTGAACACTGAGAACAAGTCTGAGCCACAGTGAGTTGTGACAGCTATTGTTTGGACCAGAGAAGGCTTTTTGAATCCATGGTCAGCAGCTCTTGGTGTGAAAATAACAGTTAACTATTCTGCAGCTGCCCCCATGCTCTGCTAACTCCTAGCCACTCTGGCTTGTGGACATGGACAGCTCCTGTTGGAGCCAGAGCCAGCTTTTCAGCACCATGGCCAGCAGCAGCCCCATACACTAACAGCCCCTGGATAGAATCTTCTCTGTCCTGGAGCAGTTCTTTGTTAACATTGCATTGAAAATCACTATGCAATATAACCCCTACTCATCCAGATACTTGGCTGTTACAAAACTTTTTTTTTGTTTGTTTTAATATAGTAAGTCTGTCACTTTACAGCCTTTCAAAGAGGTGTGGCGTATCGTGATGTCAATCAGGATTTTACAAGGGGCGTCACTGCTCTCTGGGAGAGAATGATGATGTCCTGTAGATCACATGGTACAACAGTGACCATGACCTGATTCCCAGTGTGTGATCTGCTTTGCAGATCATATGATCTCCTGAATATGGATAGATAAATATTGAATCATGACATTTCATCTGACTCTGTTACATGTAGCAAACAGAAGTCAGTCGAAAGACACTACAAGTGAGGGACCAAGGAAGTGAGTTTGGCTACATCGTTTCTTACATAACCTCTGCCAGACTATTTCCTATTCACAAGGAAGCACTTTTTTCCTATAGTCTGTGACTCAGACAGGATACTTGTCCCTGCATTGTCACAGTATTATTAAAATTCTTTTTGAGTGCATACTATCTGCGAGGCACTATGCTAAATGCTTTACATGTATTATCTCATTAATTCTCATAACTTTAGTTATGTAAGGTAGAATGATATTGGCCCAATTTTATGGCTATGACTGAAATTTAGAGAGATTAAGTAAGGAACTTACTAAATGTTATGTATGCATCAGGTGGTGGAGCCAGGAATTGTGAAACTATTCTTCCAGACACTGTGCTATATTGAGGGCTTTTCATTTTAGCCTCTTCTCTCCTTCATGACTTCTTTCAATGATGGAAACAGATTTGATTTTTAGAATATGCCTAATATGGATATTGGTGATCTCATGTCTCATTTGGTTTGTGATTTTGGCCTAGGCAAGTTTCAGCTAACTCTTACGTCCAATTGCAAGTCATTGTATAATGACCCCTCCCTCCCCAGCTTTCTTGTTTTCTCACAGACGATACAACCAAAGGAATTATTAGAAAAGTATTAACCCACAAACAGTTTTTGTCAGCTTTGGTGATATTTCACAATTCATTTTCCCTCATCCAAGCAAATGAGTCTTTTATTCACTTCTTCTGTTCAACCACTGGGTTCTTCAGGTGATTGCACTCACCTGGACATTGCTCCTTTTAGGCACTACCCAAATCCCTATTTAATATGACCTGCACAGAGATCATGCCCCTTACTAGACTGTAGATGTCCCCTTCCTTGTCTGTTTCCTAGTACCTAATACAGGTAGTTGTGGTGAATCAACAGAAGGATGTAGCTTGTTCCCGGTGGTGTTCAATGAGTGCCAGGACCGAATCCCATTGGTAATGTCAAGTATGTCTTTTGTGTCCAGGGTATTGTCCTCTGTCTTTTCCCTTGAGTCACCTAGAATGGTGTGAGTTTTTGTCATTGGGATATACTCCACAAGCCACTGGGTGGAAGAATAAATCTTCAGTCCACAGCAGGGTCTATGGCAGATTGAAGACCTTGAATTCATAGAGTCATGGTTCTTCGCCTTTTCAGGTTTATTCTGTGAAGAATTGGGATCAGTAACTCTCGTTGTCTTCTTTCTTCCTTTGGCATCCTAAGCTGGTACCAAGTTCTAGGATTGTGATACATTTTATACCTCTTGGCTCTGAATTGCTGACAAGCCTCAGAACAAGCACAGAGTTATTCCTCTTTGTAGCCAATATGTAATGAAATCTACACTGTCTTCCTCCTCAATAGCCCTGATTTCTAAGTGTACTCTCTATGGAAAAGCAGAGAAGGGATGGGAAAAAAATGGAATTGAGCTTAAAGTCCCTCCTCCTTCAGATCATGGTTATATTTGCATGACAATGGAGATTGTCAGCTTTCCTGGAAATGATGGTGATGTCTACATGGTGTTGATAGGTCTACATAATGTCTATAAGGTCTACTGGGGATTTCCAAAGAATGAAAGCAAAAGATACCAAAAGAGACCAGAATTTGCCAAACAAAATCACTGAATATCTTTGGGAGAATGACTGAGTTAATTCATTTACTTGTTTATTTAACAAAAATTTACTGAGCACCTCTTTTATGTCAGGAGCCGTGCCAGGTGCTGGGGAGACAGCAGCAGGCAAAACGGATCAAAAAACCATGCTCTCATGGAACTGACATCTTAGAGGGGAGTTAGATAACTGGGAATATAAATAAAGAAAATGTTAGACAGTGAGAAGAAACAAAAAACAAAGCAGGAGATGGGGATATGAAGACTACTGAGATTTAGATTGGATGGCCAGAGAAAGCCCCCCTAAGAAATCAACTTAAATAATACTTTTCAAAATGTAAATACTTAAACATGTTCCAAAGCAGAGAGGACAGAATAATTAAACCTCCAATGTACCCATGCCGCAGAGAAGGTGATTCTTGAGTAAAGATGTGAGAGAAGTGAGGACTGGAGCATGCAGGTATAGATGAAAAAGCATTCCAGGTTTCTTCAAAGGCCCTGGGACAGGATCTTGCCTAGAACGTTTGAGGAGTAGCAAGGAGGCCATTTGAGCTGGATGGGGAAGACACTAGGGAGGGTGAGAGGAAACGATGTCAGCCCATGAACATCTCCCGAAGGAGATCGGGGCCCATGCCATGAGGAGTCTTGGGAGCCATAGTAAGGACTTTGAGTTTCTTTTTTAGTCTCCGTGTTTTACATTAGATCCTCAGACATTATTCATCTAAGCTGAAAGTTTGTACCCTTTACGAATCTCTCATTTCCTCCCATCCCCCAGCCCCTGGAAACCACTGTTCTATTCTGTTTTGGTGAGTTTCATCTTTATTTTTAAAAAGGCTTCCATATTTAAATGAGATCATGCAATATTTGTCATTCTCTGTCTGGCTTATTTCACTTAGCATAAAGCCCTCAATTCCATCTGCATTGTTGCAAATGGTAGGATTTCATTTTTTTTCTTGTGGCTGAATATTTCATTATACACACAAACACACACCAAATTTTACTTATCCATTCATTCATTAGTGGATTCTCAGGTTGTTTCCATATCTTGGATATTGGGAATAATTCTGCAATGAACTTGAGGGTGCAGATGTCTCTTTGACATAGTGATTTTGTTTCCTTTGGATGTATAACCAGAAATCAGATTACTGGAGCATATGGTAGCTCCATTTTCATTTTTTAAAGAAAGCTCCATACTGTTTTCTTTAGTGGTTGTACCAATCTACACTCCCATTAACAGTGTACAAGTGTTTCCTTTTTTCCACAAAATCATCAACCCTTACTTATCTCTTGTTTTTTTAATCGTGACCATTCTAACAGGTATTAGGTAATATCTCATCATGGTTTTGATTTGCATTTCCCTGATGATTAGTGATGTAGAGAATGTTTTCATGCACCTATTGGCCGTTTGAGAATCTACTTTGTAAAAATGTTTATTCAGTATCTCTGTCCATTTTTAATGTTTATTTATTTATTTTGAGAGAGAGAGAGAGAGTGAACAAGAGAGAGTGTGAGCCTGGGAGGGGCAGAGAGAGAGAGAGAAAGAGAGAGGGGGAGGGAGAGAATCCCAAGCCAGCTCTGCACTGTCAGTACAGGGCCCAGTGCAGGCTCCGATCTCATGAGCCGTGAAATAAAAAGTTGATGCTTAACCAACTGAGCCATCCAGGCACCCCCTCTGCCCCCTTTATAATTGGATTTTTGGGGGCTGAGTTATAGGTGTTCTTTATATAGTTTGGATATTAATCCTTTATCAGATATATGATTTGGAAATATTTTTCCCCATTCTATAGGTTGGTTTTTAATTTTTGTTGGTGGTTTCCTTTGCTATGCAGAAATAAGGATGTTGTCATTCAAAGTAAGGACTCTGAATTTTGATCTTAGTGAAATGGGAATCATTGCAGGTTTTTGAGAAGAGACATGAAGAATAACTTACAGTTTAACAGGATCCCTCTGGCTGCAGTGAAGACTAGAGTGTGGGGACAAGGGTAGGAGTTTTTCCTGAAGGGAACATCTATTACATGGGAATAATCAGGTGGGAGAAAAGGTGGTCACAATAAAGACTGGTGAGAAGTGGTTGAAATATGAATATATATTTGAAGTTTACAATATACACTAATAGATTGGATGTGAAGTATGAGACACACACACACAGAGAGAGAGAGAGAGAGAGAGAGAGAGAGAGAGAGAGAGAGAGAGAAAGTTTAGGCTGACTCCAAGGTTTGGGACCTGAACAGCTGGAAGGATGGGTTTCCTAGTTTTCTCAACTCTAAATTGCATGATAATGCTGCTGCTCTTATTAACTGGATTGTTGAGAGTTTTGAATGCATTGATGAACTGGTGATGCCATTTCAGATTTCTAGCACAGAAGGTGTCTCTCCAGGATATAGTATTGTTGCACCCATTTGTTCAGCCTATATATAGATGCATTTCTGTGTTGTATTTTGGACTTTCTTAAATATTTGAAGCTGCTTAAACATGACTTTCTTAATACATTGGTAATATTTATAGGTTACTATATATCATGCACTTAGCTAAGCCCATTATATACACTTCATTTAATCCTTAAAACAAACCTGTGAAAAAGATCTTAGTATTCTTACTTTGTAAATAAGAAGACTGAATTCCAGTGAGATTAAAAGAAATATTGCCCCTGACCACTCAGCTGATATGTGGTGGAGCTGCAATTTAAGCCAGCTGTGTCTAATTCTAAAGCTTGTTCTTTTAACTGTTGACATTTCTAATGCCTCCCACTTCATTTTTCTGCACCAAAATTGCCAAGTCCCTCTCTTGCTGATCACAAAGTTCCACCACCTTTTTGTAGGAAAAACTTCTTTTAAAGCTTCTCCAGAGGACCAAGATCATAAAATACAAAGATGATGGTTGTCCTTTTATCTTTAATATGAGTTACAAAAATTTCCCCAGTTGGTTGTTTGTCTTGATTTTTTGGTACCTTTTTTTTAATGGAAAATTAATTTAAAAAAACCCCATACATTTGGGGTGCCTGGGTGGCTCAATCAGTTAACTGTCCAACTCTTGATTTTGGCTCAAGTCATGATCTCACACTTTGTGAGATCGAGACCCGTATCAGGTTCTTTGCTGATAGCACAGAGCCTGTTTGGGATTCTCTCTCCCTCTCTCTCTGCCCCTCCCCTGCTTACACATGGTCTCTCTCTCAAAGTAAATAAGTAAACTTAAAAAAAAAACCCACATTTGTAGATCCTTTTTTTTTTTTTCCGGACACATCATATTTAGAACGGCTGTCTGAGTGATGAGATTATACAAATATTTTCCTATTGGTTTTCTAATCCTAATATAATTTCATTGTATGTCTAAATATTTGATCAATCTGAAATTAATTTGCTATATGTTGTGAAGTATATATCCAGTTTCCATTTTTCCAGAAGTCTAATGATCTGTGTGACTATCATTTATTGAATAATCTGTTCCCCTCCCCCACTAACTTGACATGCCACTTTTGTTTATTTTACTGCAGTGTGCTTTTCAGTCTATATCTGGCCTTTCTCATTTATTCAGTAGATCTGTCTGTATCTGATATGTCAGAACCACACTTTTATTTTTTTAAGTTTATTTATTTTGAGAGAGAGGGAGAGCGCATGTGCATGTGCACAAGCAAGTGGGGGAGGGGCACAGAGAGAGGGAGAGAGAGAATCCCAAACAGGCTCTGTACTGTCAGCTCAGAGCCCAACATAGGGCTTGATCCCATGAACTGAACCAACCATGAGATCATGACCTGAGCGGAGATCAAGAGCTGGAGGCTTAACAGATTGAGCCACCCAGGCACCACAGAACTACACTGTTTTAACTGTTACATAGCTTTGCAATATTTTTAGCATCTGTTAGTAGTCTTATTTTTTCCAGAAACTTGTTAAGTATTCTTGTTTGTTTATTTTTCCATGTGAATTTGAGAATCAACTTATCTAGTCAAGCAAATATCCACTGGTATTTTTGTTGGGGTCATATGAAATTTATGGATTAACTTAGGGAGGATTTAAAATCTTTACAACATTGGAACTTTCCAACCAAGAACATAGGACATCTTTCCATTTATGTAAGTCTTAGTAGAGTTTTAATATTTTCTTCACACACATATCCTGCTAAGTATATTCCTGTGTATTTTATCCTTTGTGTTACTATTATGTTGGTATTTGCTTTCATCTGCCTGTCATTTTCATTTGGAAAGCTGATGATTTCTGCTTATGAATTCTGTACAACCACCTACTTGGATTCCTTTACTTACCAGATGATTCTCTGGAGTTTTCACCTGAAAATCAGGATAACTTTATCTTCCTCTTTCCAACTGTGTACTCTGTCTTCTTTCTTATTCAGTCTCTAGTTGAGTTGACTAGTACCAATGCTAAAAATTTGTATTACTAATCAATGTTCTGGGGATACTTCCCATGTTCCCTAAATAAGTACAACACAGACTTTTGAGTTGAGATGTGTGTATATGTGTGCATGTGTATGTGTGTGCATGTAAGAATTTTATCATATTTAAAGATTAAACATGAGTTTTATTTTGATTGAGAATAGATGTTGACTTTTATGAAATGCCTTTTCAGTATCATAGAATATCATATGATTTTTCTCCTTTGATGCATTAATATGGAAAGTTATGGTAATAGATTTCTTAAAACATCCCTGTGTATGTGGAATACATGACTCATTTGTGTAAAGGTGTCCTTCTTTTACTGTGCTGCTGGGTTCTATTTGTTAATATTTCATTTAAAAGTTTGCAATAATATTCCTAAATAAGGTTAGTTTGCAGTTTTTGTTTATGTTTTGTCTTTTTGGGTTTTGATGTCAATGTTATACTAGTTTTATAAAAGAACTAGTTTTTGTAAGCTTTCCTTCTTTTTCTATGCTCTGAACAGTTTCAGAGCAGTTGTCTTGTTTCTTTCTATCAAAGGATTAGATAGAATTTTTCTATAAATCCAGTTGGGCCCAATTTCTTTTAGAAGGATCAGCTCTGTGACAACTTTTTTCTATGGTTATTGTTCTCTTTACTTTTTCTGTCTTTCCAGAGGTTGGTTGTGGGAATTTGTACTTTTCTATTAAATGTTCATCTCACTTAGGTTCACAGATTTCGCTGTATAGTTTGCAAATAAGTCTTATATAATTCCTTTAATATCTTCTGTATCTGTGACTATTTCCCCATCATCATTTCTTATTTTGTGCATTTCTGTTTTCTTCTTTTTTTTTGTTGTTATAGCTAATAATTTATTCTATTTTTCTCCCAAAGAAGCAACTTTTGAATTTATATATCTGTTCTACATTTAAAATTTTTTGGTTCAGTAATTTTTTATCAATATTAATTCTTCCCTTTTACTTTTCTTAGGTGTATTTTATTACATTATTTTTCTTTCCAGACCCACCTCAGAGTCTACATTTGTACATTATTTAGATATTGTAAAACATATTCATATATATTCTTTTATTTGATTCTTACAGATCTGTGAGGTAATTGGTATGTACCCCCATTTTACAGATTTAAAAAGGCCTAGAGAAGTTAAACGGCTTGCCCAAGTTCACATAGGTACAAGGAAGCAGAAATGGGGTCCCAGGGGGGCCACCCTACCCAGATGCTCTTCTCCCAGCCTGTCCTTGGACACACAGCCACATGTCCATGGAGCTGCCACAGGCCTGCTCCCTCCGAATACCTTCCAGTCTTTCGGTCCTCCCTCAGCCATGTCACCTGCTACAGGTGAAGATCACAGTGCTTGGAGGCTTTGAGAAAAGCCAGGGCTCTAATTCCAGCTGCAAACTGGTTGCTGGTAGTTTTTGACCTTTGTACCCAAAGCACTTCCTCTGAGCTTATAAAACTGATTCCAGAAAGATCTCTCCTGGACTGTGGTCTCTTTGCCAATGCTAATTGGACAGCAAAGAGAACATTCTTCCTATTTTGCTCATCATCACAAAAAGCCACTAAAATTCCTTCCCAGCCTTCAGGGGTGAGTTAAACATTGGTACAGGACCCAGGCACAGAGTCACAGACAGGCTCAGACATAGGAGAGGGGTTGCTCAGAAACAGCATTGCATGTTCTGTTTCAGAGGTGGGACCTGAGCTCAGCAAGTTAAGTGTGCCTATCATTTTTGCGTGCATTATACTATGGCATCTTAGAGAAACCAGGACACGTGGGAAATCTCCCCAGACTGCCTTTTTTCTTGGAAATGATTTTCAACTGGGAGAAACCAAAGGGAACGTGTAGTTCTTGCTGTATCTTTTATTTATCTTTACTTTGTTGCTACATATTAATTTTGCCACTGCCATTCCCCTTTGAAACAGAGCTTATTGGAAAGATGTCATAAAGAGGTGAGTGCAGACTTCACTGGTGTTAACTGATTTGCATTTCCACTTTGAAGTGTTTACCCTCATAGTAGCCTCCACATAGGGCAGCAACCACAGCTTCTGTGCTGACAGTGGCCTTTAGTGCATAAAAGTTTGTTTGGCCAGCATGGGCCTTACTTTATACAGGCTTAGTAACTAACCTTGGAATCCTGAATAGCCTTAATATAAACCATGAACTTTTTCTAAACAATTAGGCTTTTGAATAAAACACAATACATGGATTTACCCATTTTCCCATCAGCCCTTGTTTGGGTTTGACATGTGATATCTCTGCATAATAATAGGTGCTATTTTTTAACCACAAAATGGTGGCCCTTCCACTGGGGAAAGAAGGAATAAGCAAAGACAGACATAAGGTACAGTGTGAAGGATTAAACTTAGTTGTAAGGAACAGATTGCTGGACACGAGCGTAATCAGACACAAGAACAAGTTTTGAAGGAAACTGGGCAGTGTCGCTGCCTAGACATCTTTAAAAGAAATTTTGTTAGATTTTATTATTTATAAGGTATAGCTGATAGTAAATTGGGAGGTTTATTCTAGATCCCTGGATCTACGAATTTCTAGATTCAGGGTTAGAAATGGTAGG
This sequence comes from Panthera tigris, assembly GCF_018350195.1. Classification (NCBI taxonomy): domain Eukaryota; kingdom Metazoa; phylum Chordata; class Mammalia; order Carnivora; family Felidae; genus Panthera; species Panthera tigris. Next base: position 51,904,057 of record NC_056663.1, on the reverse strand, counting down.
CTATCTTTTCTCTTAAACTACTTCTATCCAACCACCTGGTGATAGGGTTCAGCTAGACCTGGTCACTTCCTGAAAACCCTTCATCTCTTTCCAAAGCTGTCCTCCTCACCCTTGTCCTCCTCATATCTGATCTCTTACCAAGCCCTGCTGGCTTGATCTTGGAAACCTTTCTTTTCCTTGTCTCTTCCCTGCTGTGCATTGGTTCAGGCCACTGTGGGCCCCAGATGAAACACAGCCACGGATCCCAGACCACATACGTGACTGATAGAATTCATCCTGCCATAGGAGTTCTGAATAAGTTCACTCTCAGAGAATCTGTTTATCTCCTGTCTATGCACTCAAACCCACACCTGTGGGCACACTGATCTGTGGGAAATGGCCATGCTCCTTGCCTCCGAGTTTTTGTATGAGTTTTGTGTCTATGTGTGTTGTTCTGCTCTTTTCTCATTGGGCTTCTTGCCTGAGCCTACCTAACAGTGGATAAGTGGTAGCAGACATTGAAGGTTTCTGGGGTGGGGGCAGAAGTGGGATAGGAATTTAAAATTTGAAAAAGTGTCTGCATTTACCGGGTATTTTTCCCCCTAAAAACTTGCTTTTGCTGTCTTTTTTTTACTACAACAATTTATGGGGTCCTACTGCCACCCCAAAGTGTTGCTGTCCCTAGTCCCTCTAGCCCCTAGTTACTGGTCATAATCTGAGAGAGAGAGAGAGAGATCATAATCCATCAGTCACAACCCATACAATGCCATTTGAGCATCTACTGTGTGTTAGGCACATTCTCTGTATTTAGGACCAGGAATGAACAAGGTGGATGAGAATCCCTGTCCTGAGTGGTCCTTTCTGCATATAAACCAGAGAGACCAATCTGTTGTTTAACATCCTAGAGTAGCTCCCTGTCACCCAGGAGATCTGGTGCCAACATCTCTGCCTGGAATCAGGGTCCTCCTCACTTGGACCTCTGAGGGTCTTGCCAACCCTTCTTTGTCCCTTCCCACTTGCAGCCCTAGCCAACTGCCCCTTCCCAACCTCCTGAGCACCCCCACTTCTGCCGGCTGCTCCCCTGCCTTGACCACCCCCAAAGAGACAGGGTGCACCACCTTCAGAGCCCAGCCCAGCGAGCCTTTCTGAGACCCCTCTGCCTCTGTACTCCTGGCCTGCCCAAGGCATCTCATTGTGGCTACTGATGATGACCACCCCCCCGCCCTCAACCAAACTTTGGTCAGCCTCGTCTGAACCGGCTTCCCAGCCAGGCCTCCATCTACCTTTGCACTTTTGTGTCTGTCTCTGCATTGACCAGTGTTAACAAAAGCCCTGCCTAATCAGTTTAGCCAGAATCCCCACCCTCATATCGAATCAATTCCCTCACTGCCCCCCCCACCCCCCACAGTGAGGTCGGCTGACCTGACCTGCTTTAGCGAGAATCCTGGTAGGTGGGTTTCACCTGAGTCCCTACCTGTTAGAAACTTTCTATCCACCGACCTCCTTCCCTGCTCCTTGGTTATAAATCCCCATTTTTCCTTGTTATTTGGAATTAGGCCCAGTTTCAGTTTGAGGTCTCTTTCTCCTATTGCAATAGTTCCTGAGTAAAACGTGTATTTACCTTTAACTACTGTCCAGCTCTGGTTTCCTTTGGCACCCCCTGCTTGTCTGCATCAGTTGGGGAATTCCCAGGAACAGAGTTCGGCCTCAAGGTCCACATGGACGAGGATGGGGCATGGCCGACTACATCCGTAGGCTTGGGGTTGGGGCGAGTGAACCTTCCCATGGACCCTTTTCTCAGGGTCACTGTAGAGGTCCTTATAGGGCCTCCAAAACACCAAGAGGGGCGGGTCCTCTAGTCTTTTGCAAGATCTCACCCACCACGTCTGCACAGCAGCTCACCATCGTACATCTCCTCTTTCCAAAGCACACAGGCCGTGGTCAAAGCCCAGAGAGGAACCTGCAAGAGGCCAAGGCAGCCAGGAGCTGCTACAGTCATCAGCAGTTCCAGCTACCACACTTGTCCGCAAAGGACCTGCAAACATGTGACTTCATGTGGTCCCATGAGAACGCTGGGACCCGGGTAGGGGAAGGCCTAGCCCACTTCACTGAGAATGAAATGCACTCAGTCAAGTGAAGTGATTTGCCCAGATTTCCATGTGCATATCTTGGTTGTGTGGGTGGCTGGAGAGACAGGAGTCTTTTTAAAAGACCTGGCTAGAAAAGAGACTGTCAAAGAGGCTGGGTCTAATGTGGTGACCCTGGAGTTGGCCTCAGTTCCAGGTGGTTCCACTAGGAACCAGGACCATGCTGGCTGCTGGGCAGGGCTGAAGATGCCTGGGGCCACCAGGACTCCTGTGCCTGTGGGTGCAAGCACCTGCTTGCTTCCTTGTTTTTCTGTGAATGCAAAGGAACATTAGTTGGTTTTCTTGTGTGTTATCTCAGCAAATGCACATTGAGTCCCGCTGGGCCCTGCAGGGATGAGGGGACAGATGAGTGGGCCATGGTCCCTCTGGGAGCCTTTCTAGTAGGAGAAAGATTGGAGGTAGAGTCAGGTATGCCATGAGACCCTCAGGGAACCTGCAGAGGAAGATGAGCTCTTTTCCAGCTGGGGATTCAGAGAGACTGTAGAAAGGACAGTGGAGATGGGGCTGGTCCTTGACCCTCAAGCAGGACGTCAGCAGGAGACATCAACAGGATTCCAGGCAGGGGAAGCACAGGACGGAGAAGTGTGGGCATGACAGCAGGGTAATTCGCCTAGAGGGGCTTTCGGTGTGAGATTATTTAGAGCTGTGGCTGGGAAGGTGGCAGGATGACACTCAGGAGGCCTAGAATGTCCAGCTCGGGAGTGTGGCCTTGCGCACAGGCCGTGGTAGCCACTTTATTTCCTAGGCAGAGAGCGACAGGACAAGGTGTTGCGTCAGCCTATGGGGAGAGTTGTCTGGCTGCCTCTGGTGCTGAAGAGGGTGACTGGTGGGTAGTGGCCCACAGCAGCATCAGTGTGCTGGGCCTAAGACACACAGTCTGGTGGAGAAGCCCTTGGCAGCCTAGGGCTGGGCTGTTGAATGTGAGTGAATCCATGGAGACAGTGGCTGAGGCTGAAAGTGACAGACCTTTGTCAAAGCAAAGAAGGGAGGAGGGTCAAGGACAGAGCTGGGGCAGGAAGGGAAAGAGGAACCACATTTCCTTCTGTGTTAGAGTCAGAGGCTAATACTGTGTCTAACACAGCCCCCATGAACAGGGTGTGTTAAGGTGACTCTCTGTTTCTTTGGAAGAGAATGCATAAGAGTCTCTAATAGAAAGCTCAACTGATAAAATACACCTATTTCTTGTGAAATCAGGCTTTAATAAATTGTCCTCCCCCCAAACGCATTATTTAACTTGTTTGAGACAGAGTGCATTTCGTAGGATGTATAAATCCACAGAAATTTATTAAGTCTTGACAAGAGTTATTGAATGTTATATTAAGTTTTTCAAATTGGCAAATGTTGGATGGCTTAAAAATTATTAATTAATGTATAACATTAAATACCAATAAATTGCATGGTGTATTTATGAACTATCTTTGAAGATCATTAAATATACATATTAGGCAATAAATCTATTCCCTCTTATAAATCTGTTCTGAATTGTGGTAAGTTATGGTTTAGGTGGTAGTGGAGGGGGAGGTCTAGACTGTCATTGGATGTCACTGGGTCCCCGGGTGGTGCCCAGGAACTAGGGGCCAGTCCCCTTCAGTTTCCATCCCTCTGGCTAATGGAATGGGAAGGAAGTTCAAGAAGGTGGACTCTTTAGGTTTCAGACATGGGATTAAAAGAGTCAAAATATGGAAGTTGGAGCAATGCAGATGACAATTTTTGCTCCGAAAAGCCATGTCTTGACATCATCACCCCATCACCACAAGCAGCCAAAGTGCTCTGACAGCACTTTTCAAAAATTAGCCCCTCTGATTCTTACACAAAGTTGGGAAGTAAAACAGAGGTTAAGTAGTTGGCCTAATTTACTCTCTCAATTCCAAAGGCCCACCTCATTCCATGACCCTATGCTGTCTCCATTCCAGGACTGGCCTCAGTTATAGACCTTAAGGGATGGAGGGACTTTGCTCTCCTACCATCTCTGAGAGGGTGGCAAAATTGATAATTGGAGAGCCCAGGCTCTGCTCTTCCAGTTTTCAAAAGCTGTTGGGGCTTATTTGTTTGTGTAGTGCCACTTGCTATAAAGTTTGAGTCACATCCCCACTTATCGCCTGTCTCATCCCAGATTTCTCCAGTGATGGGGGACTCACCACCTCCCAAGGCCCACTGACAGACTATTTCAGTTTTTAGAAATTCTCCTGTTTCTTTCTTTTATTCCCCGAGTCAATATTATTAAGATATAATTGACATGCAGTACATATAGGTTTAGGGTGGACAACATAATGATTTGACTTGCATGTATTGTGAAACAATTACTGCTGTAAGTTAGTTAACATCCATCATCTTATAGAGATAATATAAAAAAAAAAGAAAGACAAAGAAAAAAATTCTCCTTGTGATGAGGACTCTTAAGATCTACTGTCTTAACACTTTTGCTGTGTATCATGGGACAGTGGTAGCTCCCATCATCATGCTGAACACTATATTCCGAGTACTTATTTATCTTGTAACTGGAAGTTTGTGCCTTTTGGACATTTTCACCCAATCCCCCCTCCCCCAACTCTCCCCTCGAGTAACCAAAGTCTGATTTCTTTTTCTATGAGTTGGGGAGGGGGTTATGTTTTAAGATTCCACACATACAGTATTTGTCTTTCACTATCTGACTTATTTCACTTAACATAATGCTCTCAAGGTCCGTCCATATTGTTGCAAATGGCGGGATCTCCTCATTTTTAATGGCTGAATAATATTTCATCACACAGACAGACAGACACACACACACACACACACACACACACACAACTTATTTACCCATCAGTGGACATTTGTTTCCATATCTTGGCTATTATAAATAATACTGCCATGAACATGGGGTGCAGATGTCTCTTCCACTTAGTATTTTCATTTCTTCTGGATAAATAAGCAGAAGTGGAGTTGCTGGAACATATGGTAGTTCTATTTTTAATTTTTTGAGAAACCTCTATATCTTGTTTCTTTACCTTGGATTAGAGGATTTGTCATTTTTCACAGGTGGTCTCCAGATGGCCACCAGAGGGCAGTGTGGCAGGGGGCGGGTGAGAACAATAATGGGATTAGGAGGCAAGGGTTCCAGACTTTGCTCCACTCCTGAACACCTGCCTGCTCCATCTTAGAAACAAGGGTACAGGCCTGGACCACTTCTGGGGTGCCAGCCAGCTATGGGAGGCTGCCAGGTTGCTTCTAATGGGAGCTTCGATGAGATGAGGTCTCATGTGGGAAGCAAAGGGTCCCAGGTGTGAACTCAAGAAAATTTACTAGCTTTGTAATCTCAGGCATATCACCTGGCCACTTTGAAGTACGTTTCTTTTAGAAGGGCATCCTTGGACCTTGGAAGTCGTGCAACATCTGGTGGCCCAGGCCTCAGTAAAGTGGAAGAGAGAATGAGGCAAGCAAGTGAGGAATGGCCCACGTGGGTGTCCGCAAGCTCAGGCACTGATGGAGTGCATGCTTGGTCATGACCATGTCCTGTGTCCACACATGTGTTCCTGGTTCACTCGAGCCCTCAAGTAAATGGGCGCTCAGGCAGCCAGATGTGTTCCGCTTTCAGTGAGGCCACATCAGTTTTGGAGGAATTCATTGTTAAATTAATTAATTGCAAAATTGTCCTGCATACCCTGCTCTGAGAGAGTGACAGAGAGAGAGAGAGAGAGAGAGAGAGAGAGAGAGGGAAACAGAGACAAATAGTGAGAAAGTCAGCAAGTGGGCTGGTTCAGGAACACTGATGCCATGAAGCTACTTTAATGGCTTCATGATGTTCATTCACTCAATATTTATTGGGTGCTCTTCTGTGCCAGGCACTAGAATAAAGAGAAGAATGACACCCGGTCGGTCTGTGCCCCATTGCTCTTCCTAGACTGTGGAGTTAACACTTCTGAAGGCAGGCTGTCTCTTTTCCATCCTCACGCGCCCACTGTCTGGCACCCGGCAGACTCCCAATAGTCATGTATTCAGTGCACGAATGCGGAAGTGCTGTCCTCAAGTAGCTGGTGGTCTGATGAAGACAGCAGTGCATACAGATCTCTCTACCACGGCTAGGTGAGGTTCAGAGCTAGCATGTGCTGGCTCCTCTGGCTCGCGGGTCCCTATCCTACAAATAAGGACTGGACCAGTTGCTGTCTGGGGTCCCCTGGGTCTCTGGGAATCATGTCTTTCCTCTGGCTCCTTCCCATTTATGGAGCCTCCATGGTAATGGAGAGAAGGAAAACCATGGCTCTTTGCTGGGCCCATTTACTCTTCTATTCAGTCATTCAATAAGTACAGGTACTTTTCTATTCATGACCTCATAAATGCTCCCACAGTGTTGGGGACAAGTTTTGATACTATCATGTTTCCAATGGGGGAGACTCAGAGACGGAGTTGCTGGTCCACGGGGTAGAGCAGGAATTCAAACCCAAGTCTCCCTTGGAGACTGTGGTAGAGGCAGCAGTGGCCTGAGCAGAGCCCATGTCGATGTATTGTCAGCCCAGCTCCCGGCCAGGCCATCTCTGCGCTGGGATTGGAGTTCTGCCTTCCTGACTCTCTGGACAGTAGTGCTTCTACAGAGGGCTGTGCCTCCACTTTCTTGAAAAACTCTCTGGAACTGATTCTTCACCTTTTCTCCAGCCCACAGAGGAACCACGCAGATCAGCAAGAGCACATGTGTTGTTGCCAGCGTGGGCCTGAGCAGAGATATAATTTTCCCTCTTTCAGCCCTGTGCCCAGAGCAGGCTGGTGGGCGAGGGCGCGGGAACACTCCTGCAGAGGGAAAGAGCCACCATTCTGGCCCACTCAGATGACAAAGGTTTAAAACACATTGCTTAGCTGGTGTTTGCTTTTCATCACAACTTTATTTGAACCTGACTTCTCAGAGAGCTGGGGGATTGTGCCAGAGTGGTTTTTATTCGTGGGCAGCAGTCCGCCTCGATGCTGCTCTGTCCTTTGCTGGGAGAAGCAGTTCTGTTGACCGCTCATGAGTGGGAGACACAGGAGTAGCTGGGGTCAAGTCAGCCACACCGCCTCCCATGGCACTGTGCACCTGGGGCAGCAGAGGGGGCTGTCTGCCAGCCTGCAGCTACTGGTTCCCTCCTGTCCCCTGTAGCTACTGGTACAAATGTAGAGCTTTGCAGATCATATAATCATCGGGTCACTTGACAGAGAAGATACTGAGGCTGAGGGAGGCTAACCCCATCCCAGGTCACAGGCCAGCAGGTGGCATAGCTCTTAGATGTCTGCCTTCTCCCTCTGCCTTCACATGGCCCTTTCTCAGAGTGTGTTCATGGAGGGAGAGAGAATTCTCTCTCTTCCTCTCCTCATAAGCTCACTAATCCCATCATGGGGCCCCACCCTCATGATGTCATTGGGACCTAGTCACCTCTCAAAGACCCCACCCCAAAATATCATCACATCATGGGTTAGGGGCTTCAACATATGAATTTGGGGGGACACAAACACTGTCCCTCTTCTGCCCACAAACCCTGGTATGCTGACATTGAGTTCTGTGTTCTTTCCTCTGCCACTTGCCACAGATGGAGGCTTTTTCTTTGGAAGCAGCCCTTGGGAAAGGAATGGAATCTCACTGGAGTAACGTTTCTCAGCAAGAGGGAAAGGGGAGAGTGGGGATAAAAGCAAAATTGTTCTCTGGGCATCCTAGAGTAACCTAGTACTCATCTGTCACCTTCTCCCCCACTGAAGCTGGGCTATGGATGAAATAAAAAGTGATTTTTTTCCTGCAGAAGGACCAGCCCAGGATGTGGCCGAGCTGCCCAGTGACTAGGGCCTGGCAGGGACTGTGGTCAAGGTTCAGGCTGGGGCAGAAGTACCCTTGCCTCTCCTGGGGTCATCCACCTCCCCCTGAACTGATCACCCTAACTCGCTGCTGCCCATGCACTGTTCTGAAAAGGAACTCAGGAGGGGATATGGCAGCCCTGGTCCCACTGTGTGACTGTGGGCGAGATGCTCTCCTCTCTGTCCATCCATTTTCCTGTCATTAAGAAGCCCTCCAGTCAGGCTTTGCTCATCCCACACTCCCAAGGAGAGGTGTTTCTCCCCAATTCCCGGCTTACATATTAAAACTAGAAGTATACAGCACAGTGTTCTCTGAAGACTGACATATCAGAGTCTGCTGCCATTTGTTGAGGCCCACCTAGCTGCCAGGTACCTACTAAGGTACCTATTCCTCCTTCCCACATCCCACAAAGGCAACTGGGATATAAGGAGGAGAATTGCCGGGTGATTGGAAAGATATGTGTTCCATTCTGACTCATGCACTCCCTGTGTGATCTTAAGCAAATGGCTTAACCTCTCCGAGCTTCAATTTCCTACTTGTAAAAAGAAGAAGGGTCACATGGGTGGCTCAGTTGGTTAAGCTTCCAACTCTTGATTTCAGCTCAGGTCATGATTTCACAGTTCATGAGATCAAGCCCCACGTTGGGCTCTGCACTGATAGCACAGAACCTGATTGGGATTCTCTCTCCCTCTCTCTCTGCCCCTCCCCCCCCCCAATGAATAAACTTAAACATATATTAAAAAATTTTCTTAAATAAAAAAGAAAGAGGAGGATTACAAGGGGGAAGGGAAGAGGAAGATCCAGAAAAATGAGATACAATTTGGAAAGCACCTAGTCACAGTACCAATGCAAAGTAGGCACTCAAGAAATATCAGTAGCCTATGCCTTTCTTGGGGCTCAGTTTTCTCATTTGTGAAGTGGGGATAGAATAGATTTCAGAGGGCAGTTGGGAAGATTGAAGGAGTATATGGGAAAGTCTGGTACACTGAGGCTCAGTTCATGTCACTCCTTCCCTTCACAGACTGGAGCCAGTAGCCATGGAACCCTAAACTTAGAGGAACTCTTTGCAGGCATTCTGAGCAGTGGGCATTTTGATGACTGCCCCGGGAGGAATGGCCAGTGTAACATCTCTTTTCCATAGTTGTTTTGTTACTCGTAGTAATCTTCAACTAAGATACTGAGACATCTGTGACAGTTGGTGATGGGTTACTTTAAATTCTTAGCTTATAACATGGGTCAAGTTCATTCTTTCAAAATAGGTTTCCATCAATTCCTAGTAATTAAAACCCTAGTCCTATAATGCATATTCTCAAGGAACACTCCTGAATGGTGTACAAGAATGCCCTAATAGTCCAGAAGAACTGAGTCGTAAGCCTCATCAATCAGCCATATTCCCAAGAAATAGGAGAGAGCAAAACTGTTACTGAACAGCCAGATTAAATCCTGCAAACTCCATACACAAAGACGTATGAATATTCCTCCCAGCGGCATGCCAGTGTCTCCCTTGGGACCTGTGGTGTGTGACTCCTGGTATAGTTCTTTTTTTAAAAAAATTTTTTTTATTTGTTTATTTTTGAAAGAGGGGGTGGGAAAAGGGCAGAGAGAGAGAGAGGGAGACAGAGGATCTGAAGCAGGTTTTGCTCTGACAGCGCTCAGCCTGATACTGGGCTTGAACTCAGAACCTCAAGATCATGACCTGAGCCAAAGTCAGAAGCTTAATCAACTGAGCCACCCAGGCACCCCGTATAGTTCTAAAATTTTAAGTTCTTTTTTTTTTTGTGGTAAAATACACACAACATAAAACTTACCGTTTTCACCATTTTTAAATGTACAGTCAGTGGCATGAAGTGCACTCACAGTGTTGTGCAGTAATCGCCACCACCCCCTTCAGGACCCTTTTCATCTTCCCACACTGACACTGCACCGAACTCCCTATATCCTCCCCACACCAGTCCCTAGCAACCCACCTTCTACTTTCTGTCTCTATTTACTCTAGGTACCTCATGTAACTGGAATTGCACAGTACTTGGTCTTGTGTGACGGGCTTATTGTCACTTAGCATAATGTCCTCCAGGTTCATCCGTGTAGCATGTGTCAGAATGTTTGCACTTTTTAAGGCTGAATAATACCCTATTGTGTGTATAGACCACATCTCATTTACCCACCCACCCTCGGTACGATTTTAACAAGCTTGTCCACTTCCACCGTTGCTGACTCATTCCAAGATGCTGACCGCTGGCCCTTTTAGAGTTTACAAAGCACCTTTATGTACGTGTTCTGTCCATCTCCTACCAACACTATAAGACAGATATTATCCTGAGAGAGGCTAAGTAATTTGCCCAAGGTCCTACATCATCAATTAGCAAAGCACACACTCAAACTCTGATCTAATGTCAAACTCCAAACACCATGTTATTTCTCCTTGAAAGCTCTGTTCTGTTGAACCTGGGCTGATAATTCAAAATAATGAACCAACTGTGAGGCACAGTCACTGATAGACCTCCTTGGGAGGGGGTGACCTGGGGCCCCTGGGGTTTGGGCCATACAAACCCCAGAGTAGTTGGGGATGGGGACAGGGTGTCTCAGCCTGTGGCTAATCACTACTCAGAACAGAAATATTTCAACAAATATTTAATAACAGTTGCCTGGTACTGATGCAAGTCACCGATTGCCACTTATGGGATTAGATCCTAGCAGGACTTACAGAGATGGAAGGGCATCTTAAGAAGAAAACACTGCAAATATATTTTTGGAAACTGAGAATAGAGAATCGGCCCCAAGAAATATATATATATATATATATATATATATATATATATATATATATTTTTTTTTTTTTTTGGTCACGTCTGTCATTCACCAAAAGAAGTGATGCAAATATATCTGATTGGTGAGCTACGCATTCTCATAGTTGGCTCCATGCTCCTCGTGTCCGAGGAAGAGGCTACAGGATGCCAGAAAGGTGGGGGCAGCCAGAACCCTCCACCCTCCATTAGTGTGCACAGTACACGTTTCTCCTGTGTTTGGGATCTCAGCTGCCTACTGGGAAGAGGAACTACTACCAGGGTCATTAGGGAATCGTGTGAAGGGTGAAGGTAGTTAGGACCACTGGGCTGGGGGGGGGGGGGCTTTGCCTTGAATCCCCTTTCAGTCACAACACACTGACTAGCATTAGGTAAGTCACTTACTTTCTGGTGCAAGAAAAGGGCTCTTGAAGCTTTCACCTTCTGTAACTCTCTGGAATATTTATTCCTACTCAGTTCCAAAATGTATTAAGCCTGCTCACAATTACAAAACACACAGGAACAAGAAAATTAAAAGAGTCTAAACTAAAACCCAGTTACAAGAGGCCAAAGAATAGATGTGCCAGGTGTCGAGATGAATATAACTGCAGTTAAGCATTCAGTTTGTCACTGCGCTTCCCAACAGCCAAGGCAAAAAGGGAAACATGTCATATTCTCTGATCAAAGAGTACTTCAGGTTTTTCTTAAGAGAGACATCTTGGCACTAGAGGAATTTACTACCTGATATTATCTTGTCTTCATAGCAAAGGCAGAAATAACAGTGTTTGGTGGAAATTTTGTTACACACCCTTTCTTCAAATGGACATTTCTCATTTTGCTCCCTCATACAATCTAAGAGCAAACACATTAAATTTTATCCCAGGGAAATCATCCCAATGGTTAAAATAATATGCTCTATGTCTGTTACCTGACTTAAAACTGAGGCACTTGATGAGAAACGACACTGAGATTCTACATGAATGAACACTTAACATTAAATGTCTCGATGAGTTTGGAGCATTCCTGGGTCCTGGTCATTTCATGTTTAAATCCTCTGGGGAGGGCCTGTTGTGTTACTAATTTGAGACTTTGTGCCTTGGCATCTATGACAGCACCAGGCACACGGTAGGCACTCAATGAACATTTGTGAAATCATATGCTGATTTCCAGACATGGAGAATTCAGGCCACAAAGGACCTGAGAAAGTGTTTGGTCCAGTGCCTTCATTTTACAGATGCATCATCTAAGGCCCAGAGGGCTGTCTTGATCTGCCCATGATCACACAAAGGGTAGTGGTGGGTTTGGGTTTAGTACAGAGTCTCTGTCCTTGGGCCACCACTCAGCACTGTGTTGCTGCCATGGCCTGGTCCCCTGACCTTATAGGACGGTGGATGCATTTATAGAATGCACGGAAGTTGTCTGTGTCTCCCATCTTGAGAGAAGTGCATCGATAGGTGGGAGCATAGTTATGGTGGCACAGAGCACAGAGAAGAGCCAAGGTGTCTGACCAAAGCCAGACAGCTCACTTCTCCCACTTGAGCCCAAAGGCTATTGACAATTAGCCCGAACCAAGCTGTTGGTGAGCCCTGCCTCTCTGTGGTGAGCATTTAGTGTCTGACGTGCATTTTCACCTGAACGGGGCAGCCTCAGGGGGCTCTCTGGGCATCTAGGGTTGGCATGGCATTTTCCTAGAGAACCCACGCAGGAACCCAGGGGAACATTTGCCCGCTCCCCTCACACAGGTGAGAAAGCTGAACAATGATTGTTAACAAAGGCCACCGGACGCATCCCGTCTTTGGCCGAACTGCAGATAAACTGTCCCAGTCAGATGAGAGTCAGGCTTGGTATTAAGCTCTGTGGGGGACATGCTACCTGCATAGTCAGTGTCTAGTGGCCCCTGGGCAGGAGTCTAAGGCTGAGTCTATGACCTCACGTGAACTCAGCCCTCAGTGAAAGAGATGGGCGGTGCTTCCGTTTCTCCTCAATGCCCTTCATACTCAGAGTCTTTTAAGTTCTTGTCTCAAGGCCGAATTGCAGGGGTCCTTTGGCCTTTTATAATCACACCCACCCAGCCCTTAACTCTGTTGTTGCACTTCCTTTTGGGCTAAGTGCACATTCTCTATTTCCATTAATGCTGTGAATTCTGGACAGGCATGCCTGTGTGCAGTTAGGGACCCACAGTTGTCTTTTTTTTAATGTTTTAAATTTTATTTCATTATATTTTAATCTTTTTATTTTAGAGAGAGAGAGAGAGCAGGGGAGAGGGGCAGTGGGAGAGAGAGAATCTTTTTTTCTTTTTCAATTTATTTTAATGTTCATTTATTTTTGAGAGAGAGAGAGAGGGAGAGCATGAGCAGGGGAGAGGCATAGAGAGGGAGACACAGAATCTGAAGCAGGCTCCAGGCTCTGAGCTGTCAGCACAGAGCCTGATATGGGGCTCGAACCCACAAACCATGAGGTCATGACCTGAGCCAAAGTCAGATGTTTAACCAACTAAGCCACCCAGGAGCCCTGAGAGAGAGAATCTTAATGAAGCAGACTCCATGGCCAGTGTGGAGCCTGACACAGGGCTTGATCCCACACCCTTGGGATCATGACCTGAGCTGAAATCGAGTCTGACACTTAACCAGCTGAGCCACCCAGGCGCTCAGGAACCCACATTTATCTTATCCTGCTTGATTCATAGACCTTCCACCTACTAATTTATATAATCCAACCCATCATCTTCATTAAATCTAGTCCTGAACAGTCCTTTTCACTGAGTTTCTTTAGATACTACTAGGTAACATCTCTAGCTGGGCCCAGCCTGGTTTGAGAAAATAAGACCGTGATTTCTTTTCTTTTTTTTTAAACATAATTTATTGTCAAATGGGTTTCCATACAACACCCAGTGCTCATCCCAACAGGTGCCCTCCTCAATGCCCATCACCCACTTTCCCCTCTCCCCCATCCCCCATTAACCCTCAGTTTGTTCTCTGTATTTAAGAAAGACTGTAATTTCTTTAAAACAATTTTTTTAATGTTTATTTATTTTTGAGACAGAAAGAGACAGAGCATGAGTGGGGGAGGGGCAGAGAGAGGGGGAGACCCAGAATCCAAAGCAGACTCCAGGCTCTGAGCTGTCATTACAGAGCCCGATGTGGGGCTTGAACTCACCAACCATGAGATCATGACCTGAGCCGAAGTCAGATGCTCAGCTGACCTAGCCACCCAGGTGCGCCAAGAAAGACCGTGATTTCTTAGGAGTCCAGTTTCTAAGAACTGGCAGCTCATGAGTGTTATCGAGACACTCGTGTGCAAGACGTGAGTAAACTGAGACTCAGAGAGAACGAATGCCTTGTTCATGGGTCATACAAAGTAGGTATGGGCAGGAGGGGTCTCTAAATCAGTGAATGGAACTTAGGCTTCATTGTGCAGACCAACCACTCAGAGACCGCGTTGAAATGGAAATTCTGGCACAGCAGACTAGAGCCTGAGCCTGTGCACTTCCAAGCAGCTCCTGGATGGTACTCAAGCCACTGGTCCTGAGACCACACTTGTGCAGTGGGGCTCTAGACCTGACCTTCTCAAGCCTCAGCTCATTATAATTATCCGGGGAGCTTTAAACGTAAGGGAGGCCTGCGCACCACTGCCAGAGATGGGAGTGCAGCTAAGCACTCGGAGTGTTCCCCAAAGGTTCAAACACTCTGCCCCAGCCCAGCACTTCTCAAACATGAGTGTGAGAATCCCCTCAGCATCCCCCGGAGGTCTTGCTAAAACCCACACTCCCGGGCACTGCCCCTAGAGATTCTATTCCGGAGAGCTAAGTACAGGGCCTGAGAACTTGCATTCCTACAAATGTCCAAGCAATGCTGGCCCTCCTAGCCCAGCACCATGCTTCGAGTGGCAAGGCTATATAGACCTGTGGTCTCAAGGGTGGTCCTGGACCAGCAGCATCAACATCCTTTGGGAATCTGTCAGAAATGCAAATTCTTGGCCACCCGCACCCCCGGACACACTGTATCGGAAACTCTGTGGGTGGGGCCCGGCAATATGTGTTTTAGCAAATACCTCCCCCCACCCAGGTAACTCTGATGCACTCTGAGGCTTGAGGGCCCCCACTGTAGACCTCTGGCATCACTGCACCTGAAAAAATTCCAACTCAGTCTCCTGGGCCCGGGCTGGCAGGTAAGCCTGGTGCCCTTGAGGAAGCCTAGTATTTGGGATGTTGAAGATCATTCTTTGGTTCCCAGAGAACTGGGAAGCCTGCACCTGCTGGGCATGAGCCAGTACCACAAGGAAGTCGGAAGTGCCTTTACTAGGCCCAGACCAGATGCATCACAAGCTTCTCTCCACTGAGTGAACGGTCGGAAGCAGGAACATCTGTTAAATCGTTCTCACTTTCGTGTTTTGTGCGAGTAAGAGTTAAATTGCCAAATCCTGTCAGACAGCCGTCTGTTGCCCCGGCAACACCCTGCAGCTGCTGGAAAGAGAGAGAGAGTGCTTTCAGGCACCAAGCCCTCAACCCCTCCCACCCTTCAAGTCTCAAGTGAGCTGTTTGCTGTCTTCCTTTTCCTTCTGGAAAGAGAGTAATCTGGAACTGCTCCCCCAGGGCCCCTGAGTGCCTGAGATTACCATGTAAAATGACCGGAAAGTGAGAGCATTGCCATATTCTTGTATTCCTCCTACCTGTGTTCATGTAGCCAATTATTCTGTGTACACCAGGTGCTGTGCAAGGTGCCAGCCAGCAACAGAGGGACAGTTTCCTCCAGGCAACCCCTCATGTAGGTATGTCTGCGAGCCCTCAGACCCTCAGAGGACCAGTGCTTGGGGGAAGCCTGACCTTCCATTGTAGCTCTGTTCCCTCTACAGTGAGCAGATCAAGGGAATATGCCCAACCCAGAGCCATGCCACCAGGGAGTATCCACGAGTGGGTAGCCCTTGGCCAGCCCTTTCAAGGAAGAGGGAAAGGAAGGAGATCTAGAACAGAGCTTGGCTGCTTATGGAAGAGGGTTGGAAAAATATTGTGATGCTGTGGACGGCAGGTTTTGCGGACCGTGGAGTGCCGATCAGGAAAACTGAGTTAAGAGGCAGTTCCCGCAGATATAGGCCCTGTGCAGGGAAAGAGGCTTTAGAGAATGCTGCTGACCTTAGCCCAGGCTCATCCCCTTGGCATTGGGAGCAGGTCTGGCAGCAAGATGGTTCCCATGCTGCAGTTGCTGGAGAAACCGAGAAGATAATGGGCCCCTGCCCTGGCCAGGGCCAGCTCCAGGATGGGCAGGGAGCAACTTGTGGGTGCAGGTCATGGTGACAGGCAGGTGCAGATTGTTGGAGACTTCTGGAAGGTGATTACTAGGATTTCCTTTTGTTTTCAAGACCAAGACAATGTTGCTGAGGTGTCACTTCCCCTCATTGAAACGATCAGGGTCGGTGTCCTCACATGTTCCAGGTGAACCGGGTTGCACTTTGGGAGTAGTGTGCGTCATGATCGTTCTCCATGCCCTGAATATGGGGGATCTGAGGCCCTGCAAGTGGGAGCTATTGTCCCACCTGTGGTTTTGAACCTCCAGGTTTGAGCTCCAGCCCGGAGTAAGGCTCGGTGTCAGCAGGACAGGCCCTGAGGGGATCAGTGTGCTCTCTCTGGTCTAGCAGAGCTGAGAAGACCCGTGTCCTGGAAGCCCCAGGAGGATGTGGGGGTGCAGGGTTTATAGAATCAACCACTTATTTCTCCCACAACTACCTCTCCTTGCAAGGTGTTCCCTGGGATACATAAAGGCTGTAAGCAGCCCTTGCTGTGGAAAGGTGGGTTGGGGGAGTAAACCTAGTCCGGGATGCCCAGGAGAATATTCTTGGAGTTCACAGACCCCCAAGTGGTACCCAGGGCTAATGGTAAGTGAGGGCTCAGGGATCCTTCCAGTCTGTGGACTCTGGATGGCTGGCGATGCCCCACCAGGGCTACCCCTCTGGACACACTGAGCTCTCCCATTACCACCAATGAATTCTGCAGCCACTGACATTGGGGGTGGGGGTGTGCAGGAGATGGCAGAATGCTAGTATCTGTTCAGTCTTTATTCTGTGCCCTTCACTGTGCTAGATGGTCTACATGTTCCTCACAGACACCTTCTGAGGTGGGGACTATGTCACCCATTTTAGAGACGTGGAAATGAACGTTTAGACAGAGATTCACTAACTTGCCCAGTGGCACATGGCTAGGAGCTGGGATTTGAATCCAGGGCTGACCCCATGTTCATGCTTTGCTCACTTCATTCATTGACTCAGTAAACGCTTATTAAGGGCCTCCTTTGTGCCAGACTCTGTTTTAGGCCCTGGGGATTCACACTGAGCCAAAATCCTTGCCCTCATGACATGATCATTCTCATGAGAGCAGACAGGCGATAAACAAGTGTCTAAGTAAAATGGTACAGCGAAGTTGAGACAATAAAAATGGCTTGGAGAAAAATAAAGGAGAGAAGGGAGGAGGAGCATTCAGGGGGAGGGCTGAGATTTTAGACAAGAGTGGTCAGGAAAGGCCTTGCTAATAAACAGAGGAAAAGAGCATTCCAGGTAGAGGAAACTGGCTGTGCAAAGACCGTGAGGCAGAAGCAGGCCTGAAATGCCTGAGGGCCACCTGTGTGGCTGGAGCCCAGTGAGTGAGGGGGACAGGAGGCGGGTCAGGGAGGGAGCAAGGGGCTTTTGTTAAGACCACAGCTGTGGCTCTGAGTAAGCCAGTGGCCACTGGAGGGGCCGAGCAGAGTAGTGGTGGCTGTATTGAGTATTAAGTCTACTGGCTATAGGGGC
The DNA here is from genome assembly GCF_018350195.1 of Panthera tigris. Classification (NCBI taxonomy): domain Eukaryota; kingdom Metazoa; phylum Chordata; class Mammalia; order Carnivora; family Felidae; genus Panthera; species Panthera tigris. The sequence continues at coordinate 51,886,580 of NC_056663.1, read as the reverse complement.
CCAGGGGGGTTGTGGGCGGACTACTGAGGATGCTCAGGGTCAAAGAACAGTCGATACTTAGAAATTCTGACAGGGGCCCAAACTGAGATCTTCAGTAGCTTTAAAAACAGATGAACCAGGATATCAGCCTAAAAATGGAGCAGGGGAGATAAAAGACATTGAACCTAATCCCCCTTCCAAGTTCCAAAGATGCAAAACATGAAAGATAAACAAAAAATACATTTACACCTTTTAGAGAAAATTCTCCCTGGACCACAACTCCGGAAGGAGGCAGTCAAGTCCTCTGTCTCTCAGAGCGCCCAGGGATGCCCCTCTTAGGGTTTACTAGAGCTGGATTCCAAGCCCCGCAGTGGCAAATTGGGCCTCAAGTTGGGGGCCTCAGAAGCACAGTGCGATTCTGTCTCCCAAAGCTGGTCACAGAACTAAATTGTATAATGCGTTTAATAGCCTCTCCATTGTATGATAATATTATGCTTCAGAAAAAAAGCATTTAAGCCTACTTATGGTTTGCATTTTCTTACCTCTTAAAAAAGATTGAAAATAAGTCCCCTCTGTGTTCTCAGGAGGTACCCCCTCCTCCTAACTCCGCCCCCCCCATAAAAGTCGAGATTAGACCAAGGTTTCCTTCCCTGTACTTCAAAGAACAGCATGCAGCGAGATCAGCATTTTAAGGGAGAAGTCGCTTAATGCTCTCCCCCTGAATAAAAGGTATAGCTTTTACTCTGAAAAAGGTAGTGTATAATTACACGTGCATTTGTGGTTGATGAATACAACATGGCCCGTTTTATTGTCATTGAAATAAGAACAATTCTTGTGGCCCTCGGCATGGTGAAAGCTGGCCCCACTCACTGGCCTTTCTTCTCTCTTATGAAGTCCTCTAGGACAGCAGGGTCACAGGGGAGTGGTGGGGAAACAAAGTGACCACAGCCTCACATTTAAAAGGTAAAAAGAAGCAAACCCGAGTGCACACTTCTGGTTTCCACATTCTGGGTCCCGGTTGCCACCCTCTGGGGTCCGCATGCAGTTTTGGCCTGATGATGTTGACGAAGCTGACAGCACCCTCAAGCCACATATATCCTCCATCTGGGCTGGCCCACATGACTGAGATTCTGCCTGAAGGGACAATCTTGAAATTCCCTTGGATTCCTTCCTTCATTCATTAGATGTTGACTGTGTCTTGCTCTGAAGGTCAAGCTGGTGTCCGCAGTCTGGCTTCCAGCGAGTCCCCTCTCCGATTCCTGTTTTGGCCACCAGCTCCCAGCTAGTCAGTGACAAAGTCATGCAGCTTCCTGTCTAAAAGCCATTCTGCACCACTGACGTCTCTCCACCTCACAGCTCCCACGGTATTCTGGCCACCGCCCTCCCTTGTCTGGAATATTGCCAGTAGCCAATCGGCTACCCCGCAGCCTCCCGGCTTCCCAGCTTGATGGTATATGAGAGCCAGTGTGATCTTCTTAATTGGCAAATTGGACCATGTGCCACTCCACTGTTTAAATCTTGTCAGTGGCTTCCATGTGTACTTAGAAAAAATCCAACTTCTTATGTGGGCTCATGGGCTCACCTCTGCTTTTCTTTCTGACCTTGTGTTATGTCACTTTTTGTCCCCTGCTCATGGTGCCTCAGCCATCTGACCTTTCCTCTGGTCTCCTAGGCACCTGGGCCCTCATTCTTCCCTCTGCCCTGAGTGTTCTTACCCTGGACCTCTGCGTGGCTGTCTTCTAGTCATTCAGTTCTCAGGACAAATGTTTCTTCCTCAGAGAGAACTCACTGACTGGTCAGTCCAACCTGGCCATACCCGTACTGGCCCCTATCACATTTTTCTGCTTTTGCTTTCTTTCCTTTTTTTTCCCTAAGTTTATTTATTTATTCTGAGAGAGAGAGAGAGCGGGAGAGGGGGAGAGATAGGGAGAGAGAGAGAGAGAGAGAGAGAGAGAGAGAGAGAATCCCAAGAAGGCTCTACGCTGTCAGAGCAGAACCGTATGTGGGGCTTGATCTCATGAACAGTGAGATTATGACCCGAGCCAGAATGAAGAGTCAGATGCTTAACCAACTCAACCTCCCACGTGCTCTCGGTTTTGCTTTCTTGATGGCACTGTTGCTTAGCTTATGTGTTTCTTCCCTGCCCATCTCTAAAATGCCAACTATATCCCAAGCTCCTCGAACAATTCCTGCCACACAGTAGGCCCTTAAATAATCTTTCTTTGAGAGACTGAATGGGTGAGTAGATGAGGCAGTGAGACAAAAATGAAAATTCAGGCTTTGGGGTCTTGAGGCAGCTGGTTTTGGTGTCAGACTTGGGCTTCTGTTTCTCTGTGTCTTTTGGCAAATCCTTTTAAGTCTCTGAGCCTCTGTTTCCTTATCTGTAAGTTGAGAACAGCCCTCTCTTGCTGGACTGTGTTGCGGGTCAAATAAGATAACTATGCATTAGTTCCTGACCCACAGTGGGAATGTGATGAGTTTTCATTTTCTTCCTCTCCAGTGGAGACCTGGCCTTATTCCATGATCAAGGGGAGGGCCTCACCTGTCACTTTAGTCAGGCTCTCTCCTGCCTTGGAGAACTCAGGACTCCTTTCCCCAGGGGCTGATGCTGTCAAGGTAACGCCTCTAACACTGCCTGGTGTTCATGGGTTAATTGACTTGAGGGTTCCCTTGACGTCCCAGAGGAGACTGTACTTGAACCAATCTGCGTAGGAAAAGGCATTCCTGAGGCATTTGGGACCCTGGGGCAGGTTGAAAACAGGGCCAGGACTCATGAGAGTCAAGCAAGGCACCAGGGCATCAATGTGAGGAGGCCCTCACTTTCAGGGTTGGGTAAGCACAGGGTCTCACCTGAGAATGAGTACACCTTAAATTCTGCACTCTCTGCTCCTCAGGTCTTCACCCTAGTCCTTTGCTGATCATGGAAGCTCACGTTTGGAAGGGACACTGAAAACCACTTCCCACCCATTCTCAGATCCCTCCCAGAGCCATAAAAACACAGAGAAAAAGTGTTTTGTCCAGCTGCATATGTGGCTGATTCCTCTGCCTCTTCCTCCTATCTTTTCTGATACAGGCTGTGATAGACTGAATCCTTGTGTCCCTGCTCCCCCAAATTCACATGTCAAAGTCCAATGTGATAGTATTTGGACATAAGGCTTTGGGAGGTAATTAGGGTGAGGTGAGGCCATAAGGATGGGGCCCCCATGATGAGATTGTGTCCTTAGAAGAAGAAGAGGCCAAATCTCCCTCCTTCCACCATGTGAGGATGCAGCGAGAAGCTCACCATCTATAAGCCAGGAAGAGAGCCCTCACAAGAGCCAAATCCGCCAGTGCCTTCATGTTGGACTTCCAGTCTCTAAGACAGTGAGAAATAAATGTCTATGTGTTGTTTAAGCCACTGGCATACTGTATTTTGTTATAGTAGCTAGAACTGACTAATACACTAGGCAAAACCAGTTTCCCTAGAACATCTGCCCATTGCTCCTATCTGCTCCCACCCTTTGGGACCTCAGGGAACAAGTGTAGCCCCTTTCTATGTGGCAGCAGGGAGAACTCTGTCCCTCTCTCACTTCTGTGGTCTCCATATCAAGCTCACCTGGGAGCAGGGAAAGGAGAATTACTAGAGAAACCCATTGGCCATCTTGGAGAGCAGGGAAAGCCACACAAACCATCATTATCTCTGTGTGAGCCCATGTTTGGGGAGCTACATAGCAAACAGATGCCCATTGTGACCCAGGAGAAGTGGTTGGAACTCAGGGGGTCAGTTCCCCACTTCTGGCTGCAGGAGCCCTGGAGAGATGTGTGCTGCAGTCTCCAGGAGGGTTGGCCCCCCTTCTTAGGCTTAATGTTTTCCCACTGAAGTGCAGATGTAGCTTTTGCACAAAAGGAGAGACCCATCCCCCAAAGCAGCGATGCTTCCAGGACTTGCTTCCGAGCAATCAGAGCTAGATAAGGAGAATGATCCCTCCTAATTCCTCCTTCTGCTTTCTGTCTCCAAGGCTCTCAGTGTTACTTTCTCATTTGAGCTCCTCATTCGTCTACAGGACAGAGAAGGAGTGCATCTCTCCATTCAAAGGCAAGAAATCACAGGTACAAATGGGCACCTTTGTCAGCTAGCTACCCAGGCCTGCTTCTCCAGGAGAAGGTTGGCTGGGGTGGTGGCCCAGGGCTTTCCAACCCCAGCTTCTATGTTCTGCCCCTGACAGAAGTAGGCACATTCTTTCCCAGGCAACAGAAGCCTCCTAACCTGCCTGCCTTGCTAGTGGGTGTTCAGATCTCAGGATGACCCCTGCCCAGAATAAATGGGGCCTCCTGGGAGAATGGCATCACCCACCAGGCAGCTCATTGTCACTTTTGATTTAACCAAATGAAGCACAGTGAAAACCAAGGTGAATGTCCTAATCACATAATTACATTAGTGCCGGCTCCAAAGAGTCAGCAGGCTTCCCTAGTCCTAGGGCTCGGTCCTCTGTTTCCCAGGCTCCTCACAGATGGCACATATAGAACATTCCTTTTCCAGATGACTTGTCTTGGTTATCATCCAGACAGAGAACTGAACTTCATGGAAGGCTGTGCAGAGTTCACTTAGAGACTATTTTGAGATTTAGGGATTAAACAGCAGTAAGAGCCATTGAGACCTTCTAGCCTGACATAAATAAGGGAAACTGAGGCCCAAAAAGAGCAAGTGACTTACCCCAGGTCACACAGCACATCATTGGACCAACACACTTTCCAAATCACTGTGGGTTTTTTCTTTTTGTTTTGTTTTAGAAATTCTAAAACAAGTTCTAAAATTGACATTTTAGAAAATGTCAATGTTTAATTACAAATCTAACTATAATTCACTAGTTTTTTTAAGAGTTAAAAAAATCAGTAAAAAAGAGCAAGAATAAGAATATTGGGGTGATTCTAATATTAGCTATACTGTTGGCTCTTAATTTGGTTTAGTTCAAGTTCCTGCATCAAAAAAACTGAATTCTGGTCTGCATGGGTTTCCCCAGTCCCCAGTTTGGCTGGTTCTGAGGAGGGAAGGAGAGTCCTGTCTTGGGATGAGGTGAAGGTCTCTGTTGGCAGGATTGGATGGCCAGAGAGGCATGAGAACATGCTGTACGAGTAAGACTGGGCATCAGAGCAGGGAGTCAGCGGCTCTTGGCAGGTGAGGTCTCCATCTGTCCTGCCTTCCTTCTTATTTTTTCTTCCTGTGACTGTGGCATCAGTATCCCAGGGTCTGCCTGTCTGTCTCCTGGGAGGCTGCCAGACGTTGACACTTAATCTCCCCATCCCTGGGGGCCTGTCACTGTGAAGAGAAGTAAGTGGAGTTGAGGGCACGCAGTGGACCTCAGGTCTGCTTCTCAAAGCTCTCTTCAGACATGTGGTGCCCAGCTGAGTGGAAAGACCTGTAAAGAGAGAATCAGTTCTTCTGATGGGGATGCAGATGTGATAGAGGCCTTACTTGTATCTGAGAAGCTGAAGGCAGTTTAATCCCAAATTCTAGTCCAGTCTCTCCCCAGTAGCCACTGGGGTACAGGGTGGGCCGGAAAGGGCAGAGGGAGCAGCCAGCCATTTTGCTGTGCTAATTGGCTGTGTCCTCTGTGAAGTCACCGGTTTGACCTTCTCTTTTCTTTGGTGCCTGTTGAGTTTCTCATGGAACGTCCTTAGTGGCTGCAGACTCCTGATTCCTTGGAGCTTGCTGGGCTCCCATTGTGCCTTGAGTGTCCCTCCCTGCTGATAGTCGGCCAGGGTCTGAAGTCAGGGTGAGGGCTCTTCACCCTCTCCCACCTCAGCATGAGCTCTTTGCTTCCTTGGCGGGGGGGGGGACTTCTCAGAGTGTGGGACAGGCCTTTGGTCCCCACTTTGTAGGAAGGCTGGAACTGGTGCCTCAGGGCAGGGAAGATAGGCCCACGACAGGGCTAGAGATGTGGCAAACCACTAGCATCCACCCCCACTGTCCAGCTGCTGGTGCATCTCAGGCCAGGCTAAAAATAGAGGGAAACAAAACCAAGGAGGTGACCACTGAGATGAGGAAGGTAATCTAGTCCTTGGGTCACAGAGGGATGTTCTGTGTCTTCACAACTTGTGATTAACCAAGTGGCCTCTGCTCTCCTTTCTGCACCCTACTGGCAACATCTGGCCCTGGAAGATGACCTGCAAGGGAACGCAGCAGGTGGCAGAAAAAACACAGGCCAGGAGCCAAAAGACCAGGGGGAAAATCACAGTGAGGCACATCTCTCTTGGGCCTCCGTCTTCTTCATCTGTAAAGGAAGGGGTTGGATTCCTGCCCATTCTACCACTAACTTGTGAGTTTTGCAAAGCGAGACAAGATGTGTTACCTCATTTGGCTTAAGTCAAAGGAATGACTGTATGAGAGCAGGAAAGGGATTGAAGCTTAAACTTCTAGGTTCAGAACCCCTTCACCCACACTCTGCATCCCACCTCATCTCCTTGCCAGATGGTCACCAGGCCCGGCGCTCATGGGGCAACAATTTGCTGAATGAATAAATGGAGGCTCCCTTTCTACATGGATGGTCCTAGGACTCTGTTAGTTTGTAACTGACTTCCATAACTAAGTACCACAGACTGGGTGGTACTTACACCCAGTAAGTACAAACAACAGAAACCCATTTTCTCACATTATGGAGGCTGAAAGTCTGAGACCAAAGTTTCATCAGGGTTGCTTTCTAGTGGGGCCTCTCTTCCTGATTTGTAGATGGCTACCTTCCTTTTCCCTGAGTCCTTTTCCCTGAGGTGGGTTCCCAGCTGGCCCCTGGGGGCTCCTGCAGGGGTGGGAGGAGTCCTTTTCCCTGAGGCCTTCCTTCCTGTGTGTGCATGGAGGGAGAGAGATCTCCAGTGTCTCTCTCTCTTCTTATAAGGAAACAAGTCCTATTGGATCAGGGCCTCACTCTCATGATCTCAACCTTAATTACCTCCTCAAAGACCTTACCTCCAAATACAGTCACAGTGGGGTTAGGGCTTCAACATATGAATTTGGTTGGGGGGACACAATTCAGTCTATGTCAGCCACCTTCTCACTATGTCTTCTTTTCTTTTTAATTATTACATTTTACTTAAATCCAAGTTAGTTAACATATAGGGTAATAATGATTTCAGGAGTAGAATTCAGTGATTCATATAACACCCAGTTCTCATCCCAACAAGTGCCCTCATTAATACCCATCAGCCATTTAGCATATCTCCCCTCCACCCAGCACCTCTCCAGCAGCCCTCAGTTTGTTCTCTGTATTTAAGAGTCTCTTATGGTTTTCCTTCCTCTCTCTTTTTATCTTATCTCACTGTGTCTTCTTATGATCATCCTTCAGTCCTCCTGTGTCTGTCCTACTCTCTTCTTATGAGGACACCAGTCATATTGGATCAGGATCCACCCTAATGACCTTATTTACCTTAATTACCTCTTTAAAGATCCTGTTTCCAAGGGCAGTCACAGTCTAAGGTGTGTTAAGACTTCAACATATGAATTTGGAGGGAACACAATTCAGCTCATAGACCCCTGGGTATCCATTTCTGGGAGTGACTTCCCCGTACAGATGACTTGATATTCCAGGATGACTGTGATGGATGAAGCCAGGGAGAGCTAGCAGGACTTCCATGGCTGGGGAGGGTGATGTTGGAGAACCCAAGAAGACCAGCCTGTCCAGAGGTACATGACTTTAAATGTCTCCATGGGTGAAATTCACTGAGTCCAACCCTCACAGCCCTCGGTGTCCTCATCTGTAAAGGAGGAATAATAATGCCTATTTTATCTACATCATCGGCTCAAGGGAAACAATAAATGGGAAGTGCACTGAGTTCCATACATTGGTTACTCTATCTAGTTTGGGAAGAGGTGTGTCTTTTGGTCCAAGGATGGATTTTTGTGGTTGGTCAGACAGACTTCTCTATAGAAAGGAGATCTGTGAGAATAAGCAAAGCCAGTTTTTCCTGTAGAAGAAAGGAGAGTGGGGTCCACTCTGCAATGGGAGCCTATTGCATTGTCTGAAACATCATTCCTTTTATTCCAAGCATTTAGCTCCTCTGTTTGGAGGGATAATACCTTAAGCCATTATCATCTTAGTGTGAATTAGCCTAATCAATTTTTCTCTTCTGTGACAGGAAGGATTTGAGGGGCATGTGAGTCCTGACCATGTGGGAAGAGGGAAGGGCCAGGATGGGCAGGTGGGTTCCCAGCTGGCCCCTGGGGGCTCCTGCAGGGGTGGGAGGAGGCTTGCTAAACTGTCATCTGGGTGGTCTGGGCAGCAATAATTCGCTAAAAGCTGCCTGAAGACTAGCTTGATCACTGAGTGACTTTTCTAGTGCTTTCTCTGAGGCAACCTGCAGTCTCATTCATCCATTGATTTAGTCTCTACTCATTCATTCCTCCTTCTCTCCCTATCTTTCTCCCCTCCCTCCCTTCCTTCCTTCCTTCCTTCCTTCCTTCCTTCCTCCCCCTTCCCTCTCTCCCTCCCTCCCTCCCTCCCTCCTTCCCTTCTCAGAAAATAGCTGAGCATGGCCATGAGCCCAGCCTTGTGTGGACAAGTCCTGCATTAGGAGCTCATGATCTTATAAAGGAGGCCAAAGGAAAAGCAAATCACAGAACACAAGACTAAGACACTGAATGCCATAGTGACAGGTGCTGGGGGAGAAGGGAAACAGGGGAGGGGCACCACACTCTCCCCTGGGGAGTAGAGATGGGGGAAGGAGAGTGAATTCCCAGAAACAATAGTTGGGTTGGGTCTTGGATAATGAGGGGTTAATCAGTTGAAGGGAAAAGGGCATCTCAGGAGTCTGTAGAGTATGAACAAAAAGAGTGAGGAATGGTTTGGCTTAGGAAGTGTTGAGGGGGAATGTCTTGGGACAGACAGGAGGGAGGGGAGAGGCAGGTGGCTCATGAGTCAGCAGCCCTACTTCCTGCCTGGAGCAGGGGAATTGTCAGCCACCCCAGCCCTGACCTTCTTGCTGGGTGGGCCTATTGTTCATAGACAGATGTGGCTTAGGTGCCAGGATCTGTGCAGTGGGGCTCTCTGCAGGGGTGACAGCAGCTAGGAGGAGGCTGCCTCCAGCACTAGGGAGGTCTAGGCAGTGTTAATCCAATGAAAGCTGCTGACTAACAGCCTGGGGAGACTAGATCCCAAATGAAGGAGGCTGCAGAGATGACTCAGTCACCCTGTTCAGCCAGTGTCAGCCAAGGCCTGCTGTGTGCCTGCTGAGGTGTGGGCTGTCTGTAGCAGGGTCACAAGGATGGGAAATGGGGCCACTAAAATCCTGGAGCTTACAGTTTCAGGAAGGAGACAAACTCCAGGGATACTGCTAGACAGAAAGTGATGGGTGGTATAGTACAGTGGGAACAGTGACCCCATGCAGTTCTGGTCCTGAATTTGCTTCCTGGGCAGTAAGTTTAGGCCCCTTTACCTCTGAGGAGGACCAAGGATCTGTTTAGGCCCTGGCCCAGCATCATGGCCCCCACTCTCTTGGCCAGGAGCCAAAGGAATCACCACATGGCCACTGTGTCAGTATTTTGACAAGGCAACTTCACACTGAAATGAACATGCAGCACTACATGCAAGCAGGAAGCGGCTAGTGTGGGCAGAAGAGGCCAGGATCTGTAGACCTGGATCTCATCCTGCCTGTCTCACAGTGAGCCTTAGGCAAGCCTCTTTACACCCCAAATGTTTCTCTATAAAAGGGGAGGCCCAGACTGGTTCACTCCCATGTTTCTGGCATCACCATGGGTATCTGAGCCACATGGCTCAGGTTCACCTCCCAACTCTGCCACTTACCACTTGTGTGGCCTTAGGCATGTTACATGACTTCCTTGTGCCTCAGTTTCTTCATCTGCAAAATGGGACCACATGGAGCCTACCTCACAGGTCATGTTAATTGAGTTAATGCACACAACACACTTAGGCTTATATTTGACATAGGTCTGAACTCCATATATGTTAGAAAACAGGGAGAAAAACATGGAGGGGGGGAAATTCTGAAAAAGAATAACAAAACTGGAGCAGTTATACTTTGTTTTCCAACCTTACTATAAGCTGTAGTAAGCAAGACAGCACGGTGCTATCATGAAGACAGACATGTGATTCAAAGGAACAGAATTGTCTAGAAATACACCCCTATATTTATGGTCAATTGATATTTGTCAAGAGTGCTGAGACAGTTCAATGGGGGAAAGAACAATCTTTTCAGCAAAGGGTGCTGGGACAAGTGGCCATTCACATGCAAAAGAATAAACCTGGGATCTTACCTTACATTTTACGTAAAAACCATCCAACATGGATTATAGACCTAAATGTCTATATGCCAGACCTAAATGCCAGAACTATAAAAACTCTTAGAAGAAAACACAGGAGTAAACCTTCATGACCTTGGGTTATGTAAAGCATTCTTTTTTTAATTTTTAAAGTTTATTTATTTATTTTGAGAGAAAGAGACCATGAGCAGGGGAAGGACAGAGAGAGAGAGACTGCGAGAGAGAATCCCAAGCAGGGCTCCACACCGTCAGTGCAGAGCCGGATGCAGGGTTTGAATTCATGAACTGTAAGATCATGACCTCAGCCAAAAACAAGAGTCAGACACTTAGCCAACTGAGCCACCCAGGTGCCCCTAGGCAAAGCATGCTTAGGTATGACACCAAAACAACAAGGAACAAATGAAAACAAAAACTGACAAGTTGAACTTTACCAAAATCAAAAACTTTTGTGCTTCAAAGAACATCATCAAGAAAGTGAAAAGACAGGTTATTGAATGGGAGAAATATTTGCAAATTACATATCTAATAAGGAACTGGTATCTAGGATACATAAAGAGTTCTTACAAATCAATAACAAAAAGACAAATAAGCCCATTAATAAAAGGACAAACGTGTTGAATAGTCATTTCTCCAAAGAAGTAATACAAATGGCCAATAAGCACATGACAAGATGTTCGACATCATTAGTCATCAGGGGAATGCAAATGGAAATTACAATGAGATGTCCCTTGACACCCATGAGGATGGCTTAAATTAAAAAGACAGATAATAGCAAATGTTGGCAAGGATGTGGAGAAATTAGAACCTTCGTACATTGCTGGTGGGAATGTAAAAGGGTGTAGTCACTCTGGAAAACAGTCTGGAAGTTCCTCAAAAAGTTACACTAGGGTTACTATAGGACCTGATGCCTCCATTACTAGGTATATAGCTAAGAAAATTGAAAACACATGTCCACACAAAAAACTTGTACATCAATGTTCACAGCAGCATTGTTCATAGTATCCAAAAACGGAAATAACCCAAATGTTCACCAACTGATGAATAGAGAAACAAGAGACAGTGTGTATCCATCCAATGGAATATTATTTGGCAGTAGAAAGGAATAGAGAACTGACACAGGCTATAACATGGATGAACCTCGAAAGCATTATGCTAAATGGAAGAAACCAGACACAAAAGGCCTCCTATTGCATAATTCCATTTCTATGAAATTCCCAGCAGAGGCAATCCTTAGAGACAGAAAACACAGTATTGCTTGCCCGATGCTGTGGTGAGAGGGGACTGGGGAGTGACTGCTAGTGGGCTCAGGGTTTCTTTTTGGAGTGATGAAAATGTTCTGCCATTAGAGAGCAGTAATGGCCTGGCCTGGAGGCAGGTGCAACCTAGGTGTGAGGTGGGGGCTCTGGAAAAGCCAAGGAGGGGTGCAGGGATGCTATAGGAGGCTATGCCGTGGACCCTGGTGCTGTGCTCAGGGGAAAGAAGAGACATCTGTATAGCTGGCCCTTCTTCCCAGCCACTCAGCCCTGCTCAGAACCAAAGCTGACCCTATGCTCTCCCAGCCCACTGAAGGAGGGCCAGGGACTGGTGCTTTTCTCTTGGTCCACCTGTCAGCCTCTAGCCCAGTTTCTTCAGTCATGCGAACCAGATGCTGGCTCCTTGCTTTGGCCCCCTCCCCAGGCTCAGGATCCCCATGTCCTCCTCAAGCCTGGTAAGGAGGAAACTATATCCCTCCTGTTCCCTCCTCCTTTGAGGCCACCAGCCATGTGTGGGCTCATTTCATGCTGGCTCAAGCTGTGGCAGGCCACAGAGGGGTCTTGTGCTCCCCGACAGCTGACCGCACACAGGTTCCTATTGGGGTCACCTGCCCAGGAGATGCTTGCCCGCACCACCCTGCTGGCTGCACCCTTCCCTAGGGAGATCACCTAGGCAGCACAGGGCAGGCTGCTGGCCTCCCAGGCTGGGCCACATGTTCCCAGGCCTGGCCCTAACCCCTAGGAGAAGATCAGGTTCTGGTCCCAAATGCCCACTGATGGCATGGAAGGAGATAAGGGGCAGTAAGTGTTGTCCAGACCAGCGTTCTCATCTTACAGGTGAGGACACTAGCGTCCTGAGAAGTTGAAGGACTTGTGTAAAGGTTGCAGAGTGACATTGGGACAAAGATCAGAAAGAAACAACGCAATATGTAATGTACGAGTAGCTACTGCTGTTATTTGGAACTAAAACCAAGCTCTTCCCTGATGAGCCCCAGGTAATCCTGTCTCTTCTCATGCCTGCCCAGCCTCTAGACCCCAGGAGAGTGTCTGGCTGCAGCTCCACTGGCTGTTCTCCTCCTTGGACTGCCGACTGGGTGCTCCTTCTGCATGGCTCAGCCCCTCGCTCCGCTCCAGCCCGGGGTTCTCCCCATCAGGTCTGCCGTGGCCTCCCCTGTTGGGTGTGCGTGCACACACACGTGCACTCCTCCAGCTCCCTCCCTTCAACTGCTTTATTTGGCCTGCAGCATTTATCACCCTGGAGAATGAAGTTGCCCCTTAGCTTTTTTGTCTGCCTGCACCTGGAACATGAGGTCCAGGTGGGGCAGGGCTGGGGATAGGATGCCACGTTGGTCCAGGGACTGGCCCAGGATAGCTTCTCCTGGGGAAGCTGATGGGTGAATGGCCCCGACACAGCACTTAGCAGTTTTGCAAGTACCTGCACAGAGAGACCGTACAGCACACTGCTGAGATTCTAGGGCTCAGAGTCAGTCCTGGGTGTGAGTTCCAGCCCCCCCGTCCTTGCTCTGTGACCTTGGGCAAGTAAAATATCATCTCAGGTTGCTCATGTGTAGAAAGGCACAGTAATAATACCTGCCTGATGGGACAGCCGTGAGGGTTAAATAAGATGGCACATGAGAAACTTCTAGCAAACTGCCTGCCGCATAGAAAATGTTCAACAATTACTCACAGGAGACGGATAGTATGGCTAGTGAGTGAAGTCTGTGGTGCTGGCCAACTGTATCATATGCTGCTGCCATCTCAAATTCTGTTCCGAATGTGCTGAGGTATGAATGAATGAATTATTAAGCATTTTCTGTCTGAGGGAGGAGACAAGACTGTTTCTGTTCTTGTTATGTGTTATTAGATGAAGATCATTGTACGGCCACATCATTTTCTTTGCTTGCACCTGTAAGACATTAGAAGAGAATCCACAAGAGATCCTTCTCCCCATTTTAAGGATGAAGTGACCCGAGGCTCGGGATGTTGATGTGATTCTGGGTATCTCTGGGCTGGTCAGTGGAATGACAGAAAAGGCCTGCACAGATGATTCCTGGTGTGGCTGCCCTCTGCCCTGCTAAGGACTGGGTGGCATAAGATGGGTGCTCTCAGTTCCAACAGGCTCCTAGAAGGAGCTCATGCTGCTTCCCGGCTTGGAGCCCCAGAAAGTAAGGCATCTCCAACTTGGCAGGTCACCTAAGCCCAAATAGACACCGCTTCCCACGCCTACCCCCAGCCAGGGTGAAGCTGGCGAATGTTATGAGCAGAGCCAGCTCTCTCACCCCTGTCCATATGGCTAAGGTGTTGTCCCATCTCCAATGGCCTCTTTCGTGGCATTGCTGCCAAGGAAGAGGAAGGCAGGCCAGAGCTGGGTCACCCTTCTCCCTGCAGGTTATGGAACAGTTATAGAGAGTCTGCATGGCTGCCCCCTTAGAACAGGGACTGGGGAATTAGCATTCATTTCCTTACTTTACAGATGTGGGTCTGGGGTCGGGCAAAGAGGGCAAGAAGTCCCAGGCTCTCACGCTAGTCAACTGCAGAGGCAGCCGTGGGACCCAGGCTTCCTGACTCTCAGTCACCACTCTTCCTGCACTCCCTGCTGTCCCAGCCCAGAATGGGGACACTGTCAGGGAGCGAGCAGCCCGAGTGTGAGGCTTACACAGCAGAACTCTGGCCTGGGTGCAGGAGAATGCCCCGGCCTTTGCCACCCTCTCTTGCGCCTGACTTTGGGGGGCCTCCCGGCGAGGTTGGGCTGCCCAGGACATTGGTGAGTGGACCTTAGCCTTGCATCACCTGGCACAGTGCAGACTCCACTCAATGCCACCGTCTCTTTCTATTTTTAGCTTACTTCCCTGGGCGGCCCCAGGAAATAGCACACATGACGTTGTCTGGCTTCCGAGGCAGGAGACGGGCCTGGATATAGAAGAGGACTAGAAGGAGCAGAGGCTGCCTTCTTGGGAGATGCTGAACCTCTCCCATGAAGGACAGCAGCCTTGGGGTGGATAGGTGGAGATGGTCTGGGAGGAAACAGCCCAAGTCCTATAGGGTGACCACTAATCCGGAAAGATCTCTGAGTAGCAGACTAGATCCTATATGGCCTGCAGTCTCAATGTAGCATTAGGGCCTAAGAGCTCATCTGGTCTTATCCACTCATTTCGGTAAGAAGGAAACACAGGGGCCACGAATGTTCCCAAGGTCACACAGCAGCCTGGACATGGTGGAAGCAGAACAACCTTGAGGCCAGGGTCAAGTCCATCAGTGAGTCATCACGTGGATTCCTCAGTCCATTTCTCACTCGTCAACAGCAGCGTTCACAGCTAGAGCCTAAGTACGAAACTCGCACACCACCAAGGCAGCAATTGCATCTTCGGTAGGAACCGACAGAGCCATGGGATGGGGGCGGGGCAGGGACTAGGGTGGGTCTACCGTACCTAGCACAGCACCTGGCATGCAGTGGGAACTCAGTTATGTCTGTCGAATGCTTAAATACAGATGGGAGGCGTCTGGGTTGCTGCTTGTGAGAGTCTGAAAGGGAAAAGCTGGGGCAAGTGAATGAATAGGGGATGAATATGAGAGAGCAAACCACTGGGGTACATGATCCCCAAGAGCCGCCTCAATTCATTTCATTCAATTCAATTCAGTTCACACACCACAGATCCACTGTGGGCTAGAAAGGGGATACTGGAGTGTTTCAGCCACACGCTGCCCCTGAGGCTTATGGCAAAGGCACAGGCATGTCCTCCTGCCTAGTGTGCGTGGGATTTCCTGGGGTCACTGGGCTGGCGGGGAAGGGGAGAGTCATGTTTCTATGTTTATCACATGACTCAAAGCCGCTGGCAAAGTGGGGGTGACTTTACTTTGGATCAGTGGGCCCCTCCCAGAATTGGAAGGTACTTTTACAGCCATGAATGATTTCCCTCATTTACAGAGCTGATCTCCCCCATTCTACTGCCTCCACCTGTGTGCACAGGGGCTACCTTGGATCCCGGCAATGCCCTTTTACCAGGATGCAGGCAGAGCAGTGTTTTGGGGAGCCTGTTGTCAGAAGTCTTCATTCTAATTTGGGGAACAGCAGAGTGGCCTCTCCCATTGTGGACATGCCAGTGGTTCCACTTCCAAGCTGAAAAGCACAAGGCAGTGCTAGCCATGGACCTGCTTGCCTGGTTGGAAAGAACACATGCTGGTCAGAGCAAAGAGTCAAATCACTCAGGTCTGGGGACCTGGGCTGGGCCAGAGTGAGGCTCAGAGACAAGAGGGAGGGAGGGAGGGCGGGGAGGAGGCCTGCCGAGCTGCTCCAGCTCCAGGTCCTGGATGTCCCAGTGGAGGCTCAGGGCGATCCCGAGCCTGGAGGTAGGGAGGCTTTCCTTATACCTGCCCTGGGCACTTAGAATATAAATGTATGAACTTTCTAGAGCTCAAGGATTTTATTAGCAGACTGTCTGATTGGTTCATTCTTTCATGAGACAGACACCGAATGCCTACCAAGTGGCCGATAATGTACCATGCATCGGGTATGCAAAGATAAACTGGAACCCCAAAACTTGGTCTCTGGCTTTCTGGGAGCTTATGATAGGGAACAAGATGCATTTCTCCAATATGCAGGTTTTCAGGACGTTTCAATATATATTTTTATTTTATTTTATTTTATTATTATTATTTTTTAATTTATTTTTGAGACAGAGACAGAGCATGAATGGGGGAGGGTCAGAGAGAGAGGGAGACACAGAATCTGAAACAGGCTCCAGGCTCTGAGCGGTCAGCACAGAGCCCGACGCGGGGCTCGAACTCACGGACCGCGATATCGTGACCTGAGCCAAAGTCCGATGCTTAACCGACTGAGCCACCCAGGCGCCCCTCAATATATATTTTTAAATGTCTATTTATTTATTTTGAGAGAGAGAGAGAGCGCAAGCATGAACGAGGGAGGGGCAGAGATAGAGAGGAAGAGAGAATCCTAAGCAGGCCCTGCACTGTCAAGCACAGAGGCCAATGTGGGGCTTGATCCCATAAACTATGAGATCATGATTTGAGCTGAAATCAAGAGCCGGATGCTCAACAGAGCCACCCAGGCATCCCAAGGTGTTTGAATATTTTTAATCAAGTTTTTTGCAAGGTCTCAGAGAAGTAGCCTGGGCCTCACTGTGCTGATGGGGA
Organism: Panthera tigris; assembly: GCF_018350195.1. NCBI lineage: Eukaryota > Metazoa > Chordata > Mammalia > Carnivora > Felidae > Panthera > Panthera tigris. The sequence goes on along the minus strand of NC_056663.1, from coordinate 51,869,951 downwards.
AATGGGGCAGGGTGGTGTGGGGGCAGTTGTCACCCATGCTCTGCTCTTCTGAGCCCCGGGATGTCAAAGGATGCTTAGGCCACCTGTCAACCAAGGCACATCCAGGGGGACTGCTAGATGACACCCAGTGATTCCACATCCCTTCCCTGAAGCTGTCTGGTGCTTTCCCCGCTATTTCCCCTGGGCCCTGGCAAAGAAATGCCATTTCATGCCTTCCTTCCCAGATGTATGCCCCGAGCCTTCCACCATTGCTCAGCTGATGTCAGGGACACTGGAGAGAAGGGCTAAAAATAGTTCTCATTTGATGCGCAGCTCTCGGGGTGAGCTGGCAGCTAGCCCCTCCACCTTTTCTTTACACAAAAGTCATTTCAGTTGGAGTGTATCTATGGGGGTTGTCAGTGGTGGGGTGGGGTGGGGGGGACAGAGGCTTCCAGGGCCAGCGAGGAAGTGGAAGGTTCTAGAATCTGTGCTCATACTCAGAGAGAGCCCATGGTCCATAGTTGGGGCTGCGTGGGCACACACATTCCCCTGTGCCAGACTTGAGGGCCCCTCAAGGCACCTGGAACTGGCATCTCAAGCAGTTTTGAGGGAGGCTGCAGGTAGACTTGTGCATGGACACATGTGTATGCTCTTGTGGGTGTTGGGTGCACTGTGCTGTGCCTGTGATAAAGTGCTAGGGCCGAGAGGGCCCCTGGCTGGTGTAGCTGTGATCCTCCACGAGCCGGAAGTGTCTGACATCTGACAGCCCCAACAGATGTGCTTCTGTCTTCCTCAACTGTCCAGAGAGGGGCAGAAAACCTGTTTCATTGCAGCGTTGTCCTGCCACTCAGGTGGCTGAGTTTTCTCTTGTGTACAACCCAAATCTTTCCTGATTTTTCTTTGAGCTCCTGGCCCCATTCTGGCCATCTACCTTGGGGAGTGTGCATTTCATGTGTTTGAAGCTAGGGTTGTAGGCATCTCCTGGCCAGATGAGACCAGTTTTCCATTAAAGCAGGGGCTACATCCACCTTAGCTCCTCTGCTGGATGTTCACCATGGTGGGCCGGGGCCACTGGGTGTACAGATGCCTGTCCTGGGGGTTCAAATCTAGTGGGAAGCATCTCTGTACGTACGTGACTTTGCCACAGTGTGAGCTTCAGACAGAGCTATGGTAGTAGAGGCGAGGGGCCTCCAGGTGGAAAACAGAGCCAAACAAACAGAGGCTTAAATTTGGCTTTCTAATTTGGGCATACTGTTTCATCCTTCTAAGCCTCAATCTCCTGATCTGTGAAATGGGGCTAATAGGTTATCTAATAATTAGGTTGTTGAAAGGAGTACATGAGATGGGGATGGAGGGGAAATGAGAGAAAGATAACGAACAGGAAGATATAGCGTACCGGGTTAGAAGCAGCCTGTCTGGACTCCAGCTACCCGGTGTGGATCCCAGTAGCTATGCGCTGGGCTTTCTCTTGCTTCAGTTTCTTCACTGTAGACAATGTTAAAGTTTTTGTGTCAAATGACTTAATACGTGTAAAGTGCTTACATTGTGCCCGGCATGCAGGGGAAAGCCAATAAATGGGAGCTATTACTTTACTGGGGACTCGGTATAATGGGAGGATGCAGAGGAAAGTCATTTGACCTTGACATGGAGTAAGGCACGTGGCTACAGGGCCCTCCTGCTCCGACCTGTGGACTGTGGACTCTGTGGGAAGGAACAGAGGGCCACACCTTGCTGACTCTCCAGGTGGTGGGGAACAGCATAAAGACATACAGACAGGCACACACCATGGGGGTCTGGGGGTGGAGACCCATTTGGTGCAGCCAGGGGGCAGGGAGCAGGTGTGGGAGAGAGATGGGGGAGGCAGGAGACTGAGTCCCTGGATACAGAGCCAATGGAGACCCACCCAAGTGACTAAACCTAGGTCAGCTTTGATTTCCTCATCTGTGAAATGGGAATGGTGATAGTGATAACCAGATAGAGGCTTGCAGATTGTTCCCTAATCATGTCTGCTGATGTCCTTCAGATAGGTAAATGATCTGGGAGAACTGGAAGGACTTTTGCTCTGTCCCACTGCCTGCTCTCTGCTCCAGGACCCCAGGGAACAGCCACAGGGTTTCCTGCTGGGCATGGAATCAAATGCATGCAGATAGCAGCACTGCTTTATGATATAGCAGCCTCAGAACTCCCCAGTCAGTACTTTCCTGAATGGACCTGGTGACCCAGCTCAGCAATTCTCAGCAGGGGACAAGCCCCAGACAGGTGAGGTTTCCACACAAGCCCCCTGAAGGCTCCCCCACCCCTCCTTTGGCACATCCTCTCCTACGGCCACTGCATGGCCATAAGCCCTAGATCCTTCCTGTCCCGGTATGTGGTCAGAAATGGAAAGGACACCTGGGAGGCATTGCTGCCACCTCCAGAAGGATGGACCAGACGAGAATGCAGATCTTCCAGTCTGCACTTACAGTCCCAGCAGCTCTTAACACCTCGGCTGCTACCATGACAAGTCAGGATTCCCAAATCAACCAGGTAGAGGTGGAGGGAAAGTGGAATACGTGTGAACAGGGCTTAGAGGGGTACTTCGCGAGTTCAGATAGCAGTGAGCCCTTGGGGGCTTTGGTGGCAGCTAGCCCAGCTTTGTCCTTGATATTGGGGGCAGTATGTCATCGGATTTGCAAACCCCCTTACCCTCTTACTTCTCATCTGACTAGTATTACAGTGTCCCTGTTCTCTGGTCTGGTTCACAGCTACTGAAGAGAGCTTAGGGCTTTGATGTGGGTTTGGATTTGCCTCTGTCCTCTGTGTCTGCTCGCCCATTCGTTAGGAGGCCGTGATGACAGTTAGTGGCCAGGAGCAGGAAGGACTGGCGGGGGGGGCATGAAAGGAAGCACAGGTGGGAGACCACCCCCTCTGTGATCCAGGGTTGGCCGTGACACAGGGATGCCGTCATGTGCCTACAGGTGTCTGTACAGCTGGGGCTTAGACGTGTGAGCCATGTACATTATATGTGGTTTGTACATGTGTATCTCTGTGCTGTGCAGGGCACGGTGCATCTATGTAGTGTGGCTGTGTGGGTATATGAATTTCATGTGTAGTTAGCATGTACACACCAGGGAAGTTTCTGTGCAAAGTGTGAGTACATTGTGGTACAGTGTGCATGCATGTCTATGTGTGGTGCTGGTGTGGAGTGGGTTCTTGGGGGTGGTGTGTGTATGAAAGCAGTTGCTTATGTGTGTGTGAGAGAGAGCACGTGTGTCACACGCACCCAGGATAAGAGTAAAGGTGCCTCATGGTGGTCCTGGAAGACATGGTTACTTGTATCTAAATGCAACAAAAATATAAAGACATATTTTTTAAGAATAGCGAAGAGCTGTCCAGGTGAATGACTCTACTGTTATTAGTTTTAGAGAAGAAGTGTATCTTGAGTTCGAGGGCAGCTTTCTGAGTCTTTCTGGAAAGAGCTGGAACACTTCTTGGTCACGGAGGGGACAGCTGTAGCCACCACACAGGCCTGGTTGCTGGTGGCCGAGGCGGCAGTGGCTCTGGGGGGTCACAGCCCTGGACGGGTTTTGGGGGGCTGAGTGCTGCTGTGGCATTAGCCCAGAGTCGCCTCTGGGCTTCAGGGCCCTTCTGGGTGAGCCAAGACCCTGTCGGTTGGGGTGGTCTTCAGCCTACTGGCCTCTCCAGCCTCCTCACCTCAGGGAGCACAGGAGCAACCAGGTAGCATGGCCACACAGATGGTGGGCTCTGAGGGCCAGAGGTGGGGACTCAGGCCCAGCCCTGCTCCCTCATTCAGTCAGCAGATGTTCTCCTCCCGTGTACTAGGTGCTGTGCCGGGGGGCTGAGGACACAATTTTATTGCAAAGCTGGGCTCTCTCCTGGGCTTAGGGTCCCACAGGAATGACAGGTCTTTCTGCTTTTAATTAATTAATTAATTAATTTTTAAAAAATTTATTTATTTATTTTTAATTTCTTTTAATGTTTATTTATTTTTGAGAGAGACAGAGAGAGAGTATGAGAGGCAGAGAGGCAGAGAGAGGAGACACAGAGCCCGAAGCAGGCTCCAGGCTCTGAGCTGTCAGGACAGAGCCCGATGTGGGGCTCAAACTCACGGACTGTGAGATCATGACCTGAGCTGAAGTCGGATGCTTAACAGACTGAGCCACCCAGGTGCCCCTAATTAATTAATTTTTAAATGTACATCCAAGTTAGCATATAGTGCAATAATGATTTCAGGAGTAGATTCCATTGATTCATCCCCTAGTGACAGGTCTTAACTACCACTCCCACACATACCCAGCAGCTGCATGGTCACTGTACAAAGAAAGGTTCACAGGCTCTGAGGGCACACACAGGGGCAGCAGACCCTGGCTGGTGACACCAGCAAGTTCCATACTCAGCTTCCCCATCTCCAGAGGCGGGTAATAATGCCTGCCTCACGTAGTTGGGGAGGGGGTGTGGTTAAATGGGATGATGCAGGTAGCATCTCAGGCCTGAGGCACGTTGAGTGAGTGGCTATTACAGTTCCTCTGACTTTTTGTGTTGTTGTTATACTATCCTCTGTTGCTGCCTCCATGTACCAACCCTGCAGACAATTCTGCAGTTTGGGACTTACAGAGCAATTAACAGCCTTTTGCAGTGAAGGGCTGAGGCTATGTTTGGGGGAGCAAGGGTGAGTGGAGGGGTGTTTAGGGAGAGGAGTGAGGTAAGAAGGGCCAGAAAGGCAGGATACTGTCCAGCTGGTGGGGGGAGGCTTTAGGCAGGGAGGGCAGACACAGGAGAGGGTAGAAAGAGAACAGGGCCTGGAGAGAGGGGCCCCTGGTATCATGAAGGCAAAGAGGAATGGCCCCCTCCTTGGGCTCTTCCCCATTGAGGTCTGCCTCCCTGCTGGAGCCACTGAGCCTTTACCATGCCCCCCCCCCTTGGTGTCTGAGGAGCCTGGTCTGGTGGCCTAGCCCTGTGGCCTCCTGGCAGCTTGGCAGCCAGGCCCAGGGCTGTGTCCTCGCACGACCTCAGCCTTGGCATGTCATTTGTACTGAGCCAATTGCATGCTGGTGCAGGGCCCAGGAGGACAGCCCATGTGCTGGCTGAAGGGAAGAAGCTGCCCTTCCCGTGGCTTGGTTGGAGAGGATCAGGGAGCCTGGGCGCCCCCCAGCTAGGGAAAGTGGGGATTTGCTGGCTGGGGATAGGTTCATCAGCTCATGGCTGGGGAAAATATTATGGTCTCTGTGTATAAGTCTTGTACGTTCGGGGTACAAGCAGTGTTACTGCTGTCAACCAAGATGCTCTCCTTGAGGTGGCACACCAGTGGCCGCTTAGCCCCTGGGAGCCCCATGGGGAGGGCAGGAGCTGTGTTGTGTGCTTTTGTTTCAGCTCTGCCACCAGACTGCGTCTGCAGATGCCTGTGAGGCAAGACGGTCGAAACTCACCGCCACTCTCCAACCCTGCCCGGTAGAACCTGGCCAGCTCTCCCCACCTGGCCTCCCCCTACACCTGTGTGTTGTAGGTGAAATGCAGGGTCTGCTGTAGCCTCCACCTGGCATATGCCCAGCAGATTTCTAGTGGCTTCCTGGGGTCACAGCCCTTCCCTGACTCGCATATGAGCCTTGAAGGAAGAGCCTTATCACAGTGACACCAGCTGGCCCTGAGCCTGGAGACTTGCAAACAGAGGAGGAAGGCAGGCCTAGGGGTTTAGTACGTGCAGTTGGAGCCCTGTCCATGTGTCCACAAGACCCGTTTGTACTTCCTGCTTCAGTATGCCACCCTTGTCTTATAAGGGTCTTTCTTTACCTTCCTAAGGGAAGTTTCAGGGACCAAGGCCAGATGGAGGCCCGAGGCACCATCTGAGGTGACCATCACTCCCTGGGTGGAATGTAAGATCCCACAGAATTGGGTTCCTGAAGAAGCCAGGTGCTAGGTGAGTTGTGAGAGCTGGGCGTGCTAACACCGCCCTGCCTGGGTCCACTACCTAAGTAGATGGTAAGGCCCCTGGCCTCCCCCCAGCAGCTCCCTCAGCAGCTCATTTGTCCCCAGGGCATCTGGGGGAGGCCTGTGGGGCAAGCTCTGCCTTAAATCCTTATAGCTTCTACACACTTAGCCCCTACCCAGGCTCAGGGCAGCCCCTGGGGGGTGAGTCCATGCCCCCTCACCCCCGGCCATTTCTCCTCCTACCCAGGGGTCCATCAGCAGAGACTTGTCCTCAGTGGCCAGGTGCTCAGGGCCAAGCCCAGGGAAGGTGAGGCAGGAAGCCTTCTTGTATCTCCTTTGCTTGAGTTCTTCCTACCCTCCTTCTCGTGAGTAGGCAATTCTGAGAGTTCTGCACATATTCTGGAGACAAGTTCTCCCTCGTCTTCATCAGATATGTGACTTGCAAATATTTTCTCCCATTCCATAGCTTGTGTTTTTATTCTCCTTATGTCATTCACAGAGCAAACACTTTTAATTTTGGTGAAATCCAATGCATCGATTGTTTTCTTTTATGGATCATGTTTTTGCTGCCCTCTGTAAGAGCTCTTTGCTAATGCAAGGTCACAAAGATTTTCTCTTGAAAGTTTTCTAGTTTTACATTTCAATCTCTGATACATTTTAAGTTAGTTGTTTGCATGGGAAAGATTAATTGTGCCCACATCATTTGTTGAAAAGACTACTTCTCTTCATTAAATTATCTTTGCACCTTCAAACAAACATCAGTTGCCCACATATGTATGAGTCTGTTTCTGGACTTTTGTCTGCCCCATTGATCCATTTCTCTGTCCTTGCCAACAACACCCTGTCTTAATTACTGTAGTGTTATAGTGAGTTCCAAAATCCGGCACTGTGAGCTCTTTAAATTTATTCTCCCCTGCCCCCCAATTGTGTTGGCTCTTCTGGTTCCTTTGCCTTTCCATATCAATTTTAGAATCTGCTTGTCTATATCTGCAAAAAATCCCTGCTGGAATCTGTATTGAAATCATGTTAAATCTATACATTAATTTGAAGAAAATTGTCATTGTGTCATCACTATATTGAGTCTTTCAACCCATGAACATGGTGTATATCTCTCTATCACTTAGATTTTCTTTGACTTTTTTTTATTAGTGTTGTAGCTTCAGTATACAAACCTTGCATATTTTATTAGGCTTATTCCTAAGTATTTCAATTTTTGGAGCCAATTTAAGTGATATATATTATATCTATATATTCATATACCATTTTTTTTCTTTTTTAAAATTTTTTTTATGTTTATTTATTTCTGAGACAGAGAGAGACAGAGCATGAGAGGGGGAGGGGCAGAGAGAGAGGGAGACCCAGAATCGGAAGCAGGCTCCAGGTTCCGAGCTGTCAGCACAGAGCCTGACGCGGGGCTCGAACTCACAAACTGTGAGATCATGACCTGAGCCGAAGTCAGTCACTCAACCAACTGAGCCACCCAGGCGCCCCTACCACTTTTTTTTTTCAAGAGAGAGAGTGTGTGAGTAGGGGAGGAGCAGAGGGAGAGATCTGAAAGAGAGTCTTAAGCAGGCTCCATGCCCAGTTGCAAAGCCCAACTCAAGGATCGATCCCATAACCCTGGGATCATGGCATGAGCTGAAATCAATAGTCAGATGCTCAACCAACTGAGCCACCCAGGTGCCCTTAAGTGGTATATATTTTTTAAATTTCAAATTTTGATTTCCAATTGTTAATTAGTAGTCCATAGAAATATACTGAATTTCTATATGCTGACCTTGTATCATGAGACTTTGCTAAACTTCCTAATTAGTTCTGTGAACTTTTTTGTATATTCCTTGGGGTTTGCAATCTAGACAATTGTGTCATTTTCAAATGGGGACAACTTGACTTCCTTCTTTGCAATCTGTATATACTTTATTTCTTTTTCTTGACTTATTGCACTGACTGGGACTTCTAGTATGATGCAGAGTAGAAGTGATAAGAGTAGACATCACTGCCTTGCTCCTGATCTTAAGAGGAAAGAATTCAACTTTTATTATTGAGTGTGACATTAAGTGTGGGTTTTTGTAGGTGTCCTTCATCTATCAGGTTAAGGAAGTTCTCTTTTATTTCTAGATCGTTGAGCATTTCTTCTTTGTTTAAAAATCATGAATCGATGCTGAATTTTGTCAAATGCCTTTTATCTGTATTAATTAATTAATTAATGCGTGTTTTGTATTATTAATATCTTTGATTACAGGGATTGATTTTTGCATATAGAAGCAGCCTTACTTTCTCAAGATAAACCCAATTGGCTATAGTGTATCATTCTTACTATATATTACTGGAATTGATTTGCTAATATTTTGTTGAGGATTTTTGCATTTGTGTTTATGAAAGGTATTGTCTGTAGTTTTATTTGGTTATACAGTGTTTGTCTGGTTTTGATATCAGAGTAATGCTGACCTCATAAAATGAATGAGAAAGTGTTCTTTCCTCTTGATTTTTTTGGGAAAAAAAGGGTAGAATGGGTGCTATTTCTACCCTAAATGTTTGGTAGGCTTTATTTTTCTTAAAAGGGATTGTCAAGTTGCAGGCCCCACAAAATCATTTGGGGCTTCGAGGGTGGATTGTTCTTTGAAAATACGGTTTCTGAGAATGTCACCAGAAGCAGCATGTGACTGTAGGCCCAGACAGCAAACCTGTTCAGCCTCCTGCCTCTTGTAGAAGTCACTTATTTCTCATCCTAGCCAGTTTTAGGCAGAGCTATAGCTAACTCCTAGTGAGGCAACATAGTTTGGGTAAGACCATCTTCGATCTGCCTGAACTATGACTGGCTGTGTGCCTGGGGGGGAATCACCCCACCTCTCTGAGACTCAGATGTGCCAGATGGGAAAGAGAGGGTAACAAAGTATCTTCCCTCAAAGGGCTGGTGAAAAGGTGAGAATATGCTCAGAGAACTAGAAAGTTCTTCTGGAGGCAGATATGTGGAGCTTTGAACAATTCCATGGTTTACAAAGTAAGAGGAAGAGACAGAGCTGGGATAACCAGCGTGTGCTGAAGGAAAGACAGGAGGGGAGCACCTCAGGAGGCAGGAATAGCTGCCCTCTGGGCCATCTGGTCTCCCAGGTAGTCTCACACACATTTGAGGCTTCTGCGACTCCCCGAGGGGGCATGTTTGCCTGCATTTATTTACTCAACATATCCTGAGATCCTACTCTAGCCCAGGCATTTGAAAGATGTGGAAACTGAGGCCCAAAGAGGTTAGGAGATGTTCTCCCCAAGGTAACACAGCCAGTGAAAGAACTGGAAGAGAGCCCAGGTGGTTTGCTTTTCCACCGTAGTGAGGGGAATGAGTTGGACTAAGTTCAGAAGGAAAGAGGCAGACGGTCTGTCCCTGATCAGCACGTGGGTGGGAGCTAAGAGCACTGGTCCTGGAGCCAGACTGCCCGCTTGACGCCCTGCTCGACCACTTACCCAGCTGGGCAAACTGCAGAACAGAACCTCACTGCTGCAGTTTGCTGTCTGCAAAATGAGGCTCATACTGCATCTACCTCATAAGGTTGTTGTGAGGATTAAACGAATTAAATAAATTCATAGGTACAAAATGCTCAGTACAGTGCCCAGCACATGTGTCACACACACATCAGGTATTATTATTTATGAAGATGCTAGGGCACACTTCAGTTTCTCTGAAGCCACTCGGTTAAGAAAGGATAAAGTTGTGAAAACGTTGGCGGAAGCTTGAGGTCCTCGTCTGCCCTCTGCGGTGGTGAATGGCACAAGCTCCGCCTTGGGACGGACTTGCCCAAGGCCATGCAGGTCCTTCAGACTGTAGACCAAATCCGCCCAGCTTTATGAGCCCTCGCTCTATCATGACACACTTCCTCCCTGCTTTTAGACCCAAGCATTTCATGATCTGATGTTCTTGGGAGAGAGATGGCATGACAGGTGCCATCAGATGTGGAAACAAATCCGGGAAGAGACTTGGATGTCTTCTATCCTGAGCTAGTGTCCAGGGGATGGTGAGCTTTTGGAATCTGCCAGGCAAGTTGGGGGCGGGGGGTGGCGGGGATGAGGGTTTGGAGGAGCAGCAGCCCTCCTTGTGGGGATTTGGCACATCTGGCCCTGCTCTGGGCCTCGCCTGCGCCACCTGCACCCCAATGCTACTGCATGGAAGGGTGCAGGCTTTAGGAGGCTGCCTGCTGGGAATGAGATCACCTCGCGGAGCAGCGTTTCCCCCGTCGCTTAGGGTATGGCGCCACCTTGTGGCCACAGGCCAAAGCTGTCTTCGCACAGGGGCTGGAGCCTTAGCAGAGGCAGCTACTTGGATGGCCCCAGAGGTCACCTAGACCCCCTCTGGATTTTACAAGTACCCTCAGTTGCCTCTCGGGGGCCCAGAGACTCAAGGACAGAGGAGAAGGGTCCAGGAGCCAGAAGGTGTGAAAGAAGGCACTTGATTGGGAAATCCTGAACTGGATTCCGTGACGCAGCTCCCATTACAGGGGGTTGAGGCTGTGTGAGCTGGTGTCTCAGGAGGCATGATTTCCAGATTTGGTTTTGGACTTGATCCTGGTGCACTCTGGGCTGCCAGCATCTGTTTGCTCATCAACATAGTGGGAGAGGCTCTGGTTTTGCCCACTCCCACCTTTGTTTCTTCCCATCCCTTGCGATGTTCTCACAGAAGAAAATTCAAGGCTGCTTTCTCTGGCAGATATTATAGCTGAGTCAGCATGTCCTGGGCTCATTGCGTTCCATTTCCATGGGAATGATGGGGCACAGGGGCCTGTGGCTTGGGGAAAATGGAGTTGGGGGCACACATCAAGTGCTCCTTTTGCCCTAGCAGGACAGAGCTAGGTGAATCTGAGTGTTGACGTGACCCTGCCCTGGGACTTGAACGCGTAGGCTTGGCTCTGCCACATAATCATTCCTCCACCTCGTGAGGCTGGGAGAAGCAGAGTCTGTGGTCTGAGTGTACCCCTAGAGAGTATAAATTTGTGATCTGGTCCCTGTGAGAGACTCCCTGTGAGAGTCTGTGGCCTATGGATTGTGTGTTACAGCTGCCACATGTGGGTAGAGCTCAGATTTGGGTCATGGAGGCCACATCTGACCTGTGAGACCCAAGGCACCAAGGCTTCACTAGGCACATGGTCATTCTGGGTGCTGTGTGGAGTTTCTAGACTCACAGCCCTGACCTCAGCCAGCGCACCTTTGTCCTCCACTGCTCTGCCTTCCCAGGCCACCATCAGATCTGACCAATTTGACCCTTTCCTCCACCCTTGCTTCTCAACCCCTCCCAGACTACTTGTGATCATATCTCTTTACAGCAAACCCTCCCCTGCCCAAATATATCTTTGCCATGACTTCTTGAAGTTGGTCTTCTCCTTCAGGCCCAAAATTGTGACACTGCTTTCCTCTCCTTCCTCTCTCTCTCTCTTTGTGTTCCCTCTCACATCTCTCTCTCTCTTTCTCTCTTTCTGTATTTCTTCTCTGTGTGTATGTGCTTTTCTGTCTCTGTATCTCTCTGTGTCTCTCTGTCTGGCTCTGTGTCTCTGTGCCTCTGTCTGTCTCTGTGTGTGTGTGTGTGTGTGTGTGTGTGTGTCTCCCTGTCTCACTCTCTGTCTCTTTTTCTCTCTCTCAGTGACCCCGTAGCTTTACAACAATGTCCCTGCCCTTTTCCAAGCCTCCTGCCTCATCCCTTGATTTTGGGCCATACCACAGATAGTAAGTGCCAGAATCTGTAACAGAACCAGAATTTGATGCTTTACTTCACTCGAGCCTCAGTTTTTCCCATGAGTTAAATGACAATAACCAGACCTGCCCCATGAGGCATGGCAGGGACTCCAGCAGATGGCCGGCCTTCTGCACCTGCCCTTCTCACACCGGCCCCACCCCAGCGCCTTCCTGCCTTTGAGTCCTCACCTCCAGGCTTTCCTGCTTTAGTCTTCAGCAGGACTGTTGCTCTGCTCACTGTGGGGAGCGCATCTGGAGGGAAGTAAGGTGTCCATCCCAGCTTCCCAGGGTGGGTCTCTTCAGAGATACCATCACCCAAAGGCTCTTAGGAATCTAGAGAGGCAGACATAGTATTACTCATCTGGTGTGGGATGGGTGCTCCTTGTTGCTAGTGTGTTTGTTGTAGGTCACACCAATGGTTCAGTGGGGCTGCTTTGTGTCCCAATGCACAGTCTAGGGGACCCTGGAGCCTTTGTTCATTGAGGAGTCCAGTACATGGTTAATGCTCAGGAGGGAGACCCACCATTTTGGAATCAGAGAGGAGCATCACTTTAAACTATTTTATAAATGCATGCTTTTGCATCTTTGCTTCTAAAATGTGAGCTTCTGTAACATCGATACAAGATCTTGAATGCCCCGCTCCTCCCATTGCTCCGGGGAAATTCAGAGCCCCTCTTAGTGACTGGCTTTATGAAGCTCTTCATGAATTTGCTGCACATGTGGGCATGGACTACCTTCACAGTACTGTGACAGTGTTGTCCCACCAGGACACCTCAGCCTTGCAGGACAGGAGTCCTTCTACAGGACAGTCTTCCTTCTATATCCATAGGCACTGAGGCAATGGTGTGAACAAAACACAAGCTCCCATGCTCCAGGAGAGACAGAAAAGACACAAGAAAGGAGTGGAGAGTGAGTGGGAGGTGGGGCTGGAGGGGCAGGCAGGACCCCATGAGCCATGCAAGGCATTTGGATCTAAGCATTCTAAGCATTATGGGAAGCCGTGGGAGAGTTGGAAGAAGCTTGGGGATGACTGATTGCACTTATGATTTTCAAAAAGCACCTTGGCTGCCGTGTGAAGAAAGGGTTGTTCTGGGGCAAGAGTGGACCCCAGGAGACCAGTTAGGGGGCTTCTGCTTCAATTCAGGCAAGAGGGGTGATGGCAGAGACCAGGCTGGGGGTGGTGATGGGGGCAGAGAGAAGGGACTGCCTGGTAGCCCCAAGTAGGCACCTGACAGTGCTTGAAGACAACAGGGACTATGGATTGTGTCAACCATGCTCTCTCGACCCCTATGATGCAGGCTAGTGTTTTAAAGGGCACAGTGATATGCATTCCCAGGGAACAATCAAGGTCACACATGTGCTTCTGTCTGTTGGCCGTGGCCCTTGGTTTATGGTTCATGTTCTTGATCTTAACTGGGCCTGCAAAACCGTGCTTCCTGAACCTCACTCTTGCCCTGGCCCTACTGGCCTCTCTGGCCCGGGCTCAGCCTCAGAGACCGCTGGATGACTTACATGTATCTTTAATCCGCCCCTTGACTGTGGTTTAAAGACAGCTTCCTAAAGTTCAGGTATAAGTGAGGCACGGGGGATGCAGGATGCATGTCCACCACACACATTATCTCCTTGATCTCCCCGCCAGCCCTGTGATGCTATGATTCTTTTCCCCATGTTAGAGAAGGGTAACAAGGACACAGAGTTGGAGTAATTAGTCCAAGATCCCACAATTAACAAATGACAGAGTCCGCATTTGAATCCAGAGCCCATGCCCTCCCCCTACACCCACTTTCTTTGCTGATGGAGCAGGGTCAGTGCAGGGTCAGAATGACTGTGTCCTGTGTCACCCCTGGACAAAGGCTCCATTGCAGCTTCCGTGGCTCCCTAGTGTAGAGCTCAAACTTTGGTGTCCGGCAGTCTGGGGCCAGCTCCCATTCGGTTCACCATCCAGCTATGCAGCCTGTACAGGTGTGGTGCAGTGGTTCCCCATGTGTCTTACATAGGAATTACACCTGCGGGTCACCTGGGACCCTGGAACCATGCGGCCAGCCAGCCAGTGGTACTTCGTAGGAGCCTCGCAAATCCTAACTCCCTTCCCTTCCTCACCCAGAGAGGGTGCAGGGCTGTGCAGAAGAGGTGAATATCTGCTGGAATGTTCCCCCTGGGGTTTTGAACGTGAGAAAGGTCATGCGTCCTCTGAGCTCACCTATGATGCTTCACTGGCTGGCCCCGGGAGATCATCTGGTCCCACTCTTTCATTCTCATTTTTTTTTTTTTTTTTTTTGATGAGCAAACCAAGACCAGGAAGGGGAGAACTTGTTTACGACCCCTTCCCTGGCCTGTCCCCCTCCACTCCCAATCCCTTCACTCCAAAGCCTTAGCACCTTGTCTGTGGTCTGGAAAAAACCCTGGTCCAAGCACTTGGAAAACTTCACAGCAAAGGAGGGGACATCGGCACAGGCAAGCCTTGGTTTTGGGGAATGGCATGACCCTTCCGCATTCCCTGCTCCCACCCACGCTCTGTGTGTTCTGTCCTGTTCTCTCGGCAGGTATATCCGCACCATGTACCTGGGGATTCAGAGCCAGCGGCGGAAGGAACACCAGCGACGCTTCTACTGGGCTATGATGTATGAATATGCAGACGTCAACATGTTGCGCCTCCTTGAGACCTTCCTGGAGAGCGCCCCCCAACTGGTGCTACAGCTCTGCATAATGATCCAGAAGAACAGCGCCGAGACGCTGCCCTGTGAGTGTCCCACACCCACCCCCCACGGAAGGCTGGGGGAATGACCTGGGCTGGGACAGGGCTCTGCCCTCTGTCTGGGGACCACTTGGTGACTGCCACCTGCACACTCAGTGCCTGGCACATCCTGTGGGCATTGCCCATCCTGATCCCCGAGTCTCCACCTTGCCCAGGCCCCCATGTGATGCTGACCCAGCCCACACCAAAAGCACATGAGTGGCACAGATGTTCCCCATACACCCATGTGCCAGCTGCCCTACCTGCTCAAGACCTTATGTTCTCATGAACAGAGCAGAGCCAGGGGCCCAAATGTCCCTGGGAGCAGCAGAACAGAGGGCTCTGTGTCTCCCAATCTGGGAGGAGTGCCTCCTTTTCTTTGGTGCTGGCCTGAGCCGAAGTGTTTGCACATACACAGGATAGGGGAGTCGGCCTAAGACTAAATCACAATAGGCAACACCAGCGATTTTAGACATTTGTAAGTTGTGGTGCTACTGCTTGAAATCAAAGTTTATGTAGCAGCCCCATTTTAAAACATGCTCAAATAGCTCTACTTTAGTTGGATAGGGATGGGGATCCAGAGCCAGGCGCACCCCACCCACCTCCTTCATGTCCCCTGTGGCCCCAGATGGTCTCCAAGGAGCCCCAGAAGCCCCCAGAGCCCAGTGGGATAGCACTGATATCTGCAGCAGTGGGAAGTCTCTAGGCATGTCCTGGTTGCCTGAGAAGCCCTTCTGAGGTTAGACTTTGTTGGCCAAGGCAACACCAGGTCACCGATGGTCAGACAGACTGCAAGCAGCATGGCTGTGTCTCAGAGCATGTTTCAGGGAGACTGGAGCTCCAGTAGGTCTAGGATGAGGAGGGGCTGAAGATCCCATCATGTGGGGGACACTGGAAATGTCTAGTTTGAGGAAGACTTGGGATGCAAGAATCCCAACATTTGAAGGGGAATGAATGGCCATCCTAAAGGGATGGAGGGAGCTATAGGGAGAGTGTTACTGATGCAACATGTGGCAGATATTTCAAACAGCAGGAGCTGTTCAGTGGTGGAAAGAGTGTTTCAGCAGGTAGTGAGTTTCCTGACACTAGGAATATTCAAGCAGAAATGTTGCTGAGAAGACTCAGCCCAGAGGTTCCTGACTCCACACCCTCCCGCCTTACACCTTGTGGTCTGTCAAGAGCAGCCAAGCTCTGGCCTTCGTGAAACAGCTTTGCCTCCTGACTTTTTCCAGACTGGCCAGTCCTTGGCAATGTCCAGTTCCCTGGTCACTTGTGCGGAAAAGGAGTTTAATCTTCCAAGGCCAGCCAGAGAACATTGAGTTGTTCAGCTCGTGAACTCATTCCTGACATTTAGAGCCCAAGCACCTAGTTCTGAGCCCAACTGCACTGCCAACAGACACCCCAACCCTATGGGAGCTTGGCTCCCTGATGAATCCTCCTACCCACCCCAAATCAGCATAACCCCAGCTGGAAGTGCCCCCAAGGGAAAGAGGCCTCAGGGCAGATCCCTCTGTCCCACAGAGCACCGGCTGCAGTCTTGTGAATCCCTCACGGAGACAAGGAGAAAGGGGAATGTGGGAAACTTTGGTGGGCAGTGCCCACTGTTAGCAGGAGGCACCACCCAGCCCCTGGGCATCAGCTGTTTGGAGCCAGGGTCCAGTGGAGTTTTCAGTGACCTGTCCTGGAGAAGAGCTGGAAGGAGCTAAATAGACATCTAGCTCCACTGGGGCATCTTGACACTGAGCAGGAAGCCATGGTGAGGGAGGCAGGGCTGGTAGTCCGTCTGGCCTGTCCCTTCTCTTTTGGATAGACTCCCATTCATAAGCACATACACTGCCACTGGCATCGGAAAAAACTAGGAAACATGGAGACCTTGTCTTCAGGGTGCCCGCGGAGCCAGGCCATCTGCTTAGGCAATGATCTGGTGTGACTGCCCACGCCGAGGCCCCGGGAGCCCCTGCTTCTCTGAACCTTGGAGAAAAGTGCATCATTTAGAGAGCACCATTTGTTTCAAGACCAAGAGAACCACTCGGGGGTTGATTCTGGAAGAACACCAGTGTCGCAGGGTCTGATGTGCACAGCCTTGCTCTGCAAGTCTTGAGGGAGTCCTCATGGGACCCTGATGATGGGCTGAGGTGCCCAGTGATAGGCACAGTGACCCTGCCTGCTCTCTGGAGCCCCCATACCCAGACTGCCCTCCTTCCATGGGCTGTACCTCCCCAGATCAGGGCAACATGCTCCAGGGGACAGATTTGCTGGGGGACTGGGGAAGGCCTCTTTCTCTCCCATCCGATTCCTCCTTTTTCCAACTCTGTTGCCGAGACCCCAATCTAAACCGTTCTTTGCTGTTTCAGTTGTTCAGATCTCCTCCCAACCCCCAGAATCACCAGGGAAGCAAAGTTATCCTTCTTGCACCCTTCGCCACATCCAGGCACCGCAAATAGATGGGACAGGTGGCAGGGTGATGTAGGGGGTGAGTTCCTGATAGGACATTCATCCCAGACCAAGATCCTGGTCACCACTTATACCCTGGTATGATTTTGGACCTTGCCCTTCACCTTATCAAGGCCTCCTTTTCTGTTTGGTGTAATGAAGGAGGTGACAGCACTACCTAATATTTAGGGAGGATGCAATAATGTAATGCATGTAGATCATTTTGTAAACTGTCAAGCTCCAAGGGCACCTAAGGGTGTGTGTTTGTCATTTCCAGAGCCTGGTGGTGAGTGGCGTGGGCGAGATCCTAGGGAGATTTCCACCCCACCCCTTTTGGCTCTGTGGGTCATCCCTGTCCCAGCCTCCTTGCTGAGACTGCCCTTTCTATGATAGCTGCTCATATTATAAACACAGAGAAGCTGAATGTGAAATCCCTGGAGAAGAAACTCAAGGGGAAGTAGATGTTGCTCCCTAAGAGCCCTCTTGATGTGGGAGTCCCATGGGGCCAAGTCCGTGAAGGCCAAGGGGCTGCTTAGTTGTGCTGCCATAAGCAGGCACCCTGGGAGAGGAGCTGGAGTGACGAGGATCAGGCTGCTGTGGGGCTTTTGCCCTAGGGAAGCTGTCCCTGGCTTTTTCTCCCACACACCCCTCTTTTAGAGTGAGCAGCTCACTCAGAGGTCAGGAAAGCATTCCCCCACATTTGTTTGGTATGTGGAATAGGTGTTTCTCCAAACAAGCTTTCGTGGTTAAATACATTTGGGAACTGCTGGGCTAAACAAAGGTCAGTGGCAATCTTTGCTGTTGGAATGTGATTTCCCAAGACAAGGATGGGGTCTGTAGCATTAGTTGGATTAATGGGAAGGAAGGAAACCTGCCCTCACTGAGCACAGACTGCAGGGGTCTTGGCATTTCCCTCTTACTTAACTTGTAGAACATCTGCTCATCACTGGACCATTTTGTTTGGAAATAGATGCCTTCCTTCTTTTTTCCCATAAAAAGCTGTATGAAATGTACACACATTAAAGAAAGTCTGTTACCCTGGGAGGGACATGGTGACATGGAATCTTCCAGCCATGTGACTGCTTAGAGCATGGCAGCATAGAAAGATGTGGGTGACTCCCATGCTGATATCTGATAGCTGTTTGATCTGTGGAGAGTTACTGAGCCTTTCTGTTCCTGAGCTTTCCTGTTTCTTAAATGGGGATAATATTAGTACCTACCACAAAAAGTTGTTATGAGCATTTGATGACATGACCAATATCATGCCAGGTACAACACCTGGCCATTTTGTTGGTGGTGGGAGAACTTTTATTGTAGATACACTTCCTGAATTGGACTACAAGCTATACTGGTGGGATCCATGGCTAATTGGCCTTTCTTTGTGGGCTTTGATGACATAGCTGTCCATTTACACTGTTAATACTAGTAAATGGTTAGGAAGACCGCTGCCACTGCCACTTTATTTTTTTAATGTTTATTTTATTGTATTTTGAGAAGAGAGAGAGACAGAGAGAGTCGGGGAAGGGAAGAGAAAGAGGGAGAAAGAGAATCCCAGGCAGGCTCCACGCTGTCAGCACGGAGCCTAATGCAAGGCTTGAACTCATGAACCATGAGATCATGACCTGAGCTGAAACCAAGAGTCAGACGCTTAACCAACTGAGTCACCCAGGTGCCCCACCACTATCACTTTAATATGCGAGTTCTCCACTGATCTTGCCAAATGCCAACCTTTCCCAACCTTTCCCATCTCTCCACCTTGTGGCCCTCACTTATTGTTGGGCTAACCCTGTGGTATTCAGCCTGCAAGATGGATTGTATCCAATTTCCCCAGAAGACCACATTCAAGTGAAAAATATGGTAATAATAAACAATCATACAAATATTATGCTGAAGTCACTTGAGCATCTCAGCAGGGTTTCCTTAAATCTGATGTTTTGAAAGTTTGAGTAAAGATAAAAACAAAGCTTATTCTGATATGTCATCTACATTGGTGGTGACATTGTAGTGTCTGCTGAAAGCTTTGCCAGTATTCTAGGTAGGGCCAGGTTTGGAAAGCAGTTGGCGGGGCAGGAAAAGTGAGACAGAGTGTCAATACCACCATCCACCACTTACTGCCTTTATGGCCTGGGGCAAATTCATTTCCTACCTGGGCCTCTTGCTCTGTAAAATGTGAATAGAAGCTACCTTTGGGGGTGTCGTAAAGGTCTAATGAGCTGCGCATACACTCCTACAGCACCTTGCTTGCCATGTGGTGGGCACTTGATATGATCCACTGTTCCACAAAAATGCGTCAGGTCAACTGCGATACTATGTGCTGAGGGGCAGCAGGGAACAGAACCGACACAGACCCTCTCCTCACGAAAGTCTTATTTTTCTGAGCAGACAGAACAAAAACAATGGGGCCGATGACACATGTTAGGTGCTTTGAAGCAAACAAACCTGGTGCTGAGACCACAGATAATGTGGTGAGGGGTGGAGAGAGCTTACTTTGGGCAGGAGTGTTAGGGAAAGCCTCTCCAGGGAGCTGATGTTTAGGCTGAGTATAAGCAAAGAGAAGGAGCCACCTGTGGGAAGAACAGAAATAACCTCCCAGGCAGCGGAAAGAGCCCTGAGTAGGAAAAGCCTGGCTTGTTCCAGCAAGTGAAGGACCCAGCATAGCTGAGGTTGGTGGGGCAGGGGGAGGAAAGTGATATCAGGGGAGGATGGAGAAGTCAGAGGCCTGATCAAGCAGGGTCTGCAGGGCCCCACAAGCAGTTTGGGCTGATACCAAGTATACTGGGAAGGGTTACATAGGAAAGCTGTAGGATTGGACCTGGATTTAAAGAAGATCTCCTTTTCTGCTGTTCAGGGAGGAAGCAAGAGCTGAGCTAAGAGATCCAGGGATGAAATTATGGGGTAGAGAGCATTTGGGAAATGATACCAAGTGCACGAATTTGAGGGCTGTTCTGGAGATCAAACCAATAAGACTTAGTAGAACTGGTGTAGGCAGTGATAGACGGAAGAGGTGGTGATTTCTCACTGGATATGTAGAGATGGAAGAGACCTTATAGGGGAACAGGTTTGGGGGACTGGATCAAGAATTAGCAGCTCTATCACTTTTCCTTACTTCTGGGTTTTTCTGATCCTTCCATGTAAACATTGGCAGGGGTCAGGGGTGAGCCCCTTGCACCCACATAGCACCTGAGCCTGCCTTTTTTGGTTAAGCACGCACGGAGGAGTTATCCTATAAGTAGGGCTCTGCTGACCACTTTTTCCCGGCATCACACCAGCACTCTTTGTCAGGTACCTGCCACAGGCCAGGCGCCGTGTTGGCAATGGGCTTGCAAACACACCTACCCTTCAGGAGTTTATGGTCTGGTGCAGCACATTTCAAATTCTGTGATAGGTGCATATACAGAGGAGGGATATATTGCTGTTTCTGGGGGCATGAGAGAGGAGGTAACTTTGGTCTGGATCTCGATGGATGCACAGGAGCTTGCCTGAAAGAGAAGTTTGGGGGCTCTTATGGACAGGGGAACCATAGGCGCCAAGAAATGGACACCTGGGAGAGCAAAACGTAGATATGGAGCGAGTGGTCCTGGGCACCTAGAGCATAGGGTATATTGCATCAAGCTGGTTGCGGGGGGGGCGCTGTGGTAGGGTAGTGAAGAGGATGATGCTAGTAATGCTGGTTAAGACTTTTGGGGAGCTCCACTGTGTGCCACAGGCTAGTTTAAGAGGTTTACATGGGTTAACCCATTAAACTCCCATGGCAGTCCAATGAGTGGATACTTTTGATTGCTCCCATTTTATAAGTGATGAAACTGAGGTCCAGAGACTTTAAGTAACAGCACGAGGCAGCCACAAGGCTTGTAAACAATAGAGCTGGATCTTTACCTAGGTGGTTGGGCTCTAATGCCTGTGTCCTTAGCAAGGATGGCTGTGTCTGAGTCTTAAAGAGACAGACTTACATGGGTTCTTGGGGAAGCGGTTACCGATACAGGGAGGGAGCACGGGCTGATATGCACTGCAGACCAATCAGCTCCAGCGTGTATGTGTGTGTGCATGTGCACGTGTGTGTTTATGTATCTTAGATGCAATTATACTGACAAGGGCAGAAGATGATGCTTCTGCTTCTTGCCCCCGAAATCTCTGCTCAGAGGTTGGCATTTTGAAAATGTTCTCAACCTTCCAGAGCATTTTGCGTACGCCTTCTCTACTAGGCATGCAGGGCAAAGACTTGCTGTCTCACTATGGAGCTAAGCTTGGCCCGACCAAGGGGTGAGGGAATGGGTCCAAGACCCAAGACCTTCACAGCTCCCCAGACACCTATTAGCGAGAAAGATACACTGGCCTTTCTTTGAGGTTAGTTTCTATTCTGACCCTGGAGACCAGGAGAGCTTGGCCAGACACAAATGGGTGGCATACCCAATTAGAGAGAGATTTACTATTAAAACCCAGTGCCCCCCATGTCTGTATGGTGCATGTTCCTCTGTCTTCTTAAATCCATCTGGGAACCCTTAGAGAAAATCCCAGGCACCTCCAGATACCCTTTGAGCTATGTGTGTCCCCCTCAACTCTCTAATTCGGCTAGGGGGCAAGACTGGAAGTTCCTGGATGGGACCAGAGGCTCAAGATAGCCACAAGGGCTTAAGCTAGGGCTGGAACTTGAAGGTGGAGCCACCTCTGACCACAGAACAGAGCTAGCTGGCACAGTGCAGAACAGTCCTGCTCGGGGGGCACACACAGGGGGTGCGCTTCTCCTGAGGGCAACGGCTTCTCTCAGAGAGGATCAAAGCAGAGTTGACTTGTTCTCACAGGTGACAATCCACCACGCAAAACCTTGCAGGGCTTCCAAGACCCCTGTGAGTGGAGGTCAGGCAAATGCTGGCAGAGGGTACACATAAAGGTATGTCTGGTGTGAAAAGACTTGAATCTCACGACTTCAGTTTCCAAAGGGATTTAGAGCAATGGAATCTTTAGAACTGAAGAGGTTGACTAGGCCATCTAACCCACCATCCTTGTTTAACATATGGAAAGCCGAAGCACAGAGAGGTAAGTAAGCTGCCTGAGGTCACTCAGCAAGGAAGCCTCCCAAAAAAGTCTCCTTTTCTTGCCACACTGGGCCTATGGTTGAGATGGTAGCATGGCATCTATAGGATGTAGTTCAAATACCAAGCCTCACTCAGGTAGTTCTTCCCACCCCGCACCTAACCATCAATAACCATGATATCCCGGCCCAGAGTTATATAAAAACAAGCATCTTTACTAAGACAAGGAAGTATGAGAAAATATATACTAAACCCTGTCTTTAGACACTGGTTTTGTTTTAAACAAATGCTGAGTTCTAAGATCCAATTAGGGCCTTTTCTTTCTGTCTCTTTGGTGTTAACCTCCATAATAGTCTTCTTTCTTAACTTCCCTGCTGGCTTCTCTTACATCAAAGCCCGTCTAGTGACTTGTACTTTAGCTTCTCATTTATTTCTTTTTCTAGCAAGAGCCCTGACCGCATCCCAGAGATTCACAAAGGCAAGTGTTCATTCCCGTTTCTCTGCTCCTTTTGAGCTAAACTGTCTGTGCCTTTGTCTGCAGCTGCTAGTTCCCCAAACACTTCCTCCTTTCCTGACTGAGGACGAAATGCATCCCAGAGGAAACTTCTCCAGCATCAATCTCCCTGGTCAGCTTTCCCTTCCTTGTGAGGGACCAAGCCACCTGGTTCGGGCTCTCAGGTGAGGGGAAAGCCCAGAGGCTGCTTCTTAGCTGTCAGATGGCTTAAACAGCCCTCTCACCTCCTCCCACAATGGGAAATTTCCATGTCCCTCTTCCTGGTAGGTTTCTTTTTACTTATTTGAAAAAAATGCATTCTGGTCTCTCTCCAGTCCTATTCATATGGACATTAGCTGTCACTCTCTATGTCTGGGACACAAAAGTTAATTCCTTGATCTTTTAGGATTCTGGTTAAAATTAGGTGAAGCTGCAATCCAAAAAGTGATGGCAATCTGGTTGTGTGGCCTGAAGATGATGGATCTACACCAGAGTTATGAATTTCACACTCCATTTTCTCATTACCAAGAAGTAAAACTTGCTGTTAAAACAACCAGCCCACTGCATCAAACAAATCACATAATGAATTGCCTTTCCCAGAGTCATAGGGAACTTCTATGCCCCTCATCCCTTACTAGTGAATAGAGCCCTTTGCCCTAGCTCATTCCTGTGCTGAGCTAGAGTTGCCCATCTCTAAGAGATAGTCCCAGGGTTTCAGACCAAGTTGGTACAGAGGTCTTCCAGCCTTTGATGGCAATTTCCAGGCCTCTTATCACACATCCGTGTCTTAGCAGGGAGCAGATAAAGAAAGGAAAGGATGCACAATATCCCCTGTTGACTCGCATCTCCTGGCTGTCTTGTATCTTCATCTATAACTGATATGAAGAGAGGCACACAGGTATGACTGCCTTTTCCGGCCAGAACACGAACTCAGCCTCTCCCAGTTTCCCCACAGTGGCCTCTCTGCAGCTGTATCCTGTCCTGCTTTTGAGGAGACACCCTCCTTCTCTCCTATGCAACATCTACTTGGTGTCTGCGCACAGGGTTCCCTGACCAGCCAACTCCAGAGCACGGTCCTGCTTCAGTGACCAATGGCTCCTTGTTAAACAGCACATTAAAACCTTACTCTCTCAAACAGAATTTGCAAGCATTTTAAGCAGAGACCTAAACCCTTTCAGTGCACAATCCACCTTGAATCTGACTACAGTTCTGAGGCCCTGGCTGAGATTGCCCCTACCAACTGGCAAGAGAAGGACAGAGGCAGAGTTCTTTTCTCCCCCCGCCCTCTTTTTTAATTGTAGTAGGAACACTATATGTGAAATCCAGCCTCTTAAATTCAAATTTTTAAGTGCAAAAGAAAATGTAGTACGTGCATACAAAAGAGACTTCTTAAAGCAGCAGAAAAATATATGAGAAAGGCAAACTAAATTGATTTCATTAGAGTTGCCACAAATGAAATTGCAATTGGCCATCTGGAAATGCTTGTGTGTCAAATGCTGAAACGCGGAAGGACTCAAGGTAGGCTTCTTCAGCACTCACTGGCTGACCAGTACAACCTCAGAGGGGAAGGCTCTAAGGGATGCAGATTCAGAAGCCTGAGCAGTAACTATAATTGGGCCATTTATTCATTTAATCAATAACTATTAAACACCTACAATGTGCCAAGCACGGTTCTAGGACCTAGGGACCGATATAGCCATAAACAAAAGAGATCGAAAGCCCTTCCCTCACAAAGCTTACACTTCTGGTAGAGAGAGGCAAACAGCGAACAAAACAAGTATTTTATTTTCTATATTAGAAAATGATAGGCACTAAGGGAGAAGATGTCACAGAGAGATGGGAGGGGAGCAGAGCCGTGGGCAGTTTTCATTGAGGCAGCTGGGGAAGGTTCCCTGGAGAAGGTGACTCCAGAGCAAAAATGTGAGGATAGGAGGGATCCAGCCCCACAAGCTTTGGAGGCAAGTGTGCCAGGAAGAGGAAACAGCCAAGGGCAAAGGGCTTGAGCTAAGAGGGTGCCTCCAGTGTTCGGCCGAGATAGGTCTCTTGGCTGCTTCTGTATCTTACCCTTGCCCAGAGGTCTTGCCAGCAGAACTTCTCCTTATTCTTTATTAGAAAATGCTTAAATAGGGGCACCTGGGTGGCCCAGTTGCTTAAGCATCTGACTCTTGATCTTGGCTCAGGTCATGACCTCACAGTTTGTGAGCTCAAGCCCCGTGTCAGGCTCTGAGCTAACAGTGCAGAGCCAGCTTAGGATTCTCTCTCTGCCTCTCTCTCTCTCTCTCTCTCTCTCTCTCTGCCCCTCCTGTGTGTACTTTCTCTCTTTCTCAAATAAATAAATAAATAAATAAATAAGCAAACAAACAAAGGAAAAAATATTTAAATAGCTTTACTGACATACAGTTTACATAGCATACAATTCACCCACTTGAAGTGTACAATTCACTGACTTTAGTATATTCACAGAGTTGTCACCACCACTCCGATTCATCTGAGAACATGTCCATTGCCCCACAAAGACACTACACCCCTCTTAGAGCTTCCCCCCCTGTAAGTTCTTCCCCCGGCTTCCCTGCATAGGGAAAAGGCTCACCCTAGGTGGTGTGTCTGATTGGGAGAATGTGAGGGATCCCAGGCAAATCCCTGCAACGTCATCTTCTCTAGACCTGGCTAGTGCTACTGTGGGTAAGGGCAGGAGGGACTCCCAAAGACCCTTTCAGCCCTGGTAGCATTTGACTCTAAGGAAGGGAAAAGTGAAACTAGGGCAGTATCGGTCTTTAATTAAGCTTGACATTCACATTAGAGACAATCTCCAACTCTAGGCCTCGAGGGAACTTGGAGCTCCAGGAAAAGACAGCAGTTAAGTGATCTTCAAAAGATCTTTTGTATCCCTTAAGATTTCCAAGGAAAGAAAGCTCATGAGTTTCACAAGCAGTGCCCTTCCGTGTCACACATCTGTCACCACCAGGGAGGGGGCAGGATGGCAGAGACCCCGAGAAGGAAACCCCTGGGGGTGACTCCCATCAGCTGTTCCACTTACTGTGTGGTTATGAGCAAATCACCCTCTCTGAGCCTCAACTTTTTCATCTGTAAGATTTACCCCCAACTGGACCCAGTTGGAGGTGCGAGTCAGGACATCAGGAGGAGTTCTATGCTGTGGCATTCACTCTAAGGCCAACCTGAGATAAAGATGGGTCTAAAGCTGAGCAGAGGAGAGCTGAGTCCTCTTTTAATTCTAGGCCTTCCTGTGCATTCAGACTTGTGCATTCAGACATCATGCATCCCAGGCCGCCAGACCCTGGAGTTGAGGAGCCTACCGGTTGGAAAATCTGCCCACCTGTGACAACATGGGGGCCCCGTCATTTCCTTTACACTTCACCCTTCACCAGTGACAGCCTGGCACATTGAGTCCTCTTCTGCTGGTCCACATGGTGGTCTCCTGACCCGGTCGCTTGCAAGACAACGTGCTGCTCCTGTTTTGCACTGTAGAAAGCTCCTGACGTGGACCTCATAGGCCTGGCGTCACACACCTGCTCTGCACATAGGAACCACACATCCTTTCCAACAAGGCCTTTGCCTCTTTGAGCCTCGGGGTTCTCATCTGTAAAGCACAACTCATAGCTCCTGCCCCAGGGGGGTTTTGTCAGGAGGAAGTGAAATGCATTTGTTCTTGGCACAGAAGAAGCACTCTGACAATGGCGGCTAGTATTTCTACTGCCTACCGTGGAAGGCACACATTGCTGCCATCCTCAGCACCTAAGGCTCCGATTGGACCACATCATTTTACCTGGAAGGTTTTTCTCATCCAGGACCACTGACCACAGAGAATTTGAGCTAAGGGGCCAGGACCACTCCCGAGTCAGCCCTGCACAGGCACACACCCACCTCGCCTGCTCAGCAGTTCTGCGTCCCTCTGCAAAACTGCCCACCTGAGCTGCCACGGAACTAAAGCGTATCTGAGAGCCACCTGGTAAGGAGCCCCTTACCCCTCCTGAGCTTCTGTCACAGCTCTGTCCAGTTAATCAAGGCCTGTCATCCTCAGGGCCTCAGTGGCCTCAGGTAAAGGAACCCAAGACCATTTTGGCTGACAGAATTTCCAGGGCTTTGACAGCTATCTTATCCCACGCCATGGGAGATAGGATCCACCCCGATTCTCCACCTTTTAAAAAGATGTTATCAGCTTAGGGGCTGCTGGGTGGCTCAGTCAGTTAAGCGTCCAACTTCAGCTCAGGTCACGATCCTGGGGTGGTTGGATCAGGCTGTGTCGGGCTCTGTGCTGAGCTTGGAGTCTGCTTGGGATTCTCTCTGCCTCTCTCCTCTTCCCCTCTCCCCCACTCAAGCGCGTGCCCTCTCTCTCTCTCTCTCAAATAAAAACAAAAACAAAAACAAACTTAATAAGAGCTAATGTACATGAGGCATTTTACAATTCCCAAAGCACTTTTACATTTGTCAGGCTATGTCAGATGAACAGCAGCTCCAGGAAGTAGGCCTTACTGCCATGCCTTCTGAGCCCTGAGGTTCAGCACTGTTGACAGGACTACCATGTAGGCACATCTTTGATACTACAGAATATGCAATATTCAATATGCATATTCAATATGTGCATATACACTATATATATATATATGTTCTTTTTTCTATTTATAGATATATGAATATATAGTATAGTATGCACACACATCAAAGATGTGCCTATATGTTTTATATTCATAACTTATTGAATACTCCCAAATCCACATTTTTACCCATGGTTCACAAACAATATGCTAAGCCCAGATCTGTTTGTACCAGTGCTCATGTCCTTTCCAGGGCATCTCACAACCTGGGTTAAAATGCACTCATTCTGGGAGCATCAGGAGAATGAGCCTCGTTGGCCATTTTCTCTTCAATGAGAAGGGACTTACTGGAACTTTCTAGTGACGGCAGATGGCCTTCTTCACTGTGTGCTACAGGCCAGCCAGGATCCAGGCATCTGTGAGTCCTGCGCCACACTGGCTGAGTGGCTGACATTTGTTCTAGAATCTCTAAAGTTTGTCTTTCTCCAGCTGGCTGTGAAGATAGTGTTTTGATAGCGCTGAGAGCATCTTAGAGAGAAGAGACAAGCAAAGCAGAGGGCTGGCTCTAGCTTTCCTTCTGCTGTGTCCTTTAAATATCAGTGCTTGACCTTGAAGCTCCTTGAGGGGCGTGCTGCTACCTTGCTATGTCCACCATGTTCCCAGAGTGGCTATGAGCTCATGGTGTGCTGCTCAGAAGAGACTCATCACACAGATATCAGACTGATGCTGTTCTCATGGCCTCTCCCGACATCATTGTGTCTGTATCCCATGGACCTCTTCCAGGATAGTCACTTCCCAGGAAGAACTGTCTAGAAAGTTTCAATCTCCAGCTACTAGACACACCCAGGTTCACAGTTTGGTTTTTGACTTACTGAGAATATTGAGGAAATAGGAAATACCCTATCACAGGGCTTCTCAGCCTCAGCAGTACTATATCTGGGGCCCAGCAAGTCTTCATGGTGTGTTGGGGGGCCATCCTATGCATTGTAGAATCTTCAGCAGCACCCCTGACCCCTGCCCACTAAATGCCGGTAGCACTCATACCCAGAGTTGTGACATTGCCACGTATCCCTGGTTGGGGGTGGGGGCAAAATCACCCCCGTTGTGGACTTTGCTCTGCTGTTAAATGGATGATTATGGTTGTTTGGGCTGAATGCGGCCCCCTCTGGATTGGTTGGTTTACATGGAAGGGCACCAGTTGCTTGCTATGCACAGGAGTCAGCAGGGCCCCAGACGTTGAAGCATGAGAATAAAAGGACATGCTTAATGCAGGAATCTCAGGCAAATCCTTTTACATCCCTGAGCCTTGGTGGCCTTGTCGGTAAAATGGGGCACCAGTAGACATTTCATGAGAGTATTGTCAGGGTTAAATGAAGTACCACATGCAAAGTATATGGCATAATGCCTAATACATGGGAAACGTTCAATAGATGTTCGTTTCCTTTTCATCGGCCTTTTCTCCCCTCAAGGATTTCTTCCTGAAGGATGAAGGGATAAATGTTGGCTCCCAGAGAATTTTCCTTTCCCACATCTAGGGCTAGAGGTGGGCACTTGTGATGGCTGGTGGGGTCAGAAGCCCCTTTCCCTATGGGCCCTCTTAGAAATCAGAGGATACTGTGGGCTGTTTTATGAGAAAAATACCCACACAATTTTGCACATAGTTTCAGAAGGAGCAGACAAAATAGCTGCCCTGCCCTTGGAACATATGGGCAAAACAGGGAGGGGAGGCACCTAGGTGGTTCAGCCGGTTGAACATCTGATTTTGGCCCAGGGGGTGATCTCTCAGTTTGTGAGTTCAAGCCCCACATGGGGCTCACTGCTGTCAGCTCTGAGCCAGTTCTGGACCCTCCACCTCCCTCTCTCTCTGCCCCTGTCCCACTTGTGCTCTCTCTCAAAAATAAATACACATAAAAAAGAGGAAGTAAGAGTAAGAGATAAAGTCTATCAAGGTGGTGGGGGAAATGCTAAGGTAGAAAATAAAGCATGGAAGGAGGCACTGGCGGGGCAGTGTGGGGGGGGAGCTGCAGTTTCCAGTGTGGTGGTCAAGGATGGCCCCGCTGAGAAGCTGATCTTTGAGTCAAGGGCTCCATGAAGCACTTGGATATCTGGGGGAATGGCATTTCAGGCAGAGGGAGAGCAAGTGTGTGCGCCCTGAGTTGGGGGTATGCCAGGAGCACATCTGGGGCCAAGGGAGTGTGAGGAGCTGTGGGAGGTGACCCCCTAGGGAGAACAAGTAGCTATCTCAAGTAGGGCCTTGCATGAAGGCCTGATGCCGTGAAAGGAACTTAGATTTGCACCCACTGGAGAAGGGAATTACTGAAGGGCACAGAAGAGAACGGACAGGTTACACTTGTAACTCCCAGGCTGTATCATGTAGGGCCCTGAAGTCCTTTTAAAGGACCTATCATGGCATTAACACCAAACAAGATGGCGTGTCAGTCCAGATAGGCTAGTCATGCTGCAGTGGAGGATACCCCAACAATTCCGGTGGCTTAAAATGTTGATTCATTTCCTGCTTGTTGCAGTATGTCTATCACAGGTCGCGGGTGGAGCAGCCTGTTTTTGGAGCATGGGAGAGCCTGGCTTCCTACCTGGAAGTGACACCCATACTTCTGCTCATGTTTCCCTGGTCAGAGCAGCCACAGGCGGGAACTGGAGCTGAGCAGGGCAAGAATGCATATCCTCCCATGGGAAAGGTGCTGAAAATCAGGCACCATGACTGCCTATTGTGCCTGCAGGGCCATGCAGAGGGGCATACTTTAGCTTAGTCACTTTGGCTGCATAATGAAGAGATTTCTGGGACGAGAGCAGGTACAAGGAAATGAGTTTGGAGGCCATGCCAACATAGAATAGAGATGTCACTGCTTCTGCACATACTGGGACACTCAGACAAGGCCTTCCAGGGGTGAGTCCTCAGTTTGGCAAGCCCACAAACTTGACTTTGTGCTCACAGAGATGATCAGAGAGCTGCCACACAGTAACCAAACTGATAAGAAATTGATGTATAAATCTGAATGCTTGTTCATTAATCTGTGGGTATGGATGAGGAGACATACCTATCCCGGTGTTTAAAAAAGGAATCTGATTGGGGTGCCTGGGTGGCTCAGTCAGTTAAGTGTCCAATTTTGGCTCAGGTCATGATCTCACTGTTCGTGAGTTCGAACCCATGTCAGGCTGCACTCACAGCATGGAACCTGGAGCCTGCTTGGGATTCTCTGTTTCCCTCTCTCTCTGCCCCTCCCCCCTTTCAAAAATAAGTATATATATATATATATACGTATATATATATATATATATATATACGTATATATATATATATAAAGGAGTCTGAGTTTCGGAGTTAGGCAGGTCTGCGTTGAAATCCTAGTTCCATGATTTCTTAACTACCTGATATGGAAAAGTTCCTTAGCCTGTGAGCCTTAGTCTCCCCCATCTTCAAATCAGTCCCCTGCTTCAGATATATTTGTAGGAAAGAATAGTTGAGTTAATTCTGTCACATGCTTAGCACAGAGTCTGGGCCAAGGTAGCTGTTCAGTAAAGGGAAGAGATCGTCATTATTGAAATCTTTATTAGAGATTAGCAGATACCGATCAGCCTGGATACAAAGGCAATAAAGAGGTATTTCCTATAAACCATGGTAAAATGATTTTCTACAACAGAGATCACATCTGTAGTGGCCAAATTTGATTTCTGTCCTCCTTGTCCCATCCCTCTGATGTTAAAGAGCTTTTTCTTCAGCCAAGGTATAGTATGGTCTTTGTATAGATGTATAGATGTACATCTTTGTATAGATGTCGGTTTTCCTGACACCTTCCAGTCTTTCCTTCCTATGTTTGTATCAGGCTACTTTGATTGCCCTTGGGTTTTTCCACATTAACTCAGCCACAAACATCTGTCAGTCCTGAGGGTTACATCCACAGATGGTGGATGCCATCTTCTATTTTGACCCTTCTTAAGGATCAGTCTGGAAATATCAAGGGTGTCTTAAGGCCACCCCATGTGGTAACCTCATGTAGGAATCACACCCTCTCCAAACACAGAAGTGTGATGAAAATGAGGGTGTCAATGCTTGCGAGTGACGGAAATGGGAAGAAAATGGTCAGATCTTCAATTATTTACCATGAATGTATTTTTAGTGAAACTTTAAAAAGGAGATTGGTTCCTTGGTTGCTTTCACATCAAGTCTACTAAGTATAATTCTAAGTCTACTAAGTATAATTCTGACTGTAGCACAGTAGCACATCTGGTTTGCCTAGAAGTGCAGTGTTGGAATAAAGAGGACAGCCTTATGGGGCTCATCTAATATGCAATGAGGCCCACTGAATTCTTCAAGAAGGATAATAGGTCCTGCCAAGTGATATGCTGGTAAATGCTTAACAACCAGCTCTTAGCAGAATTGGAGGAACCCTGGTCTGTAGCAGTTGCCAGTTTCTGTGGTGTAAATATTCCCACCATGCCTATTTCAAGCCTCCAACATGACATCAGCCAGCCTGCAAAATCCCTGCAAATTTAACAATTGGATGCCATGAGCCAGGATGCGCTGGCTTGAACATGCTGATCATGCCTGAGGAGTGAGATAATCCCAGGAATCATTGTTAGCACTCTTGCTTCCCACCTGTGTAACTTTGGCTAGGTTATTCAACGTCTTTGAGCCTGGCTCACAGGAGGCATCTGTGAGGCTTATTTCCTTCCTCTAGTGGTTGCCGGCATAGGAAAGTAGCTTTGTACCCATGCTTCCTTGCTGTGCCTCCTGGGTGGAGGTGAGGACAGGAGACAGGCAGGAATGTTTAGACAACCTTGCACACAGCTGCTCCATCTTTTTCCTGGGAGCATTTCCAAGAAGAAACGAAGCTTTTTAAAAATGTAGGAAGATAGAGGGAGGTTGGATGGGTGGAAAGTGAAGTATTGCCCATCTAAAAGGAACTCGGTGTGGAGAAAATACACAGGGGGAATTGAGGAGCAGATGGTTGACTTTCCCCAAACATTAACTTCAGGGAAGAGGGGAAGGTTGAAAGAGGTTAATATTGACCTTGATGTGCAGGTAGACAAATAGCCAGTTGAGCATGTTTCTTGGTTTGGGGAACCTCTAGGGGTACAATACCATGCAAATTAGGTGAGTATGTAATGTCAGAACATGGCTGCAGTCACATTGAAGTCTCTTAACTTCAAACTCAGTTTCCTCACCTGTAAAATGGGAGTAATAGCCCAGCAAAGAAAGGATACCATAACTAGGGGAATAGCTAATGGCCCAGCGTGAAGGACAGAGGGGCTCCAAATGCCAAATGTCACACAGAGGCAGGAGAAGAGATTAGTCGTCTGCGTAGAGGAATTGGTTGGTGACTTCCAAGAGAGCTCTCCATTGAGATTGGAGGTCAGGAGTCAAGGGAGCAAGGAGAGTACCCTCAAGAAGTTTGGAGAAGAGACAAAGAAAGGTGGGATCTCATTGGCAGAAAATGCAGGGTCCTGAGAGCTAGTGTTTGTAAGATAAGAGGAACTTGACTGTGGTTATATGCTGATGGGAAGGAGCCAGGAGAGAGGGAGCTGGGAGCGGCAGGGCCGACTCTTCCTACCCCTGCTCTATCCTGTGCTTAGCGCCCTTTCCATCCCTCTTCTGAGTGTTTCTCCACCATGTGATTTAGTGGTGGAACGGAGCACTGCGGCAGAAAGGTTGGAGACGGCAGGTGCTGAAGACCTGGGTGTGCATGTCCTACCTGGCAAAACCAAATCCTGCTGTTGCCCCCTCCGTTCTTGCTCAGAAAGTCTTGTGGCCATCTCTAGATACCCCTGGAGGTTCTCAAAGTACTCCTCAAACCCACATGCTATGTTCTCCCTGTGAGATACTGTAGTGTTCTGGTTTCTCCTTCCAGTTTCCTTTCTGCTGATGTATTGGGGCTCCCACTTGCTGGCCCCTTGGTGCAGCCCTGCCCTGATCATGGCCCTGCTTCAGTTTGTCATATCTCAGCTTCTCTACCTCACCCTGGTGGCTGGGCCCTCCCACTGCCCTGATCCCTTCCACTGCATTGCATCTTTCCTCCTGATTCAGCCACTTCATCTGCTGCTTGCCCTCTGATTTTAGAATCCCATCCTTCCCCAAACACCATATCACTATGCTTTTCACACGATGGGATATCCATACTCACAGCTTTTGTTTTGTTCCCCAACTGGCAACCGTTCAACTGACAGTGACCCTTGGATATTGCATTGATGCCACCAAATTGGGCCTTCCCTGATGACTAGGGCTAGTCAACTGCAGATTGGTTGCAACTGGTAAGGGGTGTCCCACTGCAGATTGCAGCCTTTCATTCTCTGTTCTGTTGGTCATAAGGTGTGGCCATTCCATTTCTGGAAATCTTAAACCCTGGCTCCAGTGATCAGAACCTGAAGGCCCCTCTCCCAAGCTTTTCTCAGAGGGAGTGGCTTCCTAGGAGGCGCCAGCTTAGTGACTTCCTAGCTGATAGAGCTGGACTCCAGGCAGCTCAGTGGGCCAACCGCAAGCCCCGCCTCCTGGTCTGCACCACTAAAAGTGAGCTAGCTGTGAAGGTCACTGCCCAGAACTTGTCACAGCCAAACGTGAGGTGTTTAACAATTTCCAGTCTGATCTTTGGAATGTAGAAACGGATCGGGCCATAGTGGAAGCAAATCATAAAGCTCCCCAGCCTGTCTGAGAATTTCACCGGGGGCCACAAGGCCCCTTCCAAGGCTGATTCCTGTGGGCTTGGGTCCTGGCCAAGATAATGCATTGACTTTTGGATTGACCTCAGGTGAGACAGAAATCTTCTAGTGAGCCACAGCAGTGAGGGAAAATCTTGCACCTCTTCCCTCTGCAATGGAATACACTGTAGGCCTTTGAAGATTAATCACTTGACAGAGGGAAAGCCATCTCACCAGAACCACCTCTTTACTTGTGGTTTGAATGTTACTCTCCTGAGGAAGGTAGACTAGAATGCAAATTTGGTTTTTAGCTCCAAAATCAAGGACGTCTCTCAGATACCCACGGCTACTAACTTCTTGTCCACTCAGCAAAAGATTCAAATCCTTTGTACCCAGAGAACCTAGACTTTCTATCCTGTCACCTCACCCAGCCCCCTTCTGAGGCCATGTCTGGAGGGCCCGTTAGTACAGTGGTTACTTTCAGGGCCACTGGAGTCAGACTCTGAGTTTGAATCCTGACTCTACTTCTTGATAGATGTATGTATTTTGAAAAATGTCTTGGGGCACCTGGGTGGCTCAGTTGGTTGAGCACCAACTTCAGCTCAGGTCATGATCTCATGGTTTGTGAGTTTGAGCTCTGAGTCAGGGTCTGTGTTGGCAGCTCAGAGCCTGGAGCCTGCTTAGGATCCTGTGCCTCCTTCTCTCTCTGCCTCTCCTCCACTCACACTCTGTCTCTCTCTTCCTCTCTCTCTCTCTCAAAAATAAAATAAACATTAAAAAAACCTTAAGTTTCTTCATCTAAAAAATGTAATTAGAGCACTGTATTAGTTTTCTAGGGCTGCTGTAATAAAATACCACAGGCTGGGTGGCTAAAACAACAGACCTTTATTTCTTCCCTGTTCTAGAGGCTGGAAGTCTAAGACCAAAGTGGAGACAGTCTTGGTTTCTCTGGAGGCCTCCTTTCTTGGCTTGCAGATGGCCACCTTCTCCCTGTGTCCTCACATGGCCTTTCCTATGTGTGAGCACATTCCCTGGTGTTTCTGTGTGCCCAAATCCCCTTTTCTTATAAGAACACAAGTCGGATTGGATTAGGGCCACCTCTCATGATATCATTTAACTTAACCACCTCTTTAAAGGCCCTGTCTCCAAATGCAGTCACGTTCTGAGGTGCTGGGGATTAGGGGTTTGACATGTGAATTTTTTTGTGGGAAGGATGACACAGTTCAGCCTATAAGAAGTACCTACATCACAAGGTTCTTCCAAATAAGATAATGTACATGCTCAGTGAATCATGCTGTGTTCTCTGGGACAGTCAGGTACACTGTTAAGGAACACATCTGTCTGGCACTCTCTCCCTCCCCCACCCCGGTTGAGCCCCCAGAATGAACTGGCTTCCCTGAAGCACCTTCTGCTGACAGTCCTTCAAGGAAGAGATGCCGTTAGAGTCCTGTGGGTTTGTGAGGCCACAGGCTTTGTCCAGTGAAATGATGCAAAGGTGGCAAGTCATGAGACATTTAATCCCTTGACCAAGCGTAACAAATGTGCCAATGTCACAGATGGGGTCCAGACAAGTTTCTTGGAGGTGAGTTGATAACAAGTGTATCTAATGGCTTCTACCATTGGTTCCTGAGCCCTCAGAGGACAAGTGTTTCTCTGTGTTGAGCATCTAGTGAGAAACTCAAGTCCCAAATGGCTTCCTAAAATGGGCCTGTTTTTTCTGGGCTCCACTCAGGATGTACTCAGCCTACTAACTCTGGACCCAAAAAATGTGTCTGGAGCTTTGCACAGAACAGGGAGTTCTTTGGTGAATGTGGTGAATTATAAGGTAGCCACACCCAGACATTCCTTCTTTCAAAGGATCATCTTTGTCAATGCTGCTGGCAGAGAGAGCGGGGCAGGCTTGTCATGGAATGATGACCCCATTCATGTTTCTTCCTGTCCCTGCTTGCCATGCTCAGGCTCTGAAGAGAAGAGAGGTCCCAGACAAATGCACTCTTTTTGGTCTTGGGCAGGACCTCTGCCCTGGGCACCCTGCACATGAGCCAAATGTCAGAAGTTCCCACCTTCCCTTTTCCCTTTAACTCAGAGCATTTGCACAATGCCAAGGATGTGGCCTGGCATTCAAGGCCCTGAAGGACAAACAACTTGGTGTTAGAACAGACACCTGCTATTAGAGAAGGTTGATGGCCTTTATGACCTCAGTAAAGGCACTACCTGGTGGAGGGTCGAGCTGACAAAGGGATAGGATGCAGAAAAAATGGAGTGTTGGGACCAATATGAAAAGGCAGGCAGAGAGCTGTGCTGTGGGCCTAACATTACTGTCAGTAGTTGGGTAATCTTGGGCAAGGCACCCACATGCCTGTACTTCTGCATCCTGTCGAATGAGTGGGTTGAAGTGGATAGTCCATGAATCTCCCTGTGGATATTCTGTTTGGTGATATACAATATACCAAATTGGGACAGATAAGGCAGAGAGTTAAGACTGGGGTTGGGCATCAGCTGACAAGCAGCCCCAGAGCCAAGTGCTCAGATGTGTCTCCCATGTGACTGTGTCCCAAGTCCTCCTTATAATTAGCATTAATGTCTTATGATGTTTGGGGAGCATTCATATTGTATTCTAGAGAGCAACTCCAGTAGCATTGACCAAGATCCAAGGCAGTGTCTGGGTCAGCTCAGAGGGAAGCAGTTTCTGTAACAATTCATGATGGGTGGAGCAGGAACAGAACTCAGACCTCAAAGCCACAGGGACAGATCAGGAAATGGCAGAGGTAACCCAGAAGATAGAATAATGGGGAACAATTGTATTTGGCTTTGCTATGTGAGATTGATGGACATTTGAATTCCTGTTTATTCATATTTGGCATGGACGGGCTAATGTCACAACACACAGAATATCGAGATCAGCATGGTGAAGGCTGAGGGGCTGTCCTACTTCTGAACCCCACGTCTGTTCAAAAGCACACCCAGAGTAAGACTGAATGAGACCACGCTCCGGCAAAAGATAAGCTGCTTTTTCTTATTTCTCCAGCTTGGCACTCATGTTTTTCTTTTGAACTGGGGGAGTAATACATTCTGATTTATTAGAAGGAACAAAAAAAAAAATCAAGGCTTCTTCCCATTCAGTTTCTGTAGAACTCCCATCTGATTATTAAAGGTCAGCTGTACCACCAAGATTATTAACAGCAAGAAATGAGTTTACCAGGAGAGGGTTTGATGTCACAAAGATGTTTAAAAGGAACTTTCTGATGATGCTCCAGTATTGATAATAAGCCTGGCACAGACTGCTGAGATGATTGCGTATTCCCTGCCCTCCAGAAACCTACAGCCTAAATCATGTGACTCCCAAAGCACCCATTCTCCTCCCTGCCTAGTGCACCAGACAACATAAACACAGGAGGCTCTAAAACGTTAGCATGACCACTGTGACGTGGCTGTGGAGCACACATGGTCTTAGCAGATGCCGGTGGGAATGCCCTATGCATACAAAGGGCAGAGCAAGACACACAGAGTATCATGTTCAGAACTTTCCAGAAAGGTGAGAGGAAACTGTTAGGTGTTTTCAAGATTGGCTTTCAAAATTGCTATGGTTTCTCCCCTGTTTGCTTTCAATCTTGGTTGCTATTATTATGAAAGCAACACATACTCCTTGCAACAGTTGACAGTCTGGGGGTTTTTTCTAGGTTCACGCCAACATAATGGTTTTTGTTATCGCACTATATTGTTCTGCAAGCTGTGAACCTGAGCGTCTCTCAGGTTGGAAGGAAGCTCCGTGAGGTGGGTGAGGAAGGTGGATGCAGGGAGGGTGTAAAATGACTTTGACTCTTCACTGGGGCTTGGAGGGGAGTGGGGCGGTGAGCAGGGCCCAGGGAAAGACAATTCAAAGACTACAGGGCTGGGGCAGTTTAATGAGTCACTTGATGAGACAGTATTCAAGACCTCAACCAAATTTAATTGCATTTAGTTCTGAAATCTGAGGAGAAAGGAAAAATGGAGGCTCCAGATGGTCGGAGTGGAGAACACATGTGAGAGACTAGGGGTGATGGGGAGTCTCGCCTGAGAGGAGATCACATGGTAATACCTGACTAATAGCTGGTTGCTTGTGCGTGGGTCAGAGACTCCAGTAACTATTTGTTGTGTTCAGTTTGATTCAGTTACACATACCAAATAGGTAGCATTATTAATAAAATTGCTCCATAATGATTGAAGTATCACTGAAATGCAGGGGAATGATGAACAGCGGTGCTGAGTGGAAAAGGCATTTCCAAAGCATGAGCAACACTCCTAAGTTAGGACAGATACCAGAGAAGCATGGGCCTCCAAGTCAAGGCTTCGGAGAACTTGGAGCCATGCTGGGGTGGGGAAAGCAGCAAGGACTGAGTGAGAATGAGAGAGAAAGGAGTGAATGAGAAAGGCAGCCACCCAGACAGAAGATCCCAGGGCTTTTGGTCAAGGTGGCCTTAGGCAGCGGATGGAGAAGCTAAATGCAAAGCTTCAGTTAAGATGCATTGGGTGAGCTGATGAAAAGGTGGGAGAGATGCCAGTGTCTTCCCAGAGGAGAATAGTTGTGCAACTTGGGGCAATGAGCAAGCTGTCAGTCTTCACCATCAGTGATCCCTTCTACGGCTCCTCTAAGAGCACAGGCTGCTGGTGACAGGGACACCAACCCTGGCCACATGTCAGTGTGCAACAAGGATCCCCCACAAGCTCGTGATCCCTTCAGACAGAACACGTGCCACCCGACCCACAGCAGATGCAAGGAACTGCCACGGTGGCTCCAGTTCTTGGCTTCCCGGGCAAGGCACATCAGCCTCAGCCTTCACTCTTGAGTTGTGAGTCCCCAGAAATTCTGGACTGGGGCCTTAAAACTAAAAGTTGATCTCAAAAGTTGTCAGTTTAGGGAACATCTATAGCCTCTGTGGCCCGTTCCTGATTATGTGTTTCTTTCTCCCTCCTCCTTTAGACTTCGGTGTGTGTGGGCATCTCCTTGGCCAACAGCCCCACTGTGCCCCATGTGGGATGTCCAAGGTTTTGACTGTGTGGGTTTGTGTCTTTCTGGCAGGTGTCTCCTCTGTGACTTCCCTGATGTCCCTGGCTTGGGTGCTAGCCTCCTATCACAAGCTGCTGCGGGACTCCAGGGACGACAAGAAGAGTATGAGCTACAGAGGGGCCCTCATCCACCTCTTCTGGCGCCTCTTCACCATCTCATCCAGAGTTATCTCTTTTGCCCTCTTTGCTTCCATATTCCAGCTCTACTTCGGGATCTTCGTGGTGGTTCACTGGTGCGCCATGGCCTTCTGGATCATCCATGGCGGAACAGACTTCTGTATGTCCAAGTGGGAGGAGATCCTCTTCAACATGGTGGTAGGGATCGTGTACATTTTCTGCTGGTTTAACGTCAAGGAAGGGCGGACTCGATATCGAATGTTTGCATATTATACGATAGTGTTGACCGAGAATGCTGCCTTGACGTTCCTTTGGTATTTTTACAGAAACCCGGAGACCACTGACTCCTATGCGGTGCCAGCACTGTGTTGTGTCTTTATTAGCTTTGTGGCTGGGATCGCATTGATGCTCTTATATTATGGTGTGCTGCATCCCATGGGGCCGCGAGTTAAGATTTTGGCCAGCTCCTGTTGTGCCGAGCTGCTCTGGGGCATCCCTCTGCCCCCCGATGTTGAGCCCATGGCGCCTCAGACCCCTGGGTACCGGGGGACCCAGGTCACGCCTACCAGAGCCGTAACAGAACAACAGGAGGATCTCACGGCTGACACTTGCTTGCCCGTTTTCCAAGTGAGACCCATGGGGCCCTTGACCCCGTCGGGGCGTCCTTACCACCCAGAAGGGCCCCTCATTAAGATTGACATGCCAAGAAAGAGATACCCAGCTTGGGATGCTCATTTTGTAGACAGGAGGTTGAGAAGGACTATTAACATTCTGCAGTATGTCACCCCCACCGCAGTAGGCATTCGGTATCGAGACGGACCGCTC
The DNA here is from genome assembly GCF_018350195.1 of Panthera tigris. Classification (NCBI taxonomy): domain Eukaryota; kingdom Metazoa; phylum Chordata; class Mammalia; order Carnivora; family Felidae; genus Panthera; species Panthera tigris. Next base: position 51,830,450 of record NC_056663.1, on the reverse strand, counting down.
CTTTATGAGTTGCTACAGTATGAGTCTTCACTCTAAGAGCATCTTGACCCAAGTTGAGAAGGGAACTTAAGTTTGGGTTGTGGTAAACACCGCTTACAAGAAATATAACCCTCCCTTTCCCCAACACACAGAACCACCACCACCACCACCACCACCACCACCATCACCACCACCACCAATGCTACAAAAAACAAAAAAGAAAATAAGTCACAACCCCTTCAGATAAGCTTTCTTTCCAGTCGCTGTATGTATACAAAGATATTCTCTATGTTTTGTAAGTAAAAACAAAAAGAAAACTTTTCTTTTGTTTTTTACACATAAGAAACAGTATTGAAAAATCCCACACTATGGTTCATAGGGTGGAGAAGGAGGAGTTGTCTCCACTCCAAAAGAAAAACAAAGTTTTATACCTTACACCAAGTGTAGATCATTTACGGGATTGGTGCTGATTGAAAGAACAAAACAAAACAAAACAAAACAAACAAACACAAACAAACAAACAAACAAAAAAACCTTCAACTGCCTTATGCCCTTAGGTGCTGAGTTTCATTAAGTACTGTCACGTTTTCTCATGCAAAACTCTCTGGTGATTTTTGCACCAGGAGAGGGAAAATTAAACAATCAAATGAAACAAATCTAGAAACAAAACAAAAACCAACCAACAAAAAATCACAAAGCAATCATTCTTCCTATCTGATTATTTGTATTGAACAAAACAAATTTACCAAAAGCAAAGGCATAAAAACCCCTCCTTCTTTTTGGTTTCTCTCCCAGTCTCCTGTCCTTGCCCCTAATTAATCAGCGCCTTCTAGGAGCCAAAGTCTGGCTGTTTGAAACTCAAATGGCTGGAGAAGCTACTTGAAGGTTGACTATGTGCCATTTTAGCATTCACCCACTGAGAATCACATTTGTTTCCTGGTGTAAAGCAACACAGAACAAAACAAAAAGCCACCCCAATAATTCTGTAAGAACAGGAAATTCTAAAGCAAATTAAAGGAGATTTCCATTTCTGTAATCAAAGAACATCAGTAATAATAAAACTCAGCATAGTAGCAAAAAGAATGACATCAATTTAAAGGCACAATACTTAATCAGTGACCGGCAAAAAATGATTTGTTCTGTCATTTTAAGGCCGTGAAAGGTATACATTTATCACATGTGATATTGTGTAAGGCCTCTTCTGTTTCCATTTGGTGGGAAGCCTTAAATTGATCTGGAAAGAATTCTTCATTTTTCATTTGTGCTTTTTAAAAATATTAACAAAAGAGGAAAATTAGAATATAAAAAAAAAAGTCAAATTGTAATAACTGACCCATTTCAAAGACTGTTTGGTGCTTCTGTCTTTCACCATTGTGGTTGGCTGAAAGTCATTCAGCTCACTTGGTGCATCTGGGTTGAGTGGGAAATTTTGTGTGTGTAGTGAGTGTGTGTGTGTGTGTGTGTGTGCATGTGCGTGTGTGTGCCCATAGCACACATCTATGTGTGTGTATGTGTCTGCTGCAAAGTCTTGCCAGAAATGTAGAAAACTGATACAAGACAGACTCTGGGTATGGCTGAGGTGGAGTATAAGGGTGCTGGGGAGTGGGAGCAGGGACAAGGGAATGGTGCTTGAATATCAGCCCCTGTCTGGATGGCGAGACTCATACCAGCAGCAATACTCTGGGTCTTAGAGGCACGTCATTTGGGTGAAGATGTGATTCAATTATTTATTTTCATGTTGTACCAAGTTGAATTTCTGGAGGTGTTGCAAGTATGTTCAACCATTTTTAAATGTTATTTTTCAAAAAGTATTGCTCCTGTAAGGAATATTCTGTTCTAGGGCATCTTTTCAATCCCATTGTATCTCTACTTGGGCACAAAAAAAAAAAAAAAAAAAAAAAAAAAAAGGAAAAGAAAAAAAATCACAAAAAGAAAAAAAAATCTCCACAAAAAAGATATATATATATATATATATATATATATATATATAAAACTCTGTGTATGTGTGTGTATATACACATATATATATGTATATGTGTATATACACACACAAAATTTTTCGGTAAATACTGTTTGTCTTTGTTGTGTGGAGCTGCAATTTTTTTTTTTTTTTTTTTAATTCCAGATATAACTGTTTAGGGTGCAAGACCTCACATTGAACTATTCTCAAAAGAAGTTCAAAACCTGAGGAATTTTTTTATGTTTGTGGGGTTTTTTTTAATTATTATTCAAAGAGGCTTCTCCTTTCCACCCCCTTTATTATTTATCTAAAGCTGTTTTAAAAAAAAAGAGAAAAGAAAAAAAAAAGAACAAGTTTTAAATTTTCTTTCAGTTGTAAACTGGATGCTCCTTTTTTTGTTCAGGTCCCTTTGATTTCCTTTATTATTACTAAACTTAGCAGCGCTGTCCTGTCCCTCTCCCTGACTCGGTTGTCTCCTCAGGTCCTTCCTGGCAGAAAGGAGGAAGGGAGGAGAGGTGCAGAGAGCCTGTGGCCCTCGTGCCCATCCGTCTAGGAAGCATGATGCACAGAGCACACCCAGGCCTTGGCAAAGACCAGCTATGCGGGACTGTCTCCGCCCATCCAAGGGACAGGCCCATGGGCCACTCAGTAGTTAATTGGGAATTCCAATCTGGTCAGCGGTGCTTTCCTTTTTATTCTGCTTCCCTGCCGAGGGTTTATCTGCTGCTTACTCTGCTGAGGCCGGAAGAGGTGAGGCCATTTGAGAGGGGCCATCCCATCCTGGCTTGCTATAGTCCTAACTCTTGTCTGCCTCGGCTCTGGGGCCGTGTGTGCCTAGAGCCCTATAGACGTCCATCACTGGAGCAATCCTAGACATTGTCCCCCGTGCATCCCTTTGGGACCTCTGCCACTTTGGCTTGTTTGCCTGTCCTTTCTCTTTCTGTTTCGTTTTGATACAGTCACAGGCTTTAATTTGCCACCTGTATTCTACTACTCCACATTTAGCATGTGCGCACATGAGTGTGTTTGCGTGTGTGTGTGTGTGTGTGTGTATTTATGTTTACATGCAAATGAGAAAATTACCAACATTTGTGGACCTGGAGCGCCAAAAGTTGGGGTGACAACTTCCAACTCAGGGAGGGCCCTCTGGGGTCTTAGCCACTGGGAGCAAATGAGAAGACCACAGGGCATTTCAGAAATCCTTTCTTTCCATCTCTATTGGACTGGGCTCCACAAGACTCAGGCAGGAGAGCACACTTATCCCGTGAAATGTTACTCCCCACCTCTCCATCATGCCGGTTACTTTCCTAATGATGAAAATGAAAATATGCATTATGAGCAGTAGCAGGGAAATCTGTCTTGGCATAGGGACAGAAGAAGGAAGAAAAGTCTGGAAAGAAGTAGAAAACATGGGAGAGGGGCAGGGACACATGAAGAGAATGAACAGAGGAGAGTTTTCATTTGCCTTCTCAGTACCATCAGCCAATAGCAGGTCCTTAAGTTTTCCAATCCCCTGGACACCCTCTGGCCACTAGTCCCAACCAGCAGGTCCCCTTGGGTCTTCTCCCCGCCTCCAGTTGCTTCTGGGGCTGCTGGTGGCTGGCGGAATGCACACATTCCCCTGCTCAGAGCCACCCCTGGGAGGTCTGTCTCCTTACCCGGAAGACATTGGTTCTGAAAACCCAGACCCTTCAGGCTGCTCTGTGGCAGAATCACTCAGTGAGCAGTGGTGGCCTCATCCCACACTGGGAACCTGCTTTTAGTCTGCCATTTGCCTGAGCGCCTGGCAAACCTCTTAAGGGCTATGCTGCCCCAGCTGCCCCCCAGCAGAGTGCTTGATGAAGACTAATTAACTCTCTATATTTAGTTCTGGTGGGAGATGAGCACACTGTACAAGCAGCTGTAGAATAAAATAGGAAGGTAATCTCCTTTCTTTACTTACTGCCACTCCCCCCATCAAATCTGCCCACAACCCCCCATAGAACTTTGGCTCTTCATTCTCAGAAATATGTACTATCTCTAAAATCTGGCTGATTTTGTTAGCATCCTTTCTGCAAGTTCTGTTTCTCCCTTGCTCAGGGAGTGTGCCTTTTCTCTGGGCCTCGGAATGAAAAGAAACCTCGTTCTCCTCAGATAATATTAAGGTGATGTCCCTGAGCTCATTGCCACAAACCTGTGACATCCCAAGTAGGAATGTCATGTCTCTTTAGACCATGAGGAGGGGAGCTAAGAGGGTTTAATTTATCAGATGAGCCCCCACTGGCCTCACTCACCCCCCAAAGTTTCTCCTATCTCAAACACACCTCTCCACTCTGTCTCCAAAAGGTTCACCTTGTTCTGAACAAGTTGGGCAGGGGTGCTATGGGGAACAGGCACCATCTCTCTTAATGGCACATGCTGCCAACATGTCCCTTTCCAGTCAAGGAGGACACTTCCTTATGGCCCCAGGGGCTTCCCCACTCCTGCCAGATCCCCCTCACTCTACCTCCCCAGGCACAAATTCAGTCAATAAATACTCTATGGCCCTGGTGGCCTAACTTACCATCACCTTCATAGCCATGGCCCCTCTGAGTCTAAGAATGGCTTAAAAGAGTACAAATATACCTGTCTGGACCATGGTCATGAGGATGATTCTATTGGCCTTGTGGCATCTCATGCCATAGGCAACAGACCCTATGCCACCCAATTGGAGCCTTATTCCTAGAAAAATTTACAGGTTTTTAAAAAACACCAAATGAGATCATTTTCTCAAGTCTCCCTCTACTTTTACCCCCTCCCACACAGTCATAGTGGCAGAAGCAGAGGTTTCTGATGCTGATCTTGTTTGGAGGACCTCTTAATGGACATGGTCCTGCTCCTCTGTATACACAGAAACTTCTTTCCCTGTGTTTATGTGCCTGATAGAGCATACCTCCCCTTTCCTTGTCTACTCTGCTCCTGGGGATGGAGGGATCTATAATAAGCCCCAAGCCCTGATGCCCCTAGACTGTAGCAAAATTTTCTCCATTACCTGGGAACAGATGCAAGGAAAGGACAGTAGCATGCAGGCTTAGAGCCTTTGGTCTAGAGAAAAGGATGTCAGATCCCAAAGGAGAATGGGCCTGGGGTATATTCTACCTACAGTATCCACACCTTCTGGCTCCCAGCTTCTCCAGTGGGGTGAACAGGGCCACCTAACATTTGCTTAGTATACAAGATGGCATTTTCTTTTCCAAGGAAAGTGCCTCATTATTCAAAGTGAGCCATTTCAGCCCTCTTGTGTGTGATGACAGCACCTTCAGGTGGTGGCCTGGATGTGGGTGCATTCCTTGTGCACACTCATTTGATTGTCTTATCAAAAAGCTAAAATCTGTTATTTCTTTGCTAAACCAAAAAATGTTAAAATAACACTGCCAGATTTGGTGGGGGGGCATATAAATTTGGAGAATGCAAAGAGAGCTCATTGCAATTAATTTCACTTAGATTCCAAGTGATGTTCCTAGTGTATACTTAGAAAACTGCCAGGAAAGTCTTGAAGAGCTCACAGGAGTCCTGGGAAAGATCCTGCATGATGAAAGAGAAGGACACAGATGCGTAGACAGACTCATCCCAGTGGCTGGATCAGCCTTACAGGTAGCAGTTCTGTTCATTTCATTCTCAAACATTTATTGATTACTAGATTCTGTCGGGCAGCCCTCCTTATGAAGCACACACAAGTATCCTATGATACTTGTGAATTTAAGTCAACATCAGCTTCTCTTATTAAAGTCCAGGTGTCAATGAGGTGAATAAAATGGGAAGTTCTTCAAGGTTAAAGTCTGTAGCATTATCCCTTCATCTAAAACTGGCCACAGTTATAGGTAACATTCCGTTCTCATCTGCAGGTCAACCTCCTGGACATGGAAATTGCAGTGGTTGACCTATCACAGGCTATAAAACCATAAGTTTGTATGAGGGCTGCCCCCAGAGCATCTTAAATCAATGTGTGTCTGTCCCAATTGCAAAACTTGTAAAGAGGCAACTCTGCCCTCTCAGAGATTTTTTTCTGAAGCCCCTCACTGGGGAAAAAGATTCATTCCTGCAATGACAACACAAGCCTCTTTCTCATCCATCTTTAGCTATTTTAAACATTCTGTTTCTTGCTTAAAACACCGCATCTTGTGCTATTGGCCAAATATCAAAAGACAAGGGCACTGCCTTGATCTGCCTGCAGCTTTATTTCTTTGCCTGCCTGGTTCTGTCTGCCTTACTTGACTCTCTCGGGCACCATCTGCTTCTTCTCCACCTCCTGGAAAGAAGCTGTGCCTTCTCACTCCCTCTACCTTTCCTTGCAGTGACTGGCAGGACATGGCTGGTATGTACTGGAGCCAAAGGTTGGGAGTGCTATTAATGGCAGCTCCTGAGGGCAGCAGACGGACAACCGTAGGAGTTCCCCCTGCACATGGCCAACACCTTGTGTCAAGGGCTAAGAATAGACCAAATTGGAAATGAGCAGGCAGGACCTAAAGGGCATATGCCCTGGCCTGCCCCATCCCATGCAGAACAATATGCAAGCCCAGATAGGAGACGCCTGCCCCTGCCAATCCTTAACATGAATCACAAGACCCCACAACACAAACTGAAGTCAGTCAGTGCACCCATGCTCATCCAGGAAGGACTACTCCTAAAGTCCATCCTTAAGGAGGACAAGTCTACCAAGGAGGACAATAAAAATAATTTCCTTTGGGTATAGTGCCAATTGGTAACCCAGTGAACATCTCTCTAGAAGCAGCCTTTGGCCGTATGTCATGGTGAATATAGACAACTGGTCACCAATTCGATGAACTCCTTTGGTCTGTTTCTCTATCCCCAACATGGCTCTGGGATCCTCAGGCTAGAGTGGGTTTAGGAGATTTGTTTCAGCTGTAGGCCTCCTAGAAGCTTTTCTTTAGACCCAGAAAGATCAGGAAATATCACAGGCTGATTCAGGGTCCCCACTGTGATCATGGATAACTCACTTCACCTCTCGGTGCCTTGGTTTCTCCATCTGTAAAGTGGAGAGAGAGAAAGCCAACCTCTTCTTTCTCTCCTGCTCAGGGATGCTGTGAGGATTCAGTCATTATTGCCTGTAGCGAAGGCATCATATAAGGAATAGTGGTGACCTCGTTACTTAGGAAGTAGAACCTGGAAGCCCACAGGATGAGCAGTACTGCTGGATAGGGAGAAGTCTCACACACGTATAGTTCTTAGACACTTCACAGCACTGTGAACCCAGCACAATGGTACTCTGGTCAGGTGACCAGGGGTCACCTAGCTCAAGCCAGCCACTTGTAGTTCTAAACCAAATGTCCTGATGTTAATTTTTCCTAAAGTATCAGAGAATATATGGAGGGATCAATTTGAACACTGATATTCATTGAGCTTTGGGAAGACAAGAGAATAGGTGCATGGGGAGTATTTGGATGGTTTTTAAGGTGGGTGAAAGCTCTTTGGGAAATATCCCTCACTTTTGTTCTTTCTCACAATCTTTTTCAACCTTGAGGCTCACCTCATCAAATGGACTCACCTTGTCTTTGCCTCTCTGCAGAGTAAAGTAACAAACTTTGTTTTTTAAAAAACATCCATCAGCCAAAATGTGTGTCCCAATGGTGGGTTTTAATCATTCCCTGGTGTGCTTTGAGTGCAGCCTGCAGGCAAAGATTCAGAGACAAACAGGGGCTGGGGAATATCACTATTGATTTTTATCCAAATCAGGGTATTTTTTTCCTCAACATTTGAATTGGAAAATTTAGTTGAGTTTCTTTTTCTTTCCTTTTTTCTTTTTTTTCTCTTTACTATGGTTTGACTGTTATCAATTCAACTACCAAGATACCCTTTGAACAAGAAAATAGACCCATGCTAAGAACCTCCATGTTCTTAGGACTCAACTAGAGTGAGGGCAGGTGGGAGCAGTGGAGAATAACACTAGCACTTCAGGAGGACCAGCTGCAACATTGATTTTCTATTGGCTCTTGGAACCTTCTTGGAGAGGAGAATTCTAGAAGTTTCACCTGTTCTCAATCAGTCAACCTGGCTCTGGCCCTTGGAGTTCAGGCATATTTCAATATAAAAATTCTATATAAAAAAATGCACCTTCTGAGACTATCCCAAAGGAACAGATAGTTCACCCAAGCAGGTTCTAGTTGTTGCTGCAAATCCTCCTGCTCTTTGGCTGTGGATCCCCGACAAGAACTCCTTTCCCACCTGCTCTGACTCTGTTCTCCAAGACTAATATTATTGTTTTGATAGCACAAGGGACCAGACCATAGTTTGGAATTCAGTAATGACTTCTGTTTGATTTTGTATCTGACCATTCTGTGGATAGGCCAAATTCTGCTGGGATTATTTGTTTCCACAAGGTATTTCTGATGGTTACCTGAAGGAAGGAATAAATGAGACCTCCGATTGATTCCCTGTTCTCATCGGCATTCCTCTTTTGACTGGGATGGATGGCAAATGAACTGTATAGCATTTATGAATGAGGACTTTGAAGATGGACACGTGGAACCACAGAGAACAAAATGACTCAGTAGTTGGGTAGGAAGAGTGATAAAGAAGAGGAAGGCTTCCGGAAGTATGTGGAAAGAAAATATTTGCAACAGTCTAATTGTTACTTCCTACACACTCTGGGGGCAGAAATAGCAAAGCATATTCTATTCAAACAGAGGAAATCGATTTTACTGAGTGACATATTTAAGCATTATTGTTTTATGGAAGGGTCAGAGAAAGCATCTCAAGAAAAGAAAGGCACGTTCTCATGAACAGATCATGTCACTAGAAGTAAAATATCCAGGACTCTATCCTTCTGTGGACCTAGGTCAAGGCACTCTTGGGGCCAATTTCTCTTTCTGTAAAATGGGAAGAGTATTGCTTACTTACCTCACAGGGGTGTTGTGAGGATAAGGTAATTAATGTCTTGGTAAAGCACTTTGAGGATAAAAGTATTATGGTTATCAAGTTTGCTTCCTATTTAAAATCCTTTTAAACTTCAATTGAGCTCCTTCAATTGAAGGGGAAGGTGATCTAGCTCCTCTCCTCTTTTTTGATTAATAGATATTTTTAAATGATTACAAGAGGACAGAATAACAGAGTTATCTCTATGTGGGTCAAGAAAGATGTTCTCTGTCTTTCCACCCAGAAAGGCTACTCTTCTTTCCTTCCCAAATATTTGGGCAAGAAGGAAGGGCTTTAAACCTTTTGGCTTCCATCAGAGAATGCTATTCTGAGAAGCAAACTAATGTTGGTTGATTTCCTCCCTTTGGGGGAAAATGAAGGCAAATCTCAGTGAGCGCATCCTGTGACCAGCAGATACGGCTCTATTATTTCAATCATTTCTCCTGCTCAGCCTCAGTATTCCCATAGCCTTCATCTTCTCTCTCCAGACCCAGAGAACAGTTTGCTTATGCTGTGCTGGAACAATAGCTGGATATGTTTTGGTTGGTTTGTGTCCTTGGAGAGTCTGGTATACTGTTGTTTGCTGGGAAGTCTTGGCTTCCAAAGACAAGGGTCTTTACTAGAAAACAAATCAAAACATGTGACTTGTCTTTAAAAAACTTTTTTTTTCCCATGGTGGTGGGGGGAGGAGTTTTCAGTTGCTTAGCTATCAAAAGTCTTCTAAAATTTCTCATCTGTTTATCCATGTGCAAAGTTCTTCCCTTCCCAAACACACTCAAGGAATCAAGTCTGGATTCTTAAATATTCTAAAATATAGCACATCTCAAATGACTTGTTGAGTGCTGTGCCCAAAGTTATCTAGTTTCTACAAAAAGTCAAACACCTATTGAACTAAACAGGTTGGAACTCCAGCCCCAAGGTGAAGCTTCCTGGAAGTGCGCCAGAGCTTAGTTTTGGGAATGTTCTGTCAGTATTACTAGGGCTGTCTCCCCATCCCCCAGAAATCTCCGTGCCACAGAAAGAACATCCTCAGAGCTCAGTGGGGGCTTCCTCTGGGTTTTAGGACCAGAGTGAAACCATTTGTTATTTTGAAAATGATTATATGATGCCCGTCTTTAGGGAAAGAAAAGGATTACTTTCTTTTCCTTTCAAAGGGCAGAAGGGACAAGGAGAAAGGGAAGGTTATTTGGTTTGAAAAGATGTGGGACTCTATGGTCCACAGTGGTTCTCTCCACCTTGGACACAGGACTTGGGAGGCCCTATGTGAGTTTGCATAGGAACCCAAGGTAGTACGGAGCCCTTTTCCTTCCAACCCAGGACCCAAGGAAGGGATGTCTTCAGCTTTGGTACTGCCTGGCCCCACATCACGCTGTGCTTCTCAGCCGCTTCTCTGCCCTTCTCCAGACTGTGTCCAAGACAGCTCCCACCTCTGGTGTTCATTCCAAAAGGCCTTCCTTCCCTAAGGCAGGTTCTCATATGCGTACTGCTTCAGGTTGGCTGTTTGTCCAAACTCAACCCCTTTAGCCTTTTCCCTCTCCTTGACCCCACTGCTGCTGCATGCTTCCACCAAATATGTCATTCTCCCCTCATCTGAGCCATGGCCCCAGCTTCTCAACTGGCCCAGCCTGCTTGAGGTCAAGGACAGGCTACATTTCTTTCTTCATTTACATACATATATATGCCTTTAAAAGGTGTGGCTCTTTAAAAGGGTTCTGAGGGAGACTTATGAAAGAATGGCAGGAAAGGGTGACTGTTCCTTCAGCATTTGGGGACACCCACTGATAACTTATGAGACTAATATTGGCCTCCAAGTGAACATACACTTTTCACAGCCCCTGGGCTATCTAGGGCATTTAGCACATCAACGTAGCAAAAAGCCCTGTGCAATGTGATGGGTCACACTGTGGTAGGGTCCCCTCCAGTTTCAACATGGAGGCTAACCTATGGTACCTCCTTATTTTTGAGGGCTTTATTTTTATTTGCTTGAAATTATAGTGATTATGAAATGCCAGAGACAGAGAGAGAGAGTACACTGGAAATCACATAAATTATGAAGTGATCTGAGATTCTGAGATTACTGCAAATTGTGCATAACTAAAAGGAGCCCAGTTGAAGTACATGATCACATAACTGCATTCTAAGCTTACTGATCACTGCTAGATACATAAACATGCCAATATTGGGCACATATATGTCTATATAGGTATACTATACACACACACATACATATGTGTGTGTATAGATATATATGTATCTTTTCCTTAAAAGGACTTAAAAAGTTGATGAAGCAGAGTATCTTGATGTTCAGGGCTCTTGCCGGGCTTGAAATAGACCTAGCCTAGATGGGTTTTTCTTTCTCCAGGGTGTGGGGCCATGAAGACCCCCTGGGCTGAGATGCACCTTCTTCTCCTCCACCCAGTACAGGAGGCCAACAGGGGTTGTGCTGGGCTTTTGAGACTCTCCAGTTGCTCCCAGAATTCTCAGCAGGTCCACAGAGCAACCTATAGACTCCAGGCAGTAGCTTTCTTGATAGCTCCCCACATTTTGGAGTTCAGATCACACCAAATAACTCTGACCCATTGGCACAGCCCTCCCCAGAGCAGGTGAAGAGAGGGAAGCATACCAAAAGAAGCAAGGTGGAAGTTACTGCCTGGACCCTGGTCAGCATTAGATGTCCTTAGGCTGCCAGATTTCTGGCCCATGAAACCCAAACCTGATGGGTCTGGCCCTACAGTAGCCATGTCTTCAGATGATGGGAAGATAGCCTAGTGAAGCAGCCTCCTCCCTGCTGGAGACTTGGGGAGTGTGACATCCCCTTGTGGTGACTTTAATAGAGGGGAGACATTTTGGAGCAATCACTTTGTAGGCCTGGATGGCCACAACACGCCTGGAGTCTGTCAGAGGGAAGACATAGGTACACTCGTTGTGAAAAAGCCACTCAAATTCCCTCCTGCCCTTGTGACAGAATCCACATGACCCAAGGTGCCAGGATATTTGCTTATGCTGGGTGAAGGGAAAAGAGCATTTGAGGTTACCTAGAGGGGAAAGGTACTAATGCAATACAGTACTTTGAGTTACAGGCCTTCTTTCCTGACTCGCATCCCATGCTGAGGTCCCTCCTTTGACTGGAAGGGCGAGAGAAGCCACCTGCAGTGATGTGAGACATATTCTAAGAATGTTTGGAATCTGGACAGGTGCAGGTAAGACAGCCGCTGCTATCCAGAAGGCCTTGTGTTAAGTAGGAGAAAACCACAGGGTCTGGACAAAACCCCTAGAAATCTTTTCAAGCCCACCCATAGGAACAGCTTTTGGGGTCCCTTCCCATAACATGTCACAGATGCACATCTGGTGGTACGGCACACAGCCAGCTGGGCAAAATGCCATTCCAGGAGCATATGTGACATCCTTCCCTATCGATGTCCTCTTATCCCCAAGTCATTCTTCAGTGTATAACAGTTCCATTATCTTTATTCCTACACGGACTTTTTTGTGACAAGACATGTTTCCAAGAAACCTACTTTTCTATTGGTGTTACTGAAAATGGGCTCCAACAAGGAGAGAAATTTGGAGGTAGGAAATAGGAAGATGAGACAGAATTCCGGAGGGGCTAATGGTGCAACCCTGCCTTCCTATGTGACTCTTTTCCTTTACTTAAAAAAATTACAGATTTGTTACAGAGGAAAATATACAAGCAGGGAAGGAAGGAAGGAAGGAAGGAAGGAAGGAAGGAAGGAAGGAAGTGAAGTGGAGAGGGCAAAAAGAGAAAGGGAAAAGAGAGAAAGAAAGAGAAACAGAATGCCCTCAAGTCTCTGTCATGTCTTGATGTCTGTGGGTTTGCCGTTCAAAGCAAATACAGTTTTCTCCCTGCAGCTGGGCAGACTTTGCAGCATTTTCTAAGTCTGTGTCTGCCTGAGAACAGACCACAGAATCGTGGCTCTGGCCTCACTGACTTCACCCTGCAGTAATGTTTTGGGTCTGCTCCTGTGCTCACCTGGTCACTGGCTCTCTCAACCCGCCTGCCTGGTTAGGTGACACAGCCTTCAGTGGTCAGAAGGCTGCAATCGAATCTCTCTTCTCAAAATGATGATTATTTTTCAGGATGTTTTCACATTTGTTTAGTCTTTCTTGGATATTTTTCTACTAGTCATTCCTCCGATTTTAACCCAATAAAGATGGTGATACTGCTAACTGACTATGGAGCAGAACTATTCAAATTCTCAGGTAATTCAACAGCTTGAGTGCATACAATTTGCCATTTTTCCTAAAAGGCTAACAAAATATTCTTTCATTGCTTCTATTTACTCTGAGCATTAGCCATGTCTGAAAAACTGGTTTGTATGAATATTGGAGGATTTAAAGGAAGCAGAGTTGTAAACACCATTAATTCTGACATTCCAGTTATTTCCCCCCACTGAGCAAATGATCTGGGATGCATCCATAACAAGAAAGTTCTGGAACTTGTCAATTCCAGGCTGATGCTGTGTACCCTAGTCCCTCTCTGTCCATTTCAACGAGATGGGGAGTTTTCTCTCACCCACATGAGACTCACCCTTGTATCTGGCTGCAAATTTTTCCTTTTCCCTTTTCTTCTGTTCTGAGCAGCAGCTGTGTGAGTGGAATATAGCTTCCAAAGCCTAGACTATGTCTTCCTTGACTCTTTGGTGGTGTTAAAAATAATTTAGAGTGAACTGTAGGTTAAGGATTAGGTCTACCAGCTGAGCTTCCCAAACATATAGGTTCATGGCCACCTGCTGTTGACCAAAGTTTCAACCTAAGGGAATAAAAATGAGCCTATTTCTAGTCCCTTCTTTCCAGAGAAAGGACTATTTGAAAGTGGCTTAGCCAAAGAAAGTGGGTGGAGACCTAGGAGGGACTCTTGCCCTTCATCACACTTGACCTACACAGTATGGCTTATGCAAAGAGATCTGTGTTACAGATCAGTGAGAGCCCATCAGCATTTGACTGCTGTCATGTGCTACGTAATTAATGTACCCCTTGGATAGGGAAAAAAAAGCTCTTATTCTAAAAAATGTGATTTAATTTCATTTAACTGAAACCTAATACATGCAAAACACAGTCCTTACCCATGGGTGATGCAATAAGGGAGGAAAAATATTGAATGAAAATTTGGAAGGTACAGATGCTAAGAACGACATCTCCATTGTCCTAACAGAACAGTATGAAGACTCCCCGTCAGAAACTACTAAATCTGAGCTCTGGCCCAACACTGTGTAACCTTGGATCAATTATGTAGGCTCTCTAGTCATCAATTTGTTTCCAAAATGTTTCTTTCAGCTCTAACACACTCTGACCACTATGAATCGGCTAGAAACTCAAAGAACTCTAGTGTAGTGGAAGGCAGAATATGATAAAAACATAGAGGCACAAAGTAAATGCTGTAGGGGTCCAGTGGAGGGAGTGCTTGACTTTGAAAATAGGGAAGACCTTTGGAAGAGGCAGCTCTGAGCTAAGCCTGTCAATATTTCCCTTCTCTAGGGCCACAAACCAATGCTTCTGGTTGCCTGGTCAGCAACAGGTTGTGCCTTCCACAGGTTATAATGACAGATTTGGATTTCCCTTCTTTCTGCCATCTCTGCTGGCCAGCAGCAGCAGGAGGAGCTAAAGAGGAAGGCTGTGAGGGCCCACCTTCCCTGTCTTAGCAGCTCAGAATTGCACTTTCTCATCTAGACTCCACCTACTGTGTTTGCTGGGACTGTGGCCAGGACACCAGTCACCTTAGGTCAATGGAGAGGCAGGGGCTTGGAGGCCAGTGATACATGTCCTGTCTAGGAGGAAGTTCTGGGAACCCTTGTTAGAAATAAATGGACCAAGAGCATTCTCCTAAAATCATGGGCAGAGACCCCAAACACCCAGGTCTGTTATGGCAAACATGATTGGAAACAGCAAAAAAGGAGACGTGGGGGAAGGGGCCAAGGCAGGTGGTGTAACCTGGTGATTTTCCTCTGTCCCAGGAAGGTTCTAGAAGAGATCCTTTGCAAATGGGGGACTCCTCTGGCAGAAGTCTTTTGTTTGCCCCTGTTGTCCACACCCCAAAAGTAGGTTTGGAAAAATTAGTTAGATTGCTAGAAGGTGGTAGGAATGATTTATTTTTCTTTGTGCTGAAATGGGAGTATTATTTTCAGTATAGATAAGCATCACAATTCAAAATAAGTAAATAAATAACTTAAGCTAAACCCCCTAGCTCGAGAAACCAGAAAGAAAAGCTATAATTCAATTTAAATAAGGATGCCACAGAGATGTATCAGAACCACCACCACCACCCCTGCCCCCAACCAGCCTTCTGTGTTCAGTGGGAGCATTCACCAGAGTTTGGGAAGAGGGGTCCCTGCAGTAAGCCATTTCGATCCTGATCTCAGGCCTCCCCATCCGGTCACCATGGGCTTAGACAGCAAGTCCTAGGAGCCTTGTAGATCACACCAGCATGGCTGGCTGACTTCCCTTTTTTGGACACAGACCAGGAGCAAAGGAAGGAAAATGGCTGGTGAGGAGAACTCTGTACCACTCACCCATTGAGACTTTCTGCAAAAATTATAGGTTCTCTGTTCCCGTGTGGAGTGTATTCCCCCACCTAGAATGAGAAATAGGAGGGGATATTTCAAGGCTGGCAAGTACCTAATAAAAATAAAAATGCCATTTAACATCCACTCTGCAGTCCTTGACTGCCCCCTCTTTTTTTCTGGTTCATCAGTGGCACACATGATTCTTGGTGCTCCGAATGGCCAACGACCTCCTATTTTCTTGGCCAGACTATAAGAATGAAGTAATGTTGATTCTAAGCCAACACTCCTGGTTCTCAGCTTTGTGGA